>NW_022437101.1:1867236-1955690 GCF_009761245.1 Sapajus apella | reverse complement strand
AGCATGGGGAGAAACGCCAGATACAGGTGATGGGGAGGAAGGCAGCAAATCATACTGCCACGTGTGTACCTATGCAACAATCTTGCATGTTCTTCACATGTAACCCAAAACCTAAAATGCAATAAAAAAAAAAAAAGTCAATAAGGAAGTTCAGAAGAAAATTTAATAATAATTTTAAAAAGGCCTTTATGTTACTTCTCTTCTTGGAGCATGTTTTTCTGGAAAAAAGTTTTTTTCTTCTCAGATGAATAAACTATTTTTTTCCATTTTTGTCTTCTTGCCACTCTTGAGTCCCTTCGAGGTTCACCAGGAAGATATTAGCAGAAAGGGATACTCAACTCTTTGCATGTTTGGATCAGAGAGGCATGTTCTTGGCCCCCTGGAAGATATGGAAATATCCCCACTCACCACTGAGAGATAAGACTGCCACGGGAAATGGGCTTATTCCCTCTTTTTGGGATCCAGGATCTGGTATAAATATGGGACCCTCATTTTTGGGGAATCTGTTTTGCCTTCCATCTGTGCCTGCTTATGAGGCCCTAGAAACTGCATACTTTAAAAAGAAACTTAAAAGCGGGCAAATGAAAAAATCTTACAACTACTGGACCTTTTGTCTGTTTATTTAAATGTGTTGTGTGTGTGATGTGTATATATGAAAGAGCTGTTTATTTAAATGTGTTGTACGTGTGATGTGTATATATCATTTCCCAAAGATTATTTGATTTAATCTTTGGGAAATAAAGACAGTTTTACAGATTATTGGTAAAATAAAGACATTTGGTCTAAATTATGCTGGTTGTTGCATGCTTTAAGGTCAACAGCTTCTTTGACTTTTAAAAATTGTTCTAGTACCTGCCTTGGAGCCATTAGATTCTAAGTAAGGCCTGAGGACATGTGCAGTTAGTTAGCCATGCTTCCTGGCTATGCTAGAAAGAGTCAGACCTTATCTACACTTCTGTCTGGTGGTTTAAGCTCCACAGCTGGTACATAATTAGAATCACTTGCTTATCAGGTTTTTTGCCAAAAGTAAAAGTTGCTAAGAGTTAACATTGTAACATGTAATTAAGATTACTAGAGATACACCAAGCATGGTGGCTCATACCTGTAATCCCAGCACTTTGGGAAGCTGAGGTAGAAAGATACCCTTGAGCTCATGAGTTTGAGACTAGCCTGGGCAACATGGCTAAACCCTGTCTTTATTAAAAATACAAAAATTAGCCGTGTATGCTGGTGCCTGTCTGTAGCCCCAGTTACTTGGGCAGCTGAGGTGGGAGGATAGCTTGAGCCCAGGAAGCAGAGGTTGCATTGAGCTGAAATTGTGCCGCTGTACTCCAGTCTGGGTAATAGAACCAGACCTTGCCTCAAAAAAAGAAAAAGAAAAAGAAATAAGGACTACTAGGGAAACAGTTTTACACGCAAGATGTGTAAACAAAGTGACATGTATTTTTCGTAAAATATTATAAGAATGCTTGGAAAGTTGGGTTTTTTTTTTTTTTAGCCTAGTTTAGAGGGTTAAAGGATTGTTTTAAGTTAGATAAGAGAAAGCTGAAGGTTTGAGCAAGTTGTGGAAGGTTTGTGAAAAATGCATATTGTAAAAGAAATTCTGTGTGTGAACATATTGGCTAAGTTAAAGGGGTATTATTCAGTTTTTTCATAAATTGAACATTGGAATAAAAACAAAACAGGTTTTTCTTAAAGCAGTGATCTACTCTTTAACAAAAATTTGTAAAGGGTTATAAAAGATTTATGAGACTTATCTTATGGTCAGACATTAAAACTGGATAGATTTGTCTATTAGGTTTTATTAAGAATTTGGTTTAACATCAGTAATGCACTAATGCCATGGTGAAATTTGGCTTATTTGGTATAAAAATCATACAGAAAGCGCTGCCAAATATAAAATGGTATTTGGCTTTCTTTGGGCTGTATTTTTATAATATGTTATTGGTATGTGTTCCAAAATTATGAGAAACTCCTGTAATTCTTATATGACTTAGGGTATATTTTTAATAATTATAATTATGAAAAGTCTTTGTATGTACAGAAGTAACCAAAATTCCTAGTCAATTGTGACTTTAATAGTGACTATCCTAAGACTTATTGTCATCCACAGACAATTGTTATCTTCTATTGATCATCTTCAAAAGGTGGTTTATAATCAACTGTAGAACTTTGACAGGTGTTCTTAAATGCAGGTTTCTGATAACTCTGGAGATTGTGACATTAGAATAGAGGAAAAAATGTTCAGGACTCTCATGAAGAGCTGAAATATTCATGACTATCAAGCAGAACAGGAGTCAACTGCATGGAGTAAACTAATAGAAGCCTGAAGTAACCTTTTCAATATTTTGCTTAAAATGTCGCTGATCATTTGTTTTGTTTTTTACAATCAAGAAAATTTTTTTTAATACTCATTTTCATCCTGTAAGACTTTTCTTTTATTTACAACTTGTAGCAACTGAGTAAAGTGTAAGCTTGTAAATGAAATTTGAAGCATATTTCTCTCAACTTGTTTTCTCCAGAATTTGTAAACTATTTGTAAGCATTCGTATGGCAACATAGTTGCTTACGGGCAATAAGAATCTGTTATCTTTTACAACGGGACACAACTGGAGGAACCAGTTATTTTACCAAGGCTTTGGGCAGAATGGCATGCTTTCAAATATAAACAAACTGCTTTAAGGAATCAAATTTGACTTATAGAGACAACAAAAGCCCCTTGGGAAAACTGGCCTCCTGCCTTGTCTACACAGTCCCCGTACAGGGTTCTCTGTTGTGTGATAAGCAAAGAATGCAACTTTCTGGCAGGCCCAGGAGCCCCAATATCTTGGGACCAAAGAAGGGGAGGAATTTACCCAATTTATAGGTATTTGATGGCACCAACCCATGGCTGGTCTGAGCTTTAAAAAAAGTCTTATCTAAAAGTCCTTATAGAGCAAAGCTTCATCAAAGCCAATTAAAAACAACAACAACAACAACAAAAACAAAAAACCTATGTGAAAAATAATTATTTTTGCTGCACTTTTTACAAATAATCAGGCCAACTATAAAACTAAAGATTATTTTGGAAGCAAATCAGTCTATGATTTGTCTTTAGTAAAAATGGGAGGCTGAAGAGAGAAAAAAATTATGTTTTAACTATGGTACACCTGTTATTAGATTCAGACTCATCAGTTATTTTTAAGGGGTTTTTTCCCCTTTCAATTTAGACTCACCCTATTTACTACTGTCAACTAACCAGTGATCTCTGCTGCTGCTCAGAAAAAAATAACAGAAATGGGTAATGTAAAAATCTGGATCAATATTCTAATTCTGGGCACATAATGGAACATACAGCATGTACAGCAACTTCATATCAGCTTGGTTCCAAAAGTTGCCCAGTTCATGGAAAGCCTTCTAATTTAGTTTACTTGGGATAATTTTACTTATTTTGCTTTACTGTTGCGGAATATATTGCTGTTTGTACTCTTTGTGTGGGAGTACAGAATAAGTTTACTCAATGTTTTCTTAAATTGAATACTTACTAATCTTCCAGATACCACTTTTGTCCTCAAGAGTTATAAATGGCCCTCAACATAGTGATGCCTTCTGACTGAGATACTCTCTATCCTGAATACAAGAGACCGTAATAGTTAGGTAGGAATAGCATAGCCCTTATTCAGCCTGAAGAAGTTGCAGAAGATGCATCTTCCTTCCTCTACTACCCTTTGGATTAGGGGTGCCCTTGTAAAAGGGAAGAGGGAAATATGTCAGAGACATTTGAACCAGAGTGACTCCATGTTGAATTGGGGCTGGGTAAAATAACACTGAGACCTACTGGGCTGTATTCCCAAGAGGGCAGGCATTCTAAGTCACAGGATGAGATAGGAGGTTGGCACAAGATACAGGTCGCGAAGACCTTGCTGAATAAAGAAGTTTTGGTAAAAAAGCTGGCCAAAACCCACCAAAACCAAGACGGCAATGAAAATGACCTCTGGTCATCCTCACTGTTCCTTATATGCTAATTATAATGCATTAGCATGCTAAGAGACAGTCCTATCAGTGCCATGACAGTTTACAAATGCCATGATAATGTCAGGAAATTACCCTATATGGTTTAAATGCGGGAAGAACCCTCAGTTCTGGGAATTATCCCCCCCTTTCCTAGAACACTCATGAATAATCCACTCCTTGTTTAACATATAATCAAGAAATAACTGTAAGTATTCTCAGTCAAGCAGCCCAAGCTACTGTTCCACCTATGGAGTAGCCATTCTTTATTCCTTTACTCTCGTAATAAACTTGCTTTCACTTTATGGACTTGCCCTGAATTCTTTCTTGCTCAAGGTCCAAGAACTCTGTCTTGGTGTCTGAATCGGGAACCCTTTCGGTTAACAGTTCACAATGGATGGTTTTTATACATTAATTGCTTTTAAGACTGCTTGTTCATTTATTCAACATACATTTAATATAAGTTTTTCTAGTGGTTTTCAACATAACTCTAAATAGTATGCTTTTACCTCTTTTTTGACCTATGATTTTTACAAAATATTTATTGTGCTTCCAATGCATCTAATTTTTTTCATGAGTTTTTCCACATTTATGAGGAATATGGTCATATTCATCCACTCTATCTCTTACCGTGTTCAGCCGCGCCAGATGACAGGAGAGGTCACAGCCTGGCGACCAAAAGGTGCCGCTAACTCCCCTGCCCCAGCTGACTTTCTCTTCAGGGCTCAAGGTTAATTGTGAGAATTTACGTCCGCACGGCACACTCGCATCCCCCTCTACCTGGAAATATGCCTTAAGTTTCATAACTGTCTTACTAGCGAGGTATTTTCGCTGGGAGAGAGGCGGCCTCCGCAAAGCGCCCAGTGGGCCAACAGCTGAGATAACTTTTCCGGCTTGCGAGCACGCAGGTACAAAGGCCCTTCCCTCCAACCACGTGGTCTCGCCCGTGCATAAAAACAAACGCTGAGCCCAGCGCATGCGCCACAGGCCTTCTGCGCGAGCCCGAGTCGGAGTCGCTGTTGGGGGCGGCGTCTATGGCGGGCTGAGGGCGCAGGCGCCGTGGCCCGCCGAGCTGGGTTCCAAGGCGGCTGGTGGCGGCAGCGTCTCCGTTTCCGTGTGGGCGACCGCGCGGCCCTGGGTGAGTGTTCTGGCGGCCCGGCCTCGGGCTGGGGGTGTCGGGGCCGGCTCAGGCTCCTCGGGCGGCCGCGACCCCATGCCTTGGTCTCGCCGCGCTGATTGAGCCTGTCCGCGAGGGCAGACCGTAGCGGGTCTTAAAGCCTCGAGCTCCGCTTCCGGCCGCTTCACCTGCGACCGGAAGTAGCGCGGCTGAGCTCTCACCTGAGAAGGCCGGAGTCCCTGGCTGGCCAGCGACCTGGCATCTTCTCCTACTTTGTGTAACACCCCTGTGCGCAGGATCAGCTGGGTCCTGTTTGCTCTCGATTAAAATACTGGAGCTGTTATTTTTAAGAGAGTCGGGCTAGATGTACGCCCGACGTTTTGGGCGTTGATAGAGTCAAGTTAGAGTTTGGGCGGATGAGGCAGGCCGCCTGTAAAGCTGCAGTTACGTGACTTCACTTGGCGTCTTCACTGCTGTCATCTTGTGACAGGCTGCCCTCGCTTTTCTCCTCAACTTTTCCCATCATCTTGCTGCTCCGCCTGCTCCAGTCCATTATGTGCTCAGTTGTCCAAGTGGTCTCAGGCATAAAGTAGGTCATGCCATCATCACCCTACTTAGCAGTTTTCAGAGTCATTCCATTGCACGGGGAGTGGAATCCATGCTCGTGTTTTCCCAGGCCTTGTGTGATCTGGCCCTTGCCTGTCCCGTCTCAACTGTGCCTGCGTCCGACCAACTCTCCAAACCAGACCCAGTTCGCCTCTGGCTGTGGGAGCCCCAGTGCTGGAGGGAGGACGGTGGATACTATTGTCCCAGATGATTAAGCTTTAGAAGATACTCTGCAAGACTTAGGAACGGAGCCCTTCTTGGCCCTTCTTAACTCAAGTAAATTCTCTTTGTCAAAGTAAAAAATTCTCTCTGTGTTCCAGCCTTCTTGCATTGTCATAATAAATGCACCAGCTCTTTCTAGTCTTAAAAGTTACACACCAGTTGTTGAGACGCCAAGGTGGGTGGATCACCTGAGTTCAGGAGTCGAGACCAGCCTGACCAACATGGAGAAACCCCATCTCTACCAAATACAAAAAAATTAGTCAGGCATGGTGGCACATGCCTGTAACCCCAGCTACTCGGGAGGCTGAGGCAGGAGAATCACTTGAACCCGGGAGGTGGAGGTTCCTGTGAACTGAGATTGTGCCATTGCACTCTAGCCGTGGCAACAGGAGTGAAACTCTTGTCTCAAAAAAAAAAAAAAAAAAAAAAAAGAAAATCACACATTCCCTCACAAAACGTTCACTTTACGTTCGACGTGATTGACTCCTGACTCAGATGTCACTTTACTGGAGAGATCTCCTTGACCCCACACCTACCTCCACAATTTCAATTAGGTTTCTCTTATTTTGTCAGAAAGTCTTGAACTTTCCTCTTAACAGCAGTCACCACAATTATATTTGTATGTATACACACACACATGCACACGCACACGTAGTTTTAAAATGTCTGTCTTTCCCAAGAGACTCTAAGCCCTATGGAGACAGGAATTAGTTAACCTAGTACATTGCCTGGTGTAATTGACTCTCAGTAACTATTTGTTAGATGTATGATGTATGACTTCTGAAATGCTTTAACCTGATAAGAGCCTTCTGATTTCCAACTCTTACTCCCAGAAGACTTGGATTTTTGGCCATTGCCAGACACTAAGTAGCTTCTAACCCCTTTCTCCCATTTCCAGGCACCTTCTGGTTTTTTTTTTTTTTTTTTTAATCTTGCCCAGCTTGGACCCTGAAGTCAGTTACTTCAGCTACACTTCTCAGCATCTTCAACCCCATGACACTTGTACTCTATCACTTCTACTCTGAAAACCCTCAATAGTGCCGTTTCCCCCAGGACTGCTAATTACTGAAGGAGGAGATTGTACAGCCCCGGAGATTGTTGGCAATCCATGGCTTTGTGGGGCGGGGAGATCCTCAGGTAGGTCCTCCACAGTGATCATCAGCATTTGTTCTCTGTGAGCTCCCTTTTCTCTTGTACAGGACATTTATTTTAGACTCTTAGTCTTCAGCCCCTGTCCCAACTTTGTCTCCTGACTCAGGAACTGCCCAACTTGCTACTTTGTGGGATATTTTGTCTGTGATCCACTTCAGCTTCCCTCTCCACCTGCAAATTTAGATCTATCAGGAGTCCTCCTCCTGCCAGAGTCTGAGAAAGATGTGTTGTGCCTCCTGTTCATTTCTGTTCGGGACCTTCCCCCTCTGCTGTCTCTTCTGGCACACCTTTCTGTGTGGGTTATCTCCTCTCTCTCCCTCTAGCCATTATATGCTCGCTCTAGTTTTTCTTGCCCTAGTTCTCTACCCACCCCATTATTACTTTATCACTCTAGCTGTCTCCCTGTCACAGGCAAGCTCCTTAAAGAACAGGCAACTCCCTTGCGGCCTCCATTTCCTCATACACTCATTTCACACCAACTACATTTCAACTACTACAGTATGATTTTTGGCCCCATTGTTCCACTGAAACTTTTTTTTTTTTTGAGGCAGAGTTTTGTTCTTGTTGCCCACTGCAACCTCTGCCTTGTGGGTTCAAGCAATTCTTGTGCCTCAGCCTCCCAAGTAGCTGGGATTACAGGCATGTGCTACTACGCCCAGCTAATTTTTGTATTTTTAGTAGAGACAGGGTCAGGCTGGTCGCAAACTCCTGACCTCAGGTGATCCACCCGCCTCAGCCTCCCAAAGTACTGAGATTACAGGTGTGAGCCACCGCTCCTGGCCTGAAACTTCTTTTACCAAGATAAATGGTGACCTGTTAGTATCCACATTCACTCAGCTCTTTCTAATTCATTGGGTCCTCTTTCTCCTTTTTTATTATTTGAAGTTTTCCTCGAACTTCATTACTTTTAACCTTGCCTTTGCACTACAGTACTATTGTTTTTGATATTAATTTACAAAAATAAAAAAATTGATTACTTAATATTTTTGGTTGAATTGGCATTCTTTTTTCTTAAAATATTCTCGTATGCGTACAAATAAGAAAAATGAAAACGGAATTGTTAACTGCCAGCTAGTTCAGAGATTGAGCTGGAATCCTGCTCCTGTTGGAAAGGGAGGTGTGCTGAGCCTTCCTCTTGAAAATAATCAGCAGACCCCAAAAGGAGGAACTTTCTCACTGTGTTGTTTACTTTTTAACCTTTCCAATGATAGCCTCCTTGTGCCCTCTAAAATGACCTCGGGTACCTGTTAGAGCCTAGGGAACCCTGGAACTTCTCACAGTGCTGATGTGTCCACGTGTCACCCAGACTTTCCTGTGTGCTCAGATTGGCATTTCTGACTGGATGCTGCACACGGTACTGATTACATGTAAGCTGCTTGCCAGTCCTGCTTCCCATCTGGTTCCTTTTTGAGAGTCTCATTTTTGTGACTGAATTCACTGGTGACTCATTTGTCCAGACCAAACTTTTTATTATTTTAGACTTAGCTCTGAACCTCCCTTCCTTTCAGCAGATATTGAGCACCTCCTATATATCAGACCATGCATGGCTGATGTGTTCAAATCTTAGCTCCTCTGTCATATTTCTTGGGCCCCAGACACTGTATATAGTTCCCTCAATGCTCATGTGACCTCTTGTCTGTGTCCTGGGCTAGCTGACCTGCCCTGCTCTGTGGTTACTGAGATGTTACTTCTCCAGTAGATAGCCACTTGGGTGTAGATGATTCTGAATTCTTTGTATCTGAGTGCTTTATTGCTGGGCTTATTTTATTTAATGAGTAATGAGTGGGGCCTATTGGGACCACTTGTCATTTCACAGAAAAGTTGTAGTGCTCAAAGAAACCTTAGTTTATTCACAGTTAAACAAACAGCAAGACTGGTCTCTTGGTTATTGTGTTGCTTTTTAATATATTTATTAGATGTGATAGTTGTATAGATAATACAGTGAATATATGCTCCTTAAAGCAGCAAGTCCTGAGTATGTGGAGTACAATGTGAAAGTTCCCACTTACTTTTCCCTGTGCCTTCTGTTCCCCCTCCTGACTTGCAGGCTTGGTTTGTATCCTGCCAGATCATTCTGTGTGCAGGGTACTTTTTTCAACCTAAAGGTGTTCATACCATGAATTTTTTCACTTAACATGGCTTTTATATCAGTACTACAGAATATACTTAGTAGCTACATCAAACTATTAAAAGTGTGCTCCACTAAACATCCTTGCACCTGTGTATGACTAGTTCTCTGGAATAAATACCTAGAATTGCTTGGCAAAGGTTGTGTGCATTTCAGATTTTGATAGATATTGCTAAGTTGTCCCCCCAAAGGGCTTTACTAATTTATATTTTCAGCAGCAGCATGTGAGGGGAGATCCTCCTCCTTGTCTGTATTGGATTTATCAGGCTTTATATTCTTGCCAACCTGATGGGTGAGAAATTATACTGTATATTGAAATGGAGTTATTTTTGAGGGTTTTTATTTTATTTTATTTTATTTTTTGGTGATTGACTCTCACTCTGTTGCCCACGCTGGAATGCAGTGGCAAGATCTTGGCTCACTGCATCCTCTACCTCCTGGGTTTAAGTGATTCTCCTGCCTCATTCTCCCAAGTAGCTGTGATTACAGGTGCCCGCCACCATGCCTAGCCAATTTTTAGTAGAGACGGGGTTTCACCATGTTGGCCAGGCTGGTCTCAAACTCCGGACCTCAAGTGATCTACCCATATCAGCCTCCCAAAGTGCTAGATTACAGACGTGAGCCACCGTGCCTGGCCTATTTTTGAGAATATTTTAATCTTCATTTCACAAGGTCTTGCTCTGTTGCCCAGGCTGGAGTGCAGTTGTGCTGTCGTTGCTTACTGGAGCCTCCATCTCCCAGGCTCAAGCGATCCTCCTATCTTAGCCCTTTAAGTAGCTGAGACTATAGGTGCACACCACAATGCCTGCTTAATTTTTTAAATTTTTAGCAGAGACAAGGTCCTACTATGTATCCCAGGCTGGTCTCGAACTGAGCTTGCTGTGTTTCCCTGGCTGGTCTCTGCCCTCCTGCTTTGGCCTTCCAAAGTGCCGGATTATAGGAGTGAGCCACTGTACTTGGCCTAATTGTAATTAGTCTTCTGAGATTCTGATTTGTTCAAAGTTCCTACTTACTGGATAGGTGTTCTGCCTAGGAGTTTCTAGTCTCATATTCATACAGAAGCTCTTTCCTAACATCACTGTTTCCTATGCATTACAGTTGATCTTGCCACTATAATATAAATCATTTGTGTCATAATGAAATGAAGATGCTGACGTGGAAAACAGCAGCCAAATGACTTGGCTGTTTTGAAGAATATTCCATGGCCATCACCCCAGGATTTTGGTAGCTGGCTTTCTTAGCTGGCTGCCTAATTGATACTGCATTTCTTTTTTTGGTTCATTTTTCTTATTATCAGAACTCAAGAAACTACATCGTTTGTGCCTTTTTAGTAAATTAATACTTAGAAACTTGAATTTATATAATTGGAAGATTATTACTTGATCTTTTGATAAATCAGTCTGCTCTAATTATGCAATATTTAAGAACTACAGTGAATCCTACATAACGAAATGGCTTATAAATTTCTTTTTTTCCTTTTAGTTAGTCTGTAGAGAATGCCAAATGAGGGAATCCCCCACTCAAGTCAAACTCAGGAGCAAGACTGTTTACAGAGTCAGCCTGTCAGTAATAATGAAGAAATGGCAATCAAGCAAGAAAGTAGTGGTGATGGGGAGATGGAGGAATACCTGCACTCTCATTCCGTGGGTGATGGGCTGTTCTCCACTGCCGAGGGGTGCGCATCAGCAGCTCCAAGGAGAGGGCCAGCCTTGCTGCACATCGACCGACATCAGATCCAGGCGGTGGAGCCTAGCGCCCAGGCCCTTGAGCTGCAGGGTTTGGGTGTGGACGTCTATGACCAGGACGTGCTGGAACAGGGTGTGCTTCAGCAGGTGGACAACGCCATCCATGAGGCCAGCTGTGCCTCCCAGCTCGCTGATGCGGAAAAGGAGTATCGGTCCGTCCTGGATGACCTCACGTGAGTGCGGCCCATCTTCTCCCTTTCAAAGTTGTGGTTAAACATGATAGGGATATTCAGGTAATGGGGAGCTCCAGTATTCCAGAAGTTTAGGAGGTGTGTAGAACCTTTTATTTGGAGGACAGAATCAATAGGGGCAGTCCTCAGCCTTGTCTTTGAGCCCCAGCCCTTCACCTCAGGAGCACCATTGTACATGGTAAAAGTCTCCGTCCGGCTCATGAAACCCAGTTTCATCCATAATGTCCAGAAGAGAAGGGCTATTCACCAGCATATGCACAAAGTGATCTCAGGAGAAGTGCACCTAAAATTCTGGTGTTTCCTACTTGAGATACCAGGAATACATTCCGTCCCCTTCACATTTTTCTCTGTGCAGTAGTTTCTTTCTAGCTTGGTGTCCCGAAACTTAGTGTTCAGTCTTTGGCGATTTTTCAGATTTATATTTCTAGAAATAACGAGAAAGACTCCCTGGTATTCCTTTCTTCCATCCTAGTTTTCTAGGAATGGAGATTTCATTTGTGTTTTAGAGAGGGGGAAGACTTGAACTCTTCTGAGCATAGCACATTAGTGGGGAAAAAGGGGAGACTATGGACCTGAGCCAGGATGGGAGGTGAAGACAGGAGAGGGAAGGGGGAGAGTTGAACTCACTTATCATTGCTGCTTGGCCCCCTGTTGGGCAGTGTTCTGGGCAGTGTCAGGTAAGCAAGAAAGAAGGTGAGTGCTGAGTTGGATGGAGGATGGAGCAGTGTCACAGAGGATAGCTGGGGAGGGTGGAGTGTGGAGCCCCTGGCTGAGGTTGTCATGAATGTGGCTGTTGGTACTTCAAAAGACATGTTTTCTGCTAACCATTCCTTGGTGTGTTCTTTTGACTTCTTCAGTAACAGGTGCTTGTTGTGGTTATAGTCTGAGTGTTGAGGACATCAACTCTTTATAATGACACTTTTACATTTGATCTTGGAAATGTGTCCTTTTTCTACAGAGGTGACAAAGGAGAGTTGTAGAGTCTCCATGCAGAGTGATGCTAGATGGCTGGTGGCATGTGGTGCCTCAGCCAGAAATATGCATTGTTTATCCTGTAATCCACAGAGGTTACAAACAGGAAATTACACAAGCTTCAAGGAGATTGAATTTGTGTTCTGAAAATTGGAAGCTACGATTCTGTGGTGTCTATTTTAGGAGTAATTTATTTTAAATGGATTTATTTTCTTTGTACCACAAAACTTAATGTTATGGTAAGTGAATCTTCCATTTATGTAAAAGAAAAATATTGTCACAGATGTGTGATTTATGTAAGAAATGTTTAAGCATTTTTAGAATGCTTCCAAACTTTAGAAGGCTTCCATAACAGGCGTAAAAGCTCATGTATGCATTTTGTCATGTAAAAGGACAACTTACCGCACATTGTTCTAGCATAGTGTCTTGAATAAAGTAGGTACTTAAATAATGCTTGTAGAATGAATGAATCAGCTTATAAATGGGAACGAGCTGATTTAAATCAGCTAGTTAAAAGAAGACACTAGCAGTCATCTTAAAACTCTAATGATCCTTCAAGTTTTATTTGTGGCCAATAAAGATAATGTACTCTGATTTAGTTTCTTCTTTCTTTTAGTTAATAAGAAGTAAAAGGGACATGTTTTTTTAGCATTTATCTCTTTATAGTATGCTATAAAAATGTTATCAGAGTGGAAAATAGAAATTTATCTTATTTTTCAGGTCATGTACGACATCCCTAAGGCAAATTGATAAAATTATTGAACAACTTAGCCCTCAAGCTGCCACCAGCAGAGACATCAACAGGAAACTAGATTCTGTGAAACGACAGAAGTATAATAAGGTGATTTCAGAATAACGTATTCAATACTGCATTTTTAAAAAAGTCATCGTGTAGGCCCACTTAAGAATTTAGGAGGTATTTTAAAAAGTGCTTATAAGATGTGAAGCAAATACTTATAATTACAGTAGAAAAATGTTGGGCTGCTTTTGCATGTTTAATCTTTTTGTTTCCCTTTAACATCCCATTCTATCACATTAAAAAAAACACACATATACATAGACACACACATCCATCCATACACACATCCATATGTATACAGTTGCTTCTTGATTTACAACAGGGTTACATCCCAACAAACCCATCATAAATTGAAAATATTGTTAGGCGAAAATGCATTTAATACTCTGAGAAACCTGTCTTAAAGTCAAAATATTGTAAGTCAAACCATATTTAAGTCCAGAGGCTCCTCGGCTTACGGTGGGAATATGACCTGATAAACCCATCATAAAGTTGAGAAATCATAAGTCAGACCATGATAAGTCAGGGATCCTCTGTGTATTTGAGAAAAGTTCCTTTTTGGCATTGCTTGCCTCACTTGGGTGCACTTTCCTAGTCTTCCTGCATCACCATTTCTTCGGCCCGGCTTAGGGTTACACTGGCCTCTCGCTCTGTCTCCTGGTCTTGTGTGAATTCTTTTTTCTGCTTAGCCCTTGCTTTCTCTGATTGTCTCCACTCTGTTTCCTGGCCGTGGAATTGTTGACCCTCACATACTTCTGCTCATTGTTGCGAGAGCCTGGCCCTTTCTCCCTCCTTGGGCATTATAGTCAGCACCCAGCCACACTGGGGCTGTACTTAGGTTCAGAGAACCTAAGGGTAGGGAGTATTTGTTACTTAGAATATTATTTTTATGAGGTTTGAAACCTTTTTTTAACGATTTATGTACAGCTTTGTGAGGTTTGAAATATTTTTTAGGATTTATGTACCCTCTTTGTTAAAATACATTGCAATGGATAGGAAAGACTAGTTGCGACCATTTCATTTCTGCCATCCCAAATGACTAGCAGATGTCCTTGTGCTTACAGTTGATTCACTGCATCGAGTAGAGTCCTCGCATGTTTTCTTTAAGCTCTCCAGGGGTAGGGCTGTGCATAGACTCAGTTCATGTGCCCCTTATACTTCCCACTCTCCAGTCTGTTATCTGCACCACCCCATCTTTTCTAACTTGCTTCCAGAATAGCAGTCCAAAGGTCAAAGCTAGCAGTTGCTCAAGGCAGGTGGGGTCCTCCCAAATCAGAAAGGAGACATCTGCTCTCTTGTGGGAGCATGTGAAATCGATGTGCAGAGACCTGCTTGGGTTTTTGGTGGGCTGGAATTTTAAGGTTATAGAGGACCAAACTTGAGACCACTTTTCAAGTCCTAGTCTAACTTAGTTATGCATTCTTGTCTTTCATCAGCAGCTCTTTGATGGTTAGAGGTAGACTATTCAGAGGGAAAATGCTTTAAACAGGATGTTGCTGAGAGAAAGACAGAAAAAACAAATTGCAAGTCATTGCAATGTGGCATTTATGTTCAGGGTTTCCCCTTGCCCCACACTGACATTTAAAGTTGAGACATTCTTGACCTTGGGAAGATGAACCAGGTATCCCAGGCCCAGTTCACTGGGGAGGCCCAGGAAGGGCACATATCAGAGTTCTGGTGATGTGGAAGGAAACGAGACAAAGAGGAGTCAGGATGAAGAGGCATGGCAAAATATATTTTTCTCTTAAAGCTTTTTGATAGGGTAGAATACTAAAAGGACAGTCATAAATATGATAGGTTATCAAAGGGGATTGACTTTTTTTTTTTTGAGATGGAGTTTCGCTTTTTTTACCCAGGCTGGAGTGCAATGGTGCGATCTCGGCTCACCACAACCTCCGCCTCCTGGATTCAGGCAATTCTCCTGCCTCAGCCTCCTGAGTAGCTGGCATTACAGGCACGCGCCACCATACCCAGCTAATTTTTTGTATTTTTTGTAGAGACGGGGTTTTGCCATGTTGACCAGGATGGTCTCGATCTCTTGACCTCGTGATCCACCCGCCTCGGCCTCCCAAAGTGCTGGGATTACAGGCGTGAGCCACCGCGCCCGGCCTGGGATTGACTTTTTCAACTGAACATTTGTATTTTTATTTCTTATCTTATGGCTTATTGACTTCCGTAGCCCATTGGCTCCTAAGATGAGAAACACAGAGTAGTTTAGGGACTTTCCCAGTGTATAATGGGGAAACCAAGTAGAAGTCGTCCACCTTTCAGGTCAGTGCCCATGTATTTAAATGCTCGAACACATAGAAGGCTGTCTGCCGCCCTCAGGAGAGCATGGGGGTGCAGGCATGCCTGTCTGCTGGGAACACTCAAGGCCCCTTTGCTGCTAGACAAGTGGTAGTTGCTCATATAGGGCTCTCTAGTAATAGTAACGTATGGAATTTTTATATAATGTATATTTTATTTGTATTTTCCTTTGGATTAAAGTTTAAAATTTTGTAATGCTGTCTTTTGTATTTAACAATAAATCGCTTCATTGCTGTTTTTTGTATTTGATATTTACCATTCAAGGAACAACAGCTAAAAAAGATCACTGCAAAACAAAAGCGTCTCCAGGCCATCCTTGGAGGAGCAGAGGTGAAAGTTGAATTAGATCATGCCAGCCTGGAGGAGGAGGATGCAGGTGAGGATGCTGGGAACAGTTTCTCTGTGTTCTTGAATAGATGCCTGGTATCTGTAGTCAGTGGACGTTGTCTCTTTAGTCTTCGCCTGGGTTGAGAAAAACACACTTCTTTGCCTTAGTGTCAAAACAGATTTAGGAAAATTCTCTTCTCTACGTCTGCAGAGCCAAATCCCTTTCAAAGAGAATGAAAGTAAATATTTAACTCAGCTCACTGAAGGCTGCTGGTACACATTTATTTTTACATTTAATACATTGGAAATCTTAAATATTCTTATATTGTTAATTTGATAAAGACAAGTAACATCATGATTAATTTACATGTTGGAAGCCCAACATCATCAATTCGCATTTAGAGAACGGTTCTCACATGTCTTTTAGGAGTGTTTTTGGCAGGCTTTCCAAGCATCAGTTCTGTTGTTTAAGAAAAGACATCTTTTTCAGGTTATACTATGGCCAGTATTTCATTTGGCCATTACTGTCTTGGATGGTTTTCTTTTGGAAAACCTTTTGGGAAGATTCTTAAGCTCTGGAACTAAATTATCTTTGCAGTAATTGTGTGTGTGTGTGTGTGTGTGTGTGTGTGTGTGTGTGTGTGTGTGTATAGAAGTTGTTGGTGGCTGCTTAGTCATTGACTACTTGAAATATAGATTAAAGCTGTTTAGGATTAAATTTTCTAAGCAACTATTTTCTACCAGCTTTAAAAGTTTATTCAGTAAGATGAGAATTGTTATGAAGAATTAATTGAGGCAATAGAAAAAATATTAGAAAAATACGTGTTTTTTTTCTTTTTTTATTGAGATGAAGTTTCATTCTTGTTGCCCAAGCTGAAGTGCAGTGGCATGATCTTGGCTCACTGCAACCTCCGCCTCCCAAGTTCAAGCAATTCTTTTTTTTTTTTTTTTTTTTTTTTTTTTTGAGACGGAGTTTCACTCATGTTACCCAGGCTGGAGTGCAATGGCGCGATCTCGGCTCACCGCAACCTCCGCCTCCTGGGTTCAGGCAATTCTCCTGCCTCAGCCTCCTGAGTAGCTGGGATTACAGGCACGCACCACCATGCCCAGCTAATGTTTTTGTATTTTTAGTAGAGACGGGGTTTCGCCATGTTGACCAGGATGGTCTCGATCTCTTGACCTCGTGATCCACCCGCCTCGGCCTCCCAAAGTGCTGGGATTACAGGCTTGAGCCACCGTGCCCGGCCTAGGTTCAAGCAATTCTGCCTCAGCCTCCCTGTAATCCTGAGATTACAGGCGTGTACCACCACCCCTGGATAATTTTTTCTGTTTTTAGTAGAAACGGGGTTTCACCATGTTAGCCAGGCCAGTCTCAAACTCCTGAGCTTAGGTGATCTGCTTGCCTTGGCCTCCCAAAGTGCTGGGATTACAGGCGTGAGCCACTGTGCCAGGCCCAAAAATACATGGTTTTAAAGTTCAGTCTCTCAGAATTCATTAAGCCAATGACCAGTGCTTTTGACTGCTGTGTACTATGTTTCTCATTGGTAACAGATGTTTGTTCTTGTCTGGCTGTTACTGTCTTTCACCTCCTACTGTGACTTTGGTAGTGGGGTTAATAGTTACATTGTCTAGGGTTAATAGCTACCTCCTCAAATCCAAGAGCCCCTTTTTATCCTTGGTCACTCTGCCTGTCTACAGCAGCTGACACTTCTGTTCCTTCTGGGATCCCTGCTTCTCTCCTGGTTTTCTTTTTGGCCCGCTGACTACTTCTGCATAGTTATTTCTGGCCTTATTTTAGATGTTGATGTTTCTCAGGATTTCTCTGAGCCCTCTTCTTGTTCTACTGCCTCTCCTTGAATAATGTCATCTATTTCCTATGGCTTTTGTAGCCACATAGGTTCTTCTAGTATCTTATACAGATCTGTAGACGTCTGGTTTTGCCTTTTTTGAGCTCCTAGTTCCTATTATATCTCTCTGTCTGGACACCAGCCATCACTTGAGAATTGAGGCAAAATGCTTAGTGTAAAGGAAAAGATTTGTTAAATGGACTATAGATAAAACCAAGAACTTCTATTCATCAGAAGATAGCATTTAGAGAGTGAAAAGGCAAGATACTGAGCTGGAGAAGATATTTGCCATACATGTGTGAATCACAGGACTGAAATCTAGAATGTATAAAGAACTCCTAGAAATCATTTAAAAAAATAGACAAAAAAAAGGGCAAAAGACTTGAATACTTTCTATACAAAAGAGGCTGTCCAAAAGATAAATTCATGAAAGGTACTTCTTTTGTTAGTCATCACGGAAATATAAATTACAGCCAGAATGTGGTACCAGTACACATCTACCAGCATAGCTAACGTGGAATGGCTAGAATGTGCACCAGTTGGAACTATTTGACACAGTTGGTGGGACTTTGGAAGGTAACACTTTGGAAAACTGACAGTGTCTACTGAAGCTTAGCATACCCAGAGAATTATTTATTTATCTATACATGTTACCAAAAGATCAGAATATTCATAGTAACATTTTTCCTAGTGACCAAAACCTGGAAGCCACTCAAATGTGCATTAACATTTGACAGTTAACAAACCACAGCTACGTTCAGCAGTAAGTATGCAGGCCAAAAGCATTATGTTACTTGAAAGAAGGTGGACACAGCACAGAAATTTCCACTTACATAGCTTTCAGAGACAGGCACAACTTGTCTACATATTAGGAGTCAGGTCCATCATTATCTTGGGGGTGGGTATTGAGGCTGGGAGGTGGCCTGAAGGGCTCATCTGGTGGTGCTAGTAATTTCTTTTACTTGATATGGGTGCTAGTTTATGAGTACACTTTTTTTCTAAATATTCACTGGGCTCTACACTTTTAATAATTTGTGCACTTTCAGATGTATATTTTATTTCAGTGCAAGTTTAATGAAAAACTGGGTATCATTGGCCTACAAGAATCGTAGATTTTAGAATATGGATTCCTTTCTATTAAGCCTTAGGTCTTTTGGTATTTTGGTTATGTGGTAACTTTACCGGAGATGAATTTCAACTAATGAAAGAGGGATTCTTCCTGGGTGACTTTACACTTACGGCGTAACTTCCAATTTTAGTTCATATCTTCAAGTCAGTTAACTTCACATATCTAACACGGTGCTGCTGTCCAATAGGCCTTTTTGCAGTGATGAAAACGTTCTCTGTGTTGTCCATTATAGTAGCCATTAGTCACGTGTGGCTCTTGAGCACTTGAAAAAGGGCAAGTGCAGCTATGGAACTGAGTTTTTAACTTAATGTAATTTAAATTTAAATAGCTACAGGTGACTGGTAACTACCATGCTGGACAGCGTAGAACTGACATTTATGTTTTTCCTATTTAGGCACATGGTCCCTCAGATGCCTGTTTTCGGTTTTACTGTCTCTTGAATTTAAGTCCATCTGAGTGTTGGTTTTAGCAATGATGTGGGAACTTTGGATCTTGCTTCCTCGTGGGCTATTCCTCAGCTGATGAGGAAACACAGCTAAACTTGTTTATTTATAACTCTATAGAGTAATAAGCCTATTCTTGAATGGCAGAGAGTATATTTATAGTGAAATATTTTGGAGGAAAGTTACTGAGAAGTCATATTTGTGAATGGGAATATATTAAATATAGCATGATGCTATAATACATTTTATTCTGTCTTTCATGTGTAACATGCTTTAGTACATGGATGATTTTTTTATATGAGTTACTTGTAGGTGCCTACTATTTCTTGAAAGAGTGAGCATTTCTTTTGTACTCTGGGAAAGTTTCATGCTAGTGTGAAATGCGTTGCTATTGTTCTTTCAGAGCCGGGGCCATCCAGTCTCGGCAGCATGCTCATGCCTGTCCAGGAGACTGCCTGGGAAGAGCTCATTCGCACTGGCCAGATGACACCTTTTGGTACCCAGATTCCTCAGAAACAGGAGAAAAAGCCCAGAAAAATCATGCTCAATGAAGCATCAGGCTTCGAAAAGTATTTGGCAGATCAAGCAAAACTGTCTTTTGAAAGGAAGAAGCAAGCTTGTAATAAAAGAGCAGCTAGAAAAGCTCCAGCTCCAGTCATGTCTCCAGCCCCAATGCAAAATAAAAACAAAGCAAACAAGAAAACCAAAGTTCTGTCGAAAAAAGAGGAGCGTTTGAAAAAGCACATCAAGAAACTCCAGAAGAGGGCTCTGCAGTTCCAGGGGAAGGTGGGATTGCCAAAGACAAGGAGACCTTGGGAGTCAGACATGAGGCCACAGGCAGAGGGAGACTCTGGGGGTGAAGAGTCTGAGTACTTCCCCACAGAGGAGGAGGAAGAGGAGGAGGAAGATGATGAGGTGGAGGGGGTGGAGGCGGACCTGTCTGGAGATGGTACTGACTATGAACTGAAGCCTCTGCCTAAGGGCCGGAAACGGCAGAAGAAAGTCCCAGTGCAGGAGATTGATGATGACTTTTTCCCAAGTTCTGGAGAAGAAGCTGAAGCTTCTCCTGTAGGAGGAGGAGGAGGAGGAGGGCGGAAAGTAGGGAGATATCGAGATGATGGAGATGAAGATTATTACAAGCAGCGGTTAAGGTCAGTCTGCAGGGATCATAAATACATTGTACTGTTTTCTTTATCTTAGGTGACAGGTTTGTTACTGTGTAAACAATTCTAGATGCAGCTTAATATATTAGACCCCTGAGTATGCAGAGGTTGGATTTCTTCTACTCTTAACCTGCTAGAAGCAGTGGGGCCCCTAAGTCCTTAATGCAGCTGTCCCCACCTGCTTGTACTTCTAGGTCTTTTTTTTTTTTTTTTTTTGAGTCTCCCTCTGTCTCCAGGCTGGAGTGCAGTGGCACAATCTTGGCTCACTGCAATCTCTGTCTCTCGGGTTCAAGTGATTCTCCTACCTCAGCCTCCCGAGTAGCTGGGACTACAGGCGCGTGCCACCACGCCCAGCTAATGTTTTTGTATTTTTAGTAGAAATGGGGTTTCACCATGTTGGCCAGGATGGTCTCGACCTCTTGACCTTGTGATCTGCCTGCCTCGGCCTCCCAAAGTGCTGTGATAATAGGCGTGAGCCACTGCGCCTGGCATACTTCTAGTTCTTTAGTTGGATTTGGAGGCAAGTCTAAGATGGAAAAACTTAAGGGAAAAAAAAAGAACTATTGTTCTTTCAGAGCCAGGGCCATCCAGTCTCAGCAGCATGCTCCTGCCTGTCCAGGAGGCTGCCTGGGAAAAGCTCATTCGCACTGGCCAGATGACACCTTTGTCAAGAGGCATACAGAGGGCTGAGTGTGAGCTGTGTCTCCTTTATACCAGCCTTCACTCTGGAATAAGTGTCAGGAAAAAGAAAAGGGTGAATTATGTCATACATACTGGATAGGGGTTTCCGTTTTCCCTTTTGAAGCAGGAAAGTAATTTTGGAGAACTTTTTTCCAAAAAAGAGTTGAAACTTAAGCTTTGACGTGTAAATCCTTCCTTTGCCTTGAGGAAATAGTCATCTGCATAATTATAAATGACCATCATGTGAAAAGTATGCTTTGTATGCACAGCATACCTTTCTTTTCACTGTTGCTTTTTTATGCTAGAGACTGACTTTGGCTTTTAGCTCCATGACTTTGTCAGTGTATGATGCAAGCAGCATAAAAGGGAAGGTGAACGTGTGAAACATGAAGTTTGAATTGCGTATTGCCACACATTTTCTATGAGCCAGGAAAACTAATCTGTGCGTCGCAGGCCTCCCCACGGTGGTCCATGGAGCACGGTGCTACTGCCACGCATTTCAAGTCTGCATTTGCTCACTTAGCTCTAAGGAAGTCAAAGGGAAAAAGGAACCTTATTACTTTTAAAATAGTTGACAATGGGATGACTTTTTCCCAATCTTCAACAGTTTTTTCTTATTTCTCAAGGTGAGGAGACCTAGTTTGTTGTATTTATTGGCCTTCATGAATGGAGGTTGACCTAGTGGTTTTCTTGTTACTTAGAACTGCTCGTTACCCCGTCCAGACACTACACACATTCCATAACCTTTCCAAAATAGATGCATCAGAGTTCTTTTAAAGAATAATGTGTGACTTAAATCCTGTTTAGAGCCGTGGCACTCACATTCTTGTAGCACCTTATGTAGTAATACACAGTTGAGGAGTGGCTTATATTTGTCATTCCTCAGCGTAGCTTTTGTTTCTGTTTGTGTTTATTACCTGTAAAGATGTTGGAGGAATATTGCATAGTACTCTTGAACAGTGAACAGTGTCCGACATTTTCTTAAGTACTGCAAAGAATTAATAAAAGTGTAAATCTCAACATATTGATTATAAATGGAGCAATATATATTCTTCCAATTAAATTGGGTCAATATTAAATATGTTTTAAATATATTAGTATTTTGATCAAGAGCAATTTATTTTGATTGAATTTTAAATGTGGGTTTAGTTTAATTTCATGGCAATAAGTTTTTCTTAATAATGTTAAGATTGTAAAACAGTTTATTATTTCCAGAGCCATATTATAAGCCAATATTTTGTTAAAGCTACAGTAAAATCTCAAATGAATTTCAGAAATATCAATAACTCTTAATTGCCACCAAAATAGGATAGCTCTTAACATTTTATAGCTACAGTTATTAAGGCTGTTAAACCGCAGATATCCACACTGAAATATTTGTATTACATCTCCTTTGGTGCTATTTGGATTGGGGGATGTTGAAAGAAAGTAAAATGCTCAGGATTGAGAAGAAGCTTATTAGTACTGCCATCTCTCCATATTTTGTTACTTGTTGCTGATCTTCGTAGACCGATTGAAATGGTAATGCTATTCCCTTGAGAAACAAAAAGACCTTTAGGGTTGCATGTCTTAGCAGTGGTTTGAGATGGATGATTAGAATAAAGTCGTGTAGTTTACAACATAGAAAATGTGTTTTTTTTTTTTTTTTTTTTTTTTTAGTGATTAGAATTTAGGAATACTTCCCAGGGTAGGTACCTTTTGCTGAACTTAACACCTTTTACTGAGGTTATAGCCTGTTAATTATAATGCTCTTTTCAACTCTAGGAAGTGAGAGTGGGTGACTTCTGGATGTCTCATCCTCTGTATTCTCTCGGCTTGAGAGCCACCGGCCTTTCACTGGCACTAGGTTTTCAGTAACTAGGTACCTTTGTTTTAGCTGATACTTACTAGGAATTTCCTGCCAGGCCCTTTCCATGGCTTCTTTCTGGAACTGGGCAGTCGTACTTTGGATCCTGCTTTCTTTGATTTGGCTCAAGCCCTCAGCTCAGTCTTTGAATTTTTAATCATTTTTCAAACTGTATATTCCCACCTCCCACATGTTTCTGCTGCCTTCTCTGCACTGAACTGTATCTGGAGGCTGGTTCCTCAGTGGATTCCCTGGTTTTCAGACCCTTTCACATCATACAGGATGAATGAACCACTGCTTAGAAGTAAATGTTCTGTTGGTTCTTATTCATGTTAGTAGTATATAGGTCTTATAAAACATCCATTATTTTTTCATTTTAATTTTGTACTAACACGGTTTCCATTTGGTTATGGCTCTTGGTTGCGAGGTCTAATGCTTTCTTAAAATATACTACTATTTGGCACATTATGGGCCTAGGAGCTCCAGGTACCAAATAAAGATTTAATAGTACTAACACACTTGCAGTGTTTGATATGTGTTCCTGGTGAGCACCTACATGCTACTTGCCTAGTCTAGGCTGTGTAGCCAAGACAGCCCTGCATGGCCCAGAAGACCATACATTGTATATGTACCTTTTCCCTTCAGGGTGACAAAGATCAGGGTGCTTGTCTCCAGTCCTTGTTACTTCTGTGTTGTTGATTCATCTCCCAGTTGACATATATGAGGTCAGCCCCCATTGCTTTATCTTTGTTTCCATGTCAAGAATGCATATCTGCATTCTTGGACTGGCTTCAAGGGTTTCTGGCAAAAAATCTGCAGTCTGTTAGTGGACATGGGCACAAATAGGACCTAACCAACTGTGAAGGGAATAATAAATTCAGACTGAGGTATTGGAAGAGACTGTGGAGGAATTTCATCCACTATAGGGCCTTGCTTTGTTGGGTAGCTCAGATATATTAATATGGCCCTTATGATGCGAATTAACAATGTTACACATTTGCCCTTAAACTCTAGGTGCATCGTTGAGAAGGGAAGGAGTTTGCTTTGCTTTGGAGGCACACTAGTTCCTCAAGGGTCTCATTTGGATTGTCTTGGAGATTGATGTGATGTCACAATGTACAGAGAGGC
Source organism: Sapajus apella (assembly GCF_009761245.1). Classification (NCBI taxonomy): domain Eukaryota; kingdom Metazoa; phylum Chordata; class Mammalia; order Primates; family Cebidae; genus Sapajus; species Sapajus apella. Next base: position 1,931,897 of record NW_022437101.1, on the reverse strand, counting down.
TGAGAACAGAGAGGGCAGGTGTGCTTCACTCTCCAGCCAATTCTGATCTCAGGGGTGTAGTAGTCTATTCAGGGGGCTCCTAGGTTCTGTTTGGGTGGGCTGGGAAAGAATGCTGTATGTAGTTCCTTAGTGATGCACAGTGGGGAACTAGCAACATTCATGCTAGGTATTTGCCAATCGACATAGTAAAACAAATGTCACTGACTCTTGGCTCTTTATCTGGTAGTGTTCAGCACTGCTTGGCCAGGCTGTGGAGTATAGACGGGTTGCATCCTGAGTGAGAAGATGCACTTCCAGAGACTTTTTGTCTCTTCTTGCTGGCAGAACTAGGGTTAGTATTTATCATTTGACTTAAACTCATTCCCCAAGCTTGTAATCTGTTTTCATCTGCTGGCAATTATTGTTTAAGTTGCTGCCCTCACACACTGTACTTCCTTGGCAATGAGCACAGACTAGAGCAAAGCTTGTCCACCAACAGACTGATTATGTGGCATCACCGGGAGCCCCCAGTGGTGAAGATGCTGACTCAGGAAGTCCAGTGTGGGGTCACCAGGCAGGACTTTCTAAAAATGTTCCCAAGTGGCTCTGATGCATTGTCAGATTTGGGATCTAGGGATTGAAATAAGTCTATCATACATACTTCTTTTCGGGGCTGCAGCTTTTGGCTGATGCAGTTTGTGTATCAGTTCCTCAAACATCCTCTTTTATGTGCCCTACATAGTTGTATGTACACAGGGGAGGGCCTGGCAGGGAGCCTTAGTTAAATGCCATGTGTCATAGAGCATCTGGTTCTTGTAGGGTATGTGCGTCTGAGTCACCTGGGGAGCACTTTCAGAAGGCAGGGGCCTGGGCTCAGCCTGGGGAGTCCGAGGCAGCAGGTGCAGGGCCGGAAGAGCTGGGTGCTGCACTTGTGTTTTGGCTGAGCTCTTGCGGACTCCGAGGGGAGGTTGGTGACATTCTTCATAGTCATAGGCCCTTGTTCAGTACGAACTATGTTCTCATTTAGGAGAGCTTTGAGGCAGTTGGAAAGCATTGTTGGTAAGGATGTTGAGGTTTGAGAATGTAATGCTTTTTTCTCTACTTCAGCCCACAGTCAGCAAATAATTGCCTCTGGGATAAATCCCCTGTGTGCCCACCCCCATCAGGGAAACACAGTGGGGAGTTCAGAAATGGGACTCTTCAGTTGGTGGTGCGTGAGTCTCTTCAGATGACCTGGTGCATTGGGCTAAGCTGCTGAGTGCACAGCCTGAGGTGGATTTGAGTTGGTTCCTCTGAATGGTTTGAAGCCTCCCTCCCCACCTTTCAACACTTCTGATGAGTCCCTATTTTTTATTGTAAAAATATGATAACAATATTAAGATGAAAAAATGACCTCTGTATTTTATGTTTTTATTTTCTACATGTCACTCCAGTCTTTGTTTCTGTGCATACATGTCTTTATGTAGTTATAATCACGGCCACTCCAGTTAATTGGCTTGCCCACAGTCTTACCCTATGAAGTAGAGCTGAGGTTTGAAGTTGGCTGGGCCCTCTACATGTATTTTCTTCCCTTTGTGGGATTGGGTGGAAGGTGCAATATTAGGTATGACCACAGGGTGGTGCCAAGAATCAACACATCGCTGTTCCCACCTTCATTGGACTGGAAACCAAACCAAAAACCTAAGCCTGTGATCTGGGAATTGGATGAACATTCAGGGAGATGGGTCAGGAGTCTGGAAGGTCTGACAAATATGGGGTGGATGGGGATAGAATTTATTTCATGGTATGGTGTAACTTGAATCTGTAGTCTTGATGCCTGTTGATATAGTTGGGTTTTAATACATTTTTGATCCTAATGGCTTTTCTTATGCCCTATCTTTTACCTTTCTTACATGAATAACTTTGAGATGTAAAGGGCTGATAAAGATTCCATTCATTGTGTACGTCTTACGGAATGTCTTCTAATAGTCTGTGAGATGTAATCTCCTGTGAAGATAATACTCTTCATTGTCCTCCCGCTGAACACTGGGCCTCTGTGGCCAGGGACCCATTGGATCCCGGCTTTGGAGGGTTGGGTTGGGCATATGCACTGTTCTGAGGAGGGAGCTGTCAGCATTTCAAATGCTGAAGAGTCAAGCTAAGTAGGATGACCGTTGTGAAGAGAGTCTTGTGGATTTGGAGCGTTGAGGCCTTGAGGGCCTGAGCAAAGGTGGCATTGAGTGGGGCTAAGGGTGGGGCGGTCGGTACACAAAAACAGTGATGGCTGACGTGTTTGAATGCATACCAGTTAGTGGTTCTTGTTATATTGATTAATTTGTTTAATCCTTACAGTCACCCACGAGATAGGACTTTGAGCCCAGAGAGATGAAGTCATTTGCTCAAGACAGCGGTCAGTGGAAGGGCTTGGAGAAGGCGAAGGGGTCTGAAGGTGGCTTGGGACACATGAGACTGATCTAGCAGCTTGGTTTGCTGTAGCAGACTTGGACAAACATTGCTTCAGTGCCTGGTTTGTCCCTCCACTTGATGGGGGCCATCTAAAGGCCGTGGCCTGAGAACCACCGCTCTCCCAGCCTGTCTCCTCCATTTTATTGTCTTCTGGGAACCTCTTCCTCTTCCTTCTGCCTAGCACCTGTTTGCACTGGGATTGTCCTATCTGTCCTTCAGTTGGATCCTGGTTTGCACTGGATGAGGATTCAGCAATTTTAGGCCGTGCTTCAGCAAAGGCCAATTCACATTATGGAGGTTGATTTGCTTATACTTTTTTTTAAAAGCCTAAATTAAAAAAAAAAAAAATCTGCCAAAATCTCAATTTAGTAAAAGCTTAAGATTTTTGTCCAGAAACCTAAATAGAATGATTTTAAGAATGTTGTTATCATCTCTGAGAGTTCTTTTTTCTCAAGAAATAAGCCTGGCCAGGCATAGTGGCTCATACCTGTAATCCCAGCACTGTAGGAGGCCAAGGCAGGAGGATTGCTTGAACTCAAAAGTTCAAGGCCAGCCTGGGCAACATGGTGAAGCCCCACCTCTATAAAAAATAGAAAAAGTTAGCTGAGTGTGGTGGTGTGCGCCTGTAGTCCCAGCTACCCAGGCGGCTGAGGCGGGCAGATCACTTGAGCCTGGGAGAAAAAAGGAAATAAGCCTATGTTGTTCTTTTTCTTTTAGGAATCTCTAAGTTGAAAGAAAAAGTTACACTCTCAAAACCTATTTATGCCTAGTGTTCCATTATTGGAACACTAAGCATGTGGGAGTTATTTATATCCTACTGCTCAAGGTAATTGCAAAGGTCTGATTTTTCATGCATGTCTGCCTCCTGAGGGTACATGTTATCACATGGTGCACAGAGTTAGTCACTACTGCAGATACTGGCATGCTGGGAGTCTATCAAAAAGTGATGGGAGTTTTTGGAAACATTTTTGAGGAAGTATCCAAAGACAGGTACATAAAACTTCACTGCACTATATCCTACACTAGTAATTAAAAAAAAAAAAAAAAAAAAAAAACAAACCTTCTCTACTAGTTATGCTATTGTTCTGTAAAAAGAAAATGCAGAAATTATTATTGTTGCATTAATTACAGGTTTGACAGTTTTCATGTTCCATTTTTGGAACACTAGGCAAAACCACTACTGCTAGGACTAATAATACCTTTTTTCCATTTTAGTCCCAAGATGCCTCGAACTCTAAGTTTACATGAAATAACTGACCTTTTAGAGACAGATGACAAGATAGAAGCAAGTGCTATAGTGATACAACCACCTGAAAATGCTACAGCACCTGTTTCTGATGAGGACTCAGGAGATGAAGAAGGTGGAACAATAAATAATCTGCCAGGTTCTTTGTTGTGCACAGCTGCGTATCTTATTGAAGATGGCTCTGATGCTGAGTCTGACTCAGATGATCCCTCATACACACCTAAAGATGACTCTCCTGATGAAGTTCCATCTACATCTACTGTGCGGCAACCTCCACCATCAAGGAGGAGGAAAATGACAAAAATTGTTTGCAAATGGAAAAAAGCTGACTTAACTGTACAGCCTGTAGCAGGTAGAGTTACAGCACCACCAAACGATTTCTTCACCAAAATGAGAACTCCCACAGAAATTCTTGAACTTTTTCTTGATGATGAGATCATTGAACTCATTGTCAAGTATTCCAACCTATATGCTCGCAGTAAAGGTGTACATCTTGGCTTGACTAGCTCTGAATTCAAATGTTTTCTGGGAATTATTTTTCTGAGTGGTTACGTCTCAGTTCCTAGAAGGCGTATGTTTTGGGAACAAAGAACAGATGTGCATAATATACTGGTTAGTGCTGCCATGAGACGTGACCGCTTTGAAACTATATTTTCTAATTTACATGTTGCTGATAATGCAAATTTGGATCCAGGGGACAAGTTTTCCAAGTTGCGACCTCTTATAAGCAAACTCAATGAAAGATGTATGAAGTTTGTTCCAAATGAAACACATTTCAGCTTTGATGAATTCATGGTTCCTTATTTTGGTCGTCATGGGTGCAAACACTTTATTCGGGGAAAGCCCATTCGGTTTGGCTATAAGTTTTGGTGTGGTGCCACATGTCTGGGCTACATTTGCTGGTTTCAGCCATATCAGGGTAAAAACCCAAATACTAAACATGAGGAATATGGTATTGGTGCGTCAGTTGTCCTTCAGTTTAGTGAGGCACTTACAGAAGCACATCCCGGACAATACCATTTTGTATTCAATAACTTTTTCACCAGTATTGCACTTCTTGATAAGCTCAGTTCAATGGGACATCAGGCAACAGGTACAGTGAGAAAGGATCGCATTGACAAAGCTCCATTGGAATCAGATGTAGCTTTAAAGAAAAAAGAAAGAGGCACATTCGATTATCGAATTGATGGCAAAGGCAATATTGTCTGCAGATGGAATGATAACAGTGTTGTCACTGTTGCCTCATCTGGTGCTGGTATCCATCCTCTGTGTCTTGTCAATCGTTATTCCCAGAAACTGAAAAAGAAGATCCAAGTTCAGCAGCCAAACATGATCAAAGTGTATAACCAGTTCATGGGAGGCGTAGACAGAGCTGATGAAAATATTGATAAGTATCGGGCGTCAATCCGTGGAAAGAAATGGTATTCAAGCCCTCTTTTGTTCTGTTTTGAATTGGTCTTACAAAACGCTTGGCAGTTGCATAAAACATATGATGAGAAGCCAGTGGATTTTCTGGAGTTTCGTCGACGTGTGGTATGCCATTATCTGGAGACTCATGGCCATCCTCCAGAACCTGGCCAGAAAGGAAGACCTCAGAAGCGTAACACTGACTCACGTTATGATGGCATAAATCATGTGATAGTCAAACAGGGAAAGCAAACACGATGTGCTGAATGTCATAAGAACACCACTTTTCGATGTGAGAAATGTGATGTTGCCTTACACGTGAAGTGTTCTGTTGAATATCACACTGAATAGCAGATGTCACCACCTACTGAGACAACACACATAATTTTAGGCATTATGTACAGTGTAGCAGTGGTTTTGCCTAGTGTTCCACTTTTGGAACATTACATAACAATGGAACATAATAAATTTTTTTCTGTTCAAATTTTTGTTCCTTGGTTTTTTTTCTAGGTAACATAAGAATTTCATGCAAAAATTTAAAAAATTACAACCTCAGACGTAAATGGGTTGAAGATGTTTCCTTAGCACATTGGCTTCCTTTAAATAACAAAGCTGAGACGCAAATGAAGACTAATTCTGCTTCCTGCTCTGCACACACCTTTCATTCTCAGCTCTGAGCATAATTGTCTGCATCAGTCTTAATTTACTCCATGAGATCTGCAGTCCTAACTGAGGGTATTTCATCTGCTCAGATGTGCCAATTAAGTTTACCCAGATAGACTATAAAAAGGCAGATAAGAAAAGTAAAACACGAAGTATCTCAATTTAGCAAATTAGACTAATCTGTGAGGGATTCTTAGCTGCCTGAAATAGAAAACCTATTGTACTACAGAATGCAAACTATATTAAATACCCAGCCTAGTGCCTGAATATATTTTTAAAAATCAAACTGTACTCATTGTGCCTCTTGTCAAATTTCTTAGATGGATATTGCAATAGGTAGAGAATGATCCTGAGATTGAAAGGTCACTCTGTATTAAGAATGATTTAACTGTATGGTTTGTTAAATCATAGACTTAACAACTGCAGACTGCGCTGTGTGCAGTGACCCTTGCAACATAAAAATATTACGATAAAGCAGTAAGGTCTCTTGAATTTTGAGCACCTTGCTGTGTGACTTCTTGAAGTTTTGGAGATGGCATGCTTATTAATATCTCAGGCTACTAGTATTTGAAAATTCCCATTAATATGTATATTCTGTCCCTTTTGTGGGTTGGTATGGGCAATTGTGTACGTTGATTTGTCTGGTATAAAATGTATATTATGTGATTGTTCAGCCTAGATTACAGTCCAAAGAACTGCTAAATTCATTTTCCTGTTACTTGAAAAAGTTCGCAGGGGTATATTGAAGAGTGAGTTTTGACTTACCATGGACAATATTGAGGTGGGGAAGGAATCATGTTATTGTACAGAAATGAAGGCAGTCTTTCCCTTCTTTAAACCTTAGTCCTGATGGTTTTTTTTTTTAAGACAAAATTTGAATTGAAGTTTTAGAGTTTGGTTTGTTCTTGTGCAATTGCTTTCATTCTGTGGCAGTTAAAGAGGACCCTTCTGCTGGCACTGTGAGAAAAGGAGTGGTACTAGGGAGTTGGGAAGATACTTTTTGAGAGACAGTGTTATGTAACAGATAGGAATATAGACTCTAGAACCTAATTATCTGGGTTTGAGTCTTTTCCTTAGCTCGTTGGTAATCTCGGAGAGCTTCCTTTATCTCTCCCTGTCTGCTTTAACTGTAAAAAAAAAAAAAAAAAAAAAAAAAAAAGAATTACAATAGTATTGATATAGTTTGGCCTTTTGTCCCCACCCAAATCTCATCTTGAATTGTAATCCCCGTGTCAAGGGAGTAACGTGATGAGAGGTGATTCGATTATGGGGGTGGTGTTCCGCCATGCCATTCTCAAGTTAGTGAGTTTTCACGAGAGCTTATGCTTTGAATAGTGGAAGCTTTTCCTGTGCTTGCACTCACTTCCTCCTGCCACCCTGTGAAGAAGGTGCCCTTCACCTTCCGCCATGATTGTAAGTTTCCTGAGGCTCCTCAGCCATGCCGAATTGTGAGTCAACAAAACCTCTTTCCCTTATAAATTACCTAGTCTTGGGTATTTACTTATAGCAGTGAAATGGACTGTGAAAATGGACTCATTTATACAGTATCTACCTTATTAGGTTGTAAGGATTAATAAATGTGAAATAAGTAAAATAGTGTCTGGTACACAGTGTCCCTGTCAGTCATAATTACTATTTGCTTTCTGAACCAATTAAAAAATATGTATGTATGTGTATATATATAATCTCAAAACAAAACTTGTCCAGAGCTAGCTGACTTTCCTTAAGGAGGCAATATATTGCATAGGGGATAGATGCCACGGGCCATGGAGTGTGTGCCAGAACCTCACCTAGAAGCTTTGAGGTCTTGTGTATCCTCTCACCTGTAAGATGGGGATCATAGCAGTATCTTCTTCACCCGTGATGATACATGTAAGATATTTGGCATATATCAGACACTTGGTAAATATTAGCTATTCTTGTTACTCACATGCCCACTAGCTAAAAGTTAGGACGAAGATTCCACCAAGCCAGTAAGATGCTTGAAACAAGGGTCTGTGAGAACCGTAAAGGAGGGTGTATAAATATTGATACATATGAAAAGGCGACCTTTCACAAGTAAAGGCAGTTTAACAATTGATATTACAGGTTGATCATCCCTAGTCCAAAAATCCAAAATCTGAAAATTTTTGAGCAACATGATGCTACAAGTGGAAAATTCCATATTTGAGCTCATATGTTGGGTCTGTCAAAACAGAGCCTTGTTTCATGCACAAAATGTTGTATAAAATTACCTTCAGGCTGTGTGTATGAAACATATGAAACATATGAAACGTAAATGAATTTGTGTTTAGTCTTGGGTCCCATCCCAACATATCTCATTGTGTATATGCAAATGTTCCAAAATCCAAAACACTTCTGGTCCCAGGCATTTTGGATAAGGGTTATTCAACCTATAGTAGGCATAGTAAAATCATTAGCTGTTACAAACTTTGTTTTATTGATGTTATGCTTCTGGTACCTTTCATTTTTGTTAATAAGCTTAAGGCCCACTTAATGATAAATAGTCTATAAAAATATAAGTACCATGTCAAGATTGGGAAGAAATATAATTATTTCTCCTTTGAGCACACTAGGGGGCACTAGACATCTGTCTAGGGGATGTCTAGAACCTGCAGCATGCCCCTTGGTTCTAAGTGTAGGTATGTCAAGATTGCAGTGTCATTTTTCACAGTTGTATTCTAAGGTAGATGTACCAGATCATTCTCTGTATCTCTTCTGTGTCTTCTCTTTTGGCTTGATTTCCAGACTTTTTGCCGTCCTGGATAATAGGATGTCCTCACTGGAATGTCCTATCAATCTTGACTGACCAGTATGGAGTGAGCTAGCATGACAGTCTTCTATGTTTGGGGCCTGAACTGAGCTTCTGCTGGCCCAAGATTGCAAGAGGTGTTTTGACATTTGTTATTTTTTATTCACATTTAACCTGCAATTAAAATTTATCAAACTTTTTGTGTAATCTGCCAACTATTACAAGATAGCATCTGAAATATATGTAGTTTCCAAAGTATATTGTATGTACATTATTTCATTTAGTCCTCATAAAAAGTCATTTGGCTCATTTTGTGGTCAAGGAGGCAGATTCAACAATGTTACATGGCCTCCCCTTACCAGTTAAAGGCCTGTAATGCACCTAGGTCTTTTGCCTACGTTCAGTTTTCAGCTCTCTGTAATTATCTTAAATCTGTGTCTGTTGCTGGGTTCTCCTCTAGTGGTCACCACCGGAGCCCGACAGGGGCTTTAGGAGTTAGAAAATGCCCTGATGGGTCAGGTATGGTAGCTCATGCCTGCAGTCCCAGCACTGTGGGAGGCAAGGCAGGTAGATCACTTGAGGTCAGGAGTTTGAGACCAGCCTGGCCAAAAAGGCAAAACCTATCTCTACCAAAAAATAGAAAAATTAGCTGGACATGTTGACACACACCTGTAGTCCCAGCTACTCCAGATGCTGAGGCATGAGGATTGCTTGAACCTGAAAAGTATAGGTTACAATGAGCCAAGAATGTGCCACTGCATTCCAGCCGAGGTGACAGAGTGAGACACTATCTTAAAAAGAAAAAAGAATGTGCCTTGATGAACAACACACTTACTTTGTTTTATTTGGTTGCAACTGTGACTTTTTCATGTATAGATTAAAGAAAAAAATGTAAGTGGAAACATCAAAAACACTGTTTCCTTAGTAATGTAAATATAGCTTAGGGCTAGACTTTTTTCACATCATAAGAATTCTTTAAAGAAGGTGTTTCTTTTGCCCAGCCTTCCCCACCTGGTCCTGGGGAAGGTTGAGACCAAACTCAGGGCTCTTGGTTCATCCCATCACCTGGTGTGCAGAAACCAAACTCCTTACAGAGCAGGCCTACTGGTGGTGAACCCGAAAAATGGAGCTCAGACTTAAATCACTCACACAATTTTTATTTTATTTATTTACCTTTTTATTATTCAAGACAATGAGCTTTCCTTCTCCTCCTCTCTCTCTTTTTTTTTGTTATAAGATTCTAAATTAAGAGCTTCTCTGATGTTTCAGCCACCCTGTGTTATGGGTCATTTTTTATAGTGGACCATAACCATCTTTATCTAGTGGGCAGAGCTAAGAGCAGTGCTTTAAAGTCATATGGGTAGAAGGCGCAGGAAATGGAACAAGAAGTAGGCTCTAAATGAGATAGAAAGTTTCCAGAACCCATTTCTGGATGACCTCATTTGACCATTTTCAAGCCATGCGTCTCTGTCTCTATCTTCCTTATCCCTAACCCAATTCTGAACTTCATTCATTCAGCACTATTGTCTGCCATGAGGAGGCATTATACTAATCTCTAATGCTGGAAAAATGTCTAAGATAGTGTGTGTCCCCAGGCGGTTTCCAGTACAGTGGAGGATACTGGTATGGATTTCACAATATGCTACACTTGATGGGCAGTATAGTAGAGATCACAGGTGTGTCCAAGATGTCACCAGGTTAGGAGGGCCCTTAGAAGACAGGACACTTAAGTCTGGTTGGTCAGGGGAGGTTTCTGTGAGAGGTGATTCTGCATGAGTGAAGGTCTGACAGGTCTGCTGAGTGGGTGAATGTGTGTGTTAGGAGAAGAATTTGGGGACAGTATGGGAATGCAGGTACACAGAGATGAGGAGGCCGCATACATGGTATGGTGCAGTGGTAGCTAGCTTTGTCTTTCCACTTATTTTGAACATCCTTGGAATGCTGGAAATTCTTCTAAAATAAATGAACTTTAAATGGCAGCAGCTAGCTTTCAGGGTTCCATTGACAAGGCACCCTAATAGGTTACAACGGGAGGAAGCATTGTTCCTGGTGTAGTTCAACTGGCTGTACTGGGTCTGAGTTGCTTCTGACAGATGATTATTGCAGCCTCAGCCCCAGGCCCCACAGCCTGGGCCAGATTCTCATTCCTACATGAATGTAGGGAAACCAGGGAGTGTTTTCTCTGTCTGCATCTGACTGGAATTGTAGCTTTATGTTTGTTCCCGGCTTCTCTTGTAATTGGCTGCCAGTGGAGTTGACAGCAGGCTGAAACTGGCAGTTGTGTGAGGAGCTAGAAACACAGCCAGTGAACACCATGCCCACCACTTCGTTTTATGTGGCTGCAGCTGTGACTATTACGTGTGTGGATTTTTTAAAATGAGAGAAGAGAGAACATGAAAAAGTTATTTCTTTTCTAAAAGGGTAAATATTGGACCATTTACTGCCCTCTTCTGCTTTTTCTCAGTTAACTGGTCTACTTATTGAAATGACAGAATTTAGACATTTTGAGGTCATTTCTCATTTTTAAGATTTCATCTCACTTGGCTCAGATCTTAATACTGACCCTACCAATTTTAAGTCAATCTGTATCTATTTTTGTTACCATCATATAAAAGACTGCCATACTTAATGACAGTTTACTATTTACAAATTTGTGACAGAATTCTTAAATTGAGATATTCCAGCAGGTACCATCTGAATACTAGGTGTCTTTACTCCAATGGTGAGCACATTATTTATAATAATTTACTGAGCATCTGTTTGATCAGCTATCATAGTTTCAGTTCAAGTATACATGTTCAGGCAGTTCTGTTAAACAGTTGTGATACATTGCAATATGCACATTATTTTGGGCCACATATATGACCTGTTTTCTTTCAGTGAACATAGCAATAGTATCTGCTGCAGGGTTGTCGTGAGGATTTCAGAAAGTGTATGTGGTTATATATAATACTACATTAGTTTATTAAGCACTGCTTTTTCTAGGCTCTGTGCTAAAGTGCTTTACATGTGACTCCTTATTTAATCCTTCCCAGAACCCAGTGAGGTAGGCGCTGCTGTTCTCCCCATCTCCCAGTGGAGGAAACTTAGATGCTGACGAAGTTAAGTTACTTGCTGAGGGTTTGTGAGCTAGTAAATGGCACCAGGATTTGACTCCAGCCAGTCTGAGCTCAGACTTTTGTGCCTGGGCCTGCATTTTTGCATATGTCAAACCTAGTGTGTTCATACACAGAATCCGTTTGCATCTGCTGGCCAGATAGACTGCTCAGCCTGCCAGACTGCAGGACAAGTTGGTTAGACATGCTGAAGAGAGTACCTTTCAGTCTCTTGGCAGCGTCTGGGATGGGGAAGTCATATTTCTGTGTAGGTGCAGATGAACTTGGTTCTCTCCCCCTTTCCCTAGTGTGCTGTGGTGTACTTGTCAGTCCCCACTTCAGCTGTGCTGCTTCAGTCAACCCTCATCAGATAGTCAGGTCTGTTTTGGCTGCAAGCTGCATGAGAAAGTATTGCTTATGGAACAGAAGAATCTCTTCGTCTTAGCTCTGTTTTATAACCATGGTGTTTTCTGTCTTTAATACGTATATAATTCTACTGGGGTGATTTGTCTTCACAGTGATACAAATGCTTGCAGGCAATAATGATTTTCCCCACCACCTTTAGTCATCCTTTAGCCAAATTGAATAAATGTTTGGCCCTTTCCATCTTTATGAAGCGGAAGACACTAGAATGCAATCGTTTCTGTAGTGGCTTATGTGGTTTCCTAGGTGCTGAGTTCTGTGGTGACAAGATGCCTGTATATTTTAGGAGGGAGAGAGGAGAAGGAAGCTGAACCTTGCCGATGCAAAGTGATGTGGTGGGAAATTTAACAGCCACAAAGATTGACTGGGTAAGTCTAAGGAAATGGTTGTCATCTATCAATGAAGTTTAAAAAGTGATACCCCTGTATGTAAAATATTTAATGGCCTTGTTGTGCTAAACTTCTAAAGGCAGTATCTCCTGGTGTTTTTATTTCTCCTTCTGTAAAATTATCTTGAAGAAATTGCAAAGTGAAGTATGTTTAAGTGGCTATGATTCTTCCAAGGTTTATGTTATCTACAAGTTTGATAAATACAAGTATCCTTTGTTATGCAGAAGTTTGGCTATGAGTTTTCATAGTAAGAGTTTTGATACTGAGGACTATCTCATTATGATGGCTGAATTTCAGAGTGGCAAGAATTCAGAGATGTGTATCAGGAAAGTGTATATATATCTGTTCAGTTTCTAAGTTTTGATAGTAAGGGTTACCTACATGCCAGGGCTTCTCAGCTTTGACATTATTGACATTTGAGACCTGATAACTTTTTACTGGGGGGGTTTGGAGGCTGTTCTGTGTGTTGTAGGATGTTTGGCAGTGAACCTGGACTCACCTGCAAGATGCCAGTAGTTGTATATCCTCCCGACTCCTTCTACAGTTGTAACAACCAAGAATGTCTCCAGGCATTGTCAGATTACCCCAGGGTGGGGTTGAAGAGACAGAATTGCCCCTGTCGAGAACCACTGTTGTACACCATTACATTTAGCTAAATTTGTAAATAACAGGAAACTCAGAAGACTCTTATAGCCCCATAGAGATACTTTATTGTGTCCATTGCATGGAGATTATTTTTAAGGAAGAAAAATACTAATAGAGAAGAAGAGATTGCCTTTAGAAGTTAAGCACAAAAAGGACATTAAATTTTTATATAAAAGGGTATCACTTATTAAACTGTTGTTAGATGATAGCTATTTCCTTAGGCTTGGCCATATACTGCCTCTTCCATTTGCTGTTCTTCTCTGGAAATGACCAACAGTGCTTCATTGATCTTATTTATAGGTCCTTTACTACCGTGCAGTGCAATTTCAGATCACCAGTTCTTATTGATCACAAGTAAATTTCAGCTGGCCCTTCCTTTTATTACTTTGAAGAGTTGAAATTTTCAACAGGATAAGAATTTTTCAGAAGATGTGCTTTAAGGTCCACCAGCAGCTACCTAGATATTAGCATTGGCTTCTGTGCTGGTTTTGTAAAGGATACTGGAAAACATACCATACCTCTGGCCAGGCAGTATGTGTAGTATTACCCTTCCATTTTCTCTTGCCTTCCCTCAGCCATTCTCTCTTACTCTTGCATAGTCAGTGGCAGATAAATGCCTTCTTATATGTGTTGCTGCTCCTATTTGCTTCCTGTGAGTTGTTTATTATAGTTTGAAAGCATTTCTCTGTATTGTTTTATTCAATTTCTACCGTTTTGTGAAATTCAGAGCATCAGTTGTACCATGCTGAATGAAAAACTCAGCTTTTTATTTTGAAAGTGTATAGAACTTGAGGCTGACTTTTTTTTTTTTTCCCACTCATGACAACTAGGGTCCATTATAGTTACATGAATGCAAAATTAGTCTGGTTAAATGGCTGCACCTTTTCTACAACCTTGGTATATTGCTAAGACTTTCAGTTTTTTAGATGACTGACATTTCTTCTGTTGCACATACGTGGTGTTACCCTTCTGAAATATAAGGGTTCACCTTATTTTATATCTGAAAGTGTCATATTACTGAATTTGTAACTTAGATTTTTTTCAGTGAGCACATTTTTTTGAGTGTTAGTACTATTAGTGCTTGTATATTGCTGTTACCTCTTCCCCCAGTTAAGTAATCAGTAATGTGAACCTAATACAGCAATTCTGACCCAAAATTTGCCTTGTGTTCAAGGTACTTAGCTGTTTTATGCTGTGACTATCATATCTTTAGCACAGAAATAGTAATTATAAATAAAATCTATTTTTGTTACACAGTATTGCTGTTGTGGAGACAATTATGTTGAAATTTTTACTGAATCTTTTCTAGAACTAATTTCATGTCTTATGAACTAGCAGAGAAATTTTCCCTTAGGGTATGCCAGAAGAGGAGCAAGTAGTTTTGATAATGAAATGAGACCTTAAAGAAATATTTCTAGAGCAACTATAATAATTTACATAAGATATGAATTGAGATGGCTGGAGAAGAGAATTGTTTTTCCTCTTTGAATGTCAGTGTTTTGGGTAATAATGGCAGCAGAAACCTAAGAGACCATTCTAATTTGCCTGCTTTTTTTTTCTTGTACATTATCAGGCTATCTTTTAAAATCTGTCTTGTTATTAAAATAATGGAAATACTATTTTTATTTTTATGGTAGAAGATGGAATAAACTGAGACTACAGGACAAAGAGAAGCGTCTGAAGCTGGAGGACGACTCGGGGGAAAGCGACGCGGAATTTGATGAAGGCTTTAAAGTGCCAGGTTTTCTGTTCAAAAAGCTTTTTAAGTATGTACCATGTGTTCTTTCCTATTTGCTTTCAAGCCATTATGTACAAATTAACATTTTAGGAATTACGTAGTAGTTACCTGTGGGCCCTGAAGGTATTTGCAGCAATTTATTGCAAATACAGATACTGTCAAATGAAATTTTAGCCACACACTGTTCATTAAAATTAGGTAATAATAAATTGACTAAAGGGTGCATTGGGTATGTTTGTAAACTGATGAATCTATATGGACATTTCTCAGCAGACTAAAAGCAACACGTTTAAAAGCCATCGATGTTTAATAATTTTTTTGTTCTTAGTAATTTTAAGGTGCCAAACTCCTAATTTCCTAAATCAGATTAATAGGAATATTTGCATATTGAAATCAGTATTAAGAAGGGTTTTTTTTTTCTTCTATGTGGAAATAAAAAACTCTGAGGTATTTTGAGTGTCTTATATTGTACCTGAGGGTATAATACTTTTGAACTGACCAAATGTGCATCTAAATATTTTATGTAGATGTCATTCTAAAGTCAAAAGAGAAGATATGGCAACACCTTGAAGATTAAGTTGCTATTTGAAGTTAAGTTTCATGTGTAAGTGGCCAAGCGTTGCAGATGACCGGATGCTCCCTGATAGATGCGTGCACGTCGTCTGTGAGGGCTGGCCAGTCTCCCATGGTGAATGTAAATACTGAGGAACATTTTCAGTCTCATCACTCCTGGGATTTACTTAACAAGATGCTTTTGGAAGGCTTCTTAGATGCATTTAGGAAGTTAAACCATTACATAGCTTCTCTCTCTTTTGTATCATCAATTTGTAGTTGAGAGCAGGATGCAAAGTTCTTTCTTTAAGATGATTAAGTTTAGTCTTCTTTATAGATTCAGCTGTCAGCCATGCCCTTAACTTGTGGAAGAAGTCTACTTAAAAACAGCATGTTCTTTATAGTTTCTCTCAAGGAGTTTATGTTATAGTTTTATTTTTTCTCTACGGGGGGTAGTGGAAAGTGAAGAGTAGTTATTTTATCCCACTAAACATTATAGAAAGCCATACTCTAAAGATGTGAAATGACTTGATGTGATTGCCATAACTGGATGAGGAACAACCATGTAGAGAGAGGTTGAAATCCTAATCTTTAATAATATTTGCAGAGAGGTGGTTGCTTTGCTTATTGCTTCTCTCAAGTGAAAATTAACTACAGAAAGGTAAATAAAGACCACATTTATTGGCAACTCTGTTTTCTCTAAAGTGATTGTTTATTGAGAAACAGGTCAAATAGCATCAGTGTTGTACTAGCAAAAGGATAGCCAAATTATAGATTAAATTGATTTCAAAAAGACAGGATACTTCTTTGTGTGTGTAGTAAGTGATTTGGCAAATATCCTCAAGGATCAAGTTGAGTGTGCATTTTCGTATAAATGTTGGATTTTCTAGCAAAGATATTTCACAATTAATATAAATAAATGTTGCTTACTAAATGTGTTTAGAATTCAGTATATTGACAAAACTCTTTAATATAAATAATATATATATTTTAAATTAGCCTTAATTGCACATTCCTGTAAAGTATTATGTTGTTTTAATCTCTGCAAAAATAGGATTTTAAATATTTTATAAATGTCATAAAACTTCTGTTCATTTTCTTCTGCTATATAAAAAGAAGTAATAGGATTGATGGAGTCTACATTTTTTTATGATTATGTTTTAGCAAGACCAATTTAATTTTAAACTGTAGGTATATTTTTTTTACTGTGTTTGCTGCATTCTGTGGAATTGAATTAACTGGGTATAGAGTTGTACACGAGGGAGTCAAAAGGTACAATTAGCCATTTAAGTACTGTTTTCTGCAAGATAATGTTTAACTTTTAAATTTCTGTTATGAAAGTTTGCCCAGCAAGTACACTTCTCTATCTAATTAGGAGTCAAATGACAAATGTCAATCTTTTGACCTTACTTTCAGCCACACTAGTAAATGTAATCTTGGATTAGTACGGCAGTGCCAAGGTACATCAGTGATCTCTGGTCACATTGTGATGCTTCAGTCTCAAGGGATAGCAGAATAGATTTTTTAATGTTTTATATTTATAAAATCTTTAACTGTCCCTAAAAAGTAATTTTTATATGCTTTTCAAAAATTTTGAAAACTAGATTCTATAAGATGTTTTTATTTAAACTAATTGTTTTATGCTGTTTATTATTAGGAAGGTGAAACAATAAAACCAAAGTCATTTAGTGGCACAGCTGAAACCTGAGCTCAGGTTCCTAACTCCTCATCTAGCAATACCAGCTATGTATACCATCTACCAACTGTGTGGCTGGTGCTTTTAATCTGCAAGTGAATTTTCTTTAAATACCATCTGAGGGCCTTCATGTGTTGTGTGGAAAGAGCCACTCTTCGCTATCTTTGTAACTATCCCTAGTTGTTGTGGATCCTGCTAGAGATATGACTTACATGCTGCCTAGTAAGATATTTTTTTAATGTCATTTTTGTAGTGCTGATCATCTTATAAACACACACATGTTGTTTGAAAGCCCTTGAAGATTAGATTTGTAGATGAGGAAACACCCAGCACATTGTTTGCTGCCCCTCCTGGGCCACAGAGAATCTAGTTGTCTTAACCCCTTCCCAAAGTCCTTCTGGGATCCTATGCTGTCTACCATTCCTTTAATAATTTCTCAATTGCTCCTCTCCAGATTCTTCCCACTTTAATTAAGTTGATAAGCCCCAAGCAAAAAGAGTTGCTGGACCCATGTAGGATGGAGACAGTATGGTATAGGAGTAATACATCAGAATGATCACTGGGAGATTTTGTTCCTTGAATGAAGGAGCTGGTCCCATGGTTGTTCTGTATCTCACCAAAAAGAGGTCAGTTGACTAGAATTTAGTGATTCTGGAAACTAATTGCACATCAGTTTTTTTGGAGAGCTTTTTGCAGTATGTGTTTTTCAAAAGTTGAGATTATTCTAGTGTAGCCAATTCATGAACCAGCTTTTCTTCTAAATCATGGTTTCTCAACCTTGACATAATTGACATTTAGGGCTAAATAATTTGTTGCTGTGGGACTGTCCTGTGCAGCGTCAGTTATTGAACAGCTACTCTGGCCTATATTATTGCACTTCTTCGGTTATAACAAAAATGTCTTTAGACATTGCCAAATGTCCCACAGGGAGAAAAATTACCCCTGGCTGAGAACTACTGGTCTAGGTCATTTCCAGAATCACTTTGGAAACATACAATTCTGGATTTCAGCTCTGGCTTGCTCATTGTTTTTTTTTTTTCTAGCGCTGTGAACTTTGGCAAATTACTTAACCATTCTGAGCTTTTGTTTCCTAACTATAAAGTGTGCTGATAATCTCCTTTGTACAGGTTGATTGTGAGGCTGTGTCCAAACCACCTGGCCTGGTGCCTCTTCGGCAGTCAGCTCCTTAAGTAGTAGCCATTATTCTCTGATTGCATACCACATATTTTTGGAATTTGTCCTTCTTCCCAAATTAAATGATCTTGTATCTGTACTAGACTTCATCGTGTTTTGATTTTTTGTCCTTTTCTCCAAGGTGCATATCCAGTGTGTGTATTATAATTTGCAAACTTAATAAGCAGCAAAATTCTCATTCAGAGTTTTCCTTCTGTGATAGGTAATAATGGAACAGCTAGAGTCAGACTTCTAGAATTGCTTTGCAGAATACTGGGAGAAAGTTAATTATGACATATTTACTGAGAGGAGATTAAATAAAACCAGTTAAACGAGCTGAAGTCCAAAATGAAATTTTAGATAGACATACTAGGTGCCAGATGGTAAATATTTGGGCAGCACAACAACAAAACCATCTTCTTTTAAGATGGGTAGCCCCTTAGCCTTGACATTTTATTTGGAAAAAAAAAAAAAAAAAACCCTTAGCTTCCATCATCTTTTTATTTATTTATTAGAGATTGGGCCTCATTCTGTTGCCCAGTTTGGAGTCCAGTGGTGCAATCATGGTTCACTGCAGCCTCAACCTCCATGGCTCAAGTGATCCTCTCACCTCAGCCTCCCAGGTAGCTGGGACTACAGGCACGTGCCACCACTCCAGGCTAAAATTTTTTTTCATAGAGAGATGAGGTCTTACTGTGTTGCCCAGGCTGGTCTCAAACTCCTGGGCTTAAGTGATCCTCCTGCTTTGGCTTCCCAAAGTGCTGGGATTTACAGGCATGAGCCACCTCATCCAACCCATCATCTTTTGATTCAAGTGACTTTTGCTTTAGATTTTTTAACTTGACATATAATCTTCATACCATTCCCTGTTGTTAAGTGTTTCTTCCATTCAGAAAGATTTTTTTGTATTTTTACTTTTTTAACTTTATTTTTAGGTTATTAAACATATCACTGATGGAGAAAGAAAAATATCAACTTCTGTGTTTTGCAGGGGTGGGGGTAAATTATTTCTCTTTGACCCATATTCCTTATTTAAAATCTTAATAGCTATGATCTTTTTGTACTTATGGTAAAATCCCTGAATCAATTTCTGCTTTGAAATATTAAAAAGACCTTTTGTATTGTTGGGTCTTTAAACTTCTTTTTTGCATCTGCTAGTAATATGACAAAATCATCTGTTATGTACTAATTTCGAGAGCAGCCCTATTATTTAGACTTGTTTATGGCCTTAAAATTTAATTTTTTCTAGTATAAGAGAATGTGATTACGAAGTGATTTTTCAACAGTATAAGCTGTAGGTTGTGGTGTTCTCTGTCCTGCTTTTTTGAGGCTTTTCAGATTGATTGCTTTTTTTGTAGAAAAATTAATGGAACTTTATGAAAAATATTTGGGATTTTTTTCCCCCAGAAAATGAGTAAAAAATAATAAGTTTATGCTTGTTTACCAAGCTATTTCTAATGTTGAAAAGAAAGGAAATAGTCTCTAATTACCCTATCCATCAGCTTAATTAGAAATGTGTTAATGTTCTGTAAAGAAAAATTTGTGATTTTATGCCTAGGTGATCAAAAATGTATGACCTTATAAATATAATACTCATGTAAAACACACATCCCGCATGTTTCTCTGACTGGTACTAGAACCTAGCCAAATGATTAATTCATGAGTACTTTCTGTTATGATCTGTATTATCCACCATTTGCCATTTTCTCTTTTCTTATTGGTGTTTGTTGTTGTAGGTACCAGCAGACAGGTGTTAGGTGGCTGTGGGAATTGCACTGCCAGCAGGCAGGAGGAATTCTGGGAGACGAAATGGGATTGGGCAAGACCATCCAGATAATTGCCTTCTTGGCAGGTCTGAGCTACAGCAAGATCAGGACTCGTGGTTCAAATTACAGGCAAGTGCTCCTCTGCAGACTGTCAGTCTGTGGAGCTCAATTAATATTTCATCAGATGTATTGCTGTGGAGGAGGGTCTTGTGAATTATTGATGACATTTCAATTACAATATTCCTTTAATTCTTTTAGTGGGGGACATCAAAGGAAAAATTTTACGAGACAATGGAGCTGTAGGGCAGGAGAAATTAAACATGTAACACTTTTAATGAATTCCAGGCATTGATGCTTCATTTTGCAGATGAGCCCCACTAGATATTTTGGGTCAATATGATGTCTAAGGTTAGCTTCTACAAATGGATTGTTTACAAACTCAATTATGTTAATATCAATAGTTTACACAATATGGAATTTTAAATTAGACATAATACCTTTAGTTCCATTTATTAAATTTTACATTAAAATATTTGTTCTGGCAGGAGACCAGGTGAGCATTACAGTAAGTACAAAGTCTATTCATGGGGAGAGTTGGAGCTTTGAAGAAGCCATTCTCCCTAATTTCCTTTATAATGAGTGTGCATGATAGCATTTCTAGATAGCTCTCTCTCTCTTTTGTTTTTGAATGAAGTTGTTTGTCTGATCCCTGTGCTTTCTGCCCTTCCCAATCTATGAACTTTATGTAATAAATTCTAAGGCTGAAACCTAAGTGACTACCTAAAATGGTAGGAAACTGTTTAGATGTTAATCTTTATTCTCTTTAGAAATTTAGATAAACTATTAAGGCTTTTGTATTCCAGAAGAAATAAGCATTTAATCTATTTGGTATGGTAGTACTGAAATACTTTATTTTGAAAGACAGTACTATGAGCATTTCCATATTTAAACTGTACATTAACTTTATAGAAATTGGTGTTGGTAAAAATATTGATAGGTAAATTATGTAGGATATTTCATCGTCTTGAACCTCCTGTGTTTCAGTAGGCTTATGTAAAGAGTAAGAGCAAGGTATTTACCAGAGAGGTGTGCCCTGGAAACCTCAGACACTCACTACGTGTGATTCGTAGATACCTTTACAGTAGCGTCAGTGTGCCTACAGTCAGCAGCTGCCGAAAGTTCTTTCTACATTCCAGCTCATCAGCAGCAAAATGCTTAGTAGAGAACCAGATACGAACCATAAACTGAGTCAAGATTACGTTTCTTTAGTCTTTAGAGTTTAGTGTTTTGTTTTTATTTCTTACTCTTTCGTGAACTTCGCAGATCAGTACTTCATGTGTGGAGTGTTTGGAGTCTTAGAATATTTTAGAATCCCAGTTGCATTTATACAGATGTAGGAAGGGAAAGAAAACACTTGGAGATTGTTGAACGCTAAACATTTTGTTGTTGTTGTTACAAGGAGGTTATATTGAAGTGGGAGATTTTTTTCAAATAGGAGAATTCTATTACATTTTGCTTGGAAGCATGTGACAACATTCCAGACCAAAGGAAAACTCAAAGTTGAAAGTGGGCTTTTAGTGTTGTCTTATCTATGACTGTTATTTTTTAAATATACTTTTTCTGTTTTAAATAAAATGCTTTTTCTGTTTCAAGTAAACTCTTTGGTTGGTTTGTTTTCTGCAACTCTGTTGGGTGTTTTGGTAACTAGACTACCCTAAACTCCTCCAAGTGGTTTCTAGGACTTTTTCTTTCCTTAAATGATTTTTGGGATTTTCTTGTTTCCCATTTCTTTTCTTTCCCTTCCTGTTATCATGAAACTTCTGTGGAGTCTAATGCTCAGGTCCTAGGAAACCTAAAATCATCCCTGCAGTGTAGTTTTGATCAAAATATTAAAACATGCTCTCTTGAGTGTTGACAGTCCTGCTAAGAATGAAGTCAAGGCTAATAATGAATAGTAGCTGTAATCAATTAACTATCAATGTTTATATCCACTTCTCTATAATGAAATAATTTGGCATATTGGACTATAGCCCAGATTGTCTTTATTAAGATGGTATTGGTGGAAGTGGCTTGCAAGAATGTGGTGCTGCACCACAAACACCTGGGCTCCTCATAAGTAGAAGTTTACAGAGGCGTGTGGTCCCCTTCACTCACATGTGCCATGGCAGACTGGATCACATCTTCCTAACAACTTCATAACACGCCCTCCTCTGGAACCAGATGAACTTGGGAGTTCTATGTATTTATGTCTTACAGAAAAATAACTCTTAAGGTCAAATGAAGTTCTGTGTGAGCTGTTACTGCTTCATTGGCTATGTATATTTCCTGTGAACTCTTACAAACTGTAGAGGGTCCCTAATTGGAGATCATTTTAGTGTTATAATTTTAAGGACCATGAACATTGAAATGGAAACAGTGTGTCATACCAAGAAACTTCATGGTAAAAGAAGTTTGATTTGTTGTTTTTTAAAAATGTATGTTGTATGCATGTTTCTAGAAGATAGTGAAGCATATTATACATGGTTAATAAACATCTACGCTGGTTGCTGTGTTCCCTGTTCATAATGGATACACCACCTTCTTTTCACTTTGCCACTCATATTATAAGGATAGTTCCCTCAATCTTATAATGAAGAGGAAAAAAATTAACTTTTCAAACTTCAGTTAATTTTTTAAAGTTTTGGAATTAGTTTGTTAATTTCTAACATTATTAAAGTTAATAAACTTTCAAGGATAAATATTTTACTTTGTAATTCCTGGTTAAGTTCTGGGTATGACTAGCAGGTTGATGTATTTGACCGTGGAGCTACTGCTTTGCCCTAAATTTGTTAGGTAATCAGAGATTAAAGGAATTCTAGTCTGTTTGGTAATTGATGCTAATCACTGTAATAGACTTAGCCATTTCTCATGTTCATCTCACTGCTATTAAGGGTTGAGAAAGGGTGGTTCAGTTGATGATGTGACTGTTAATGGAGTTGATTGTCCTGCTGTGATCCAGCAACAATCTGGGTCTGCCCTTGGATCTCAACTCAGTGTGAAAATCTCAAAATTTTTCTACTAGAGAGAAAATAGCAGAAATTAAAGGGCATCATGATAATGCCAGATAGATATTCAGCCAGAAGAATGTACTAGAGTCATCAATGTAGCAGTTTGTAGAAGGCATATTATAAAAGAGGAAAAAGCGATGTGTAACCTGAAAAAACATATGCATGTGTTTATGCTTATTTGAATATGAGTTTGTTGTAAAATATTTTGGACAGCTTTTGATTGGTTGTTTTCTAATCTCTGCTAAGTGCATATTGATGATAACTCTTTTATTCCCCTTGGAGGATAGAAAGAAGTTGGTGCATTTAATCCTTTTAGAGAGGATTGCTGCCATGGAAGGGGCCAGGGCAGAGTCTCACTCTCATCAGGGAGTTTGAGGGGCACCTGGATAGGTCCTGCCTTGGTGAGGAGCATGGTCTAGGAATGCCATAGGAAGTGTCGGAATCTGTTGTAGTTTGACCCTTTCCACCCAGATGAAGGACAGGAACGATGACTGTAGCTGGAGGCAACAGGGGTTTCAAAGTAGACAGAGGCGTTTTGTCATGTTGGAGTATAAGGGTAGGTCTCATTTAAGTTAGGGCTTGACCAAAATTTTATTGTTTTTCTATAGAACTACAAATTACTTTTCAGTTGTGTAGTAGATGATTTTTAATATTTTAAGCACTGTATGATTTACTCTTATTTGTAAATTTTTTTTTTTTTTGAGACAGAGTCTGCTGTTGTCGCTCAGGCTGGAGTGCAATGGTGTGATTTCGCCTCCTTGAACGTCTGCCTCCTGGGTTCAAGTGATTCTCCTGCCTCAGCCTCCCATGTAGCTGGGATTACAGGCACCCGCCACCATGCCTAGCTAATTTTTGTATTTTTAGTAGAGATGGGGTTTCACAGTGTTGACCAGGCTGGTCTCGAACTCCTGACCCCAGGTGATCCACCCGCCTCGGTCTCCCAAAGTGCTGGGATTGCAGGCATGAGACACCGTGCCTGGCCAAAAGTTGTTTTAAGTTCAGGAATCATTTATTTCTGAGCTGTAGTAAGAAAATAAAAATCACGTGATTCCCCAACTCTGAAATAATCTCTTTTAACATGTTGATATATTTTCTTCCAATCTTAAAAAATGCTTTAATTTAATAAAGTCAGTATTTGTTAATTGCTTCCTGTTAGGTAGGCATTGAGATCATTTGAAGAAGAGATTATCTCTTCTCTCAAAGAGTTTAGGGAGTATCTCATACAATTACAGTAAAGATGATTTGCGTTCTGACAGGGTTAGTGTGGGGTAAACCAAGGAAGAGTCCTTAACTTATTTATAGAGAAAGGGACAGGGAAAGCTTTGTCGAGGAAGCTGAGATCTGCATGTTGAGTAGAAGGTAGCTGGAGGAGTAAGAGTGTAATCAGGACCAGGTGAAGGTCGACTGGGGGCTGCTGGCCACAGGAGCAAGTGTTAGGATAGTGGCAATGAGAGGTAAGGCTGGAGAACCAAGCAGCCTCATAGGCCGGGTCCAGGTGTTTAGTCTCTGTCCCAAGATCAGTGGGCAGCCTTTAGAGGTTTTGAAGTGAGGGGATGAGGAATTCAGATTTTGCTGTTTGAAATGATGATTCTCGAAGATGCAATAACCCAGATGAGAGAGGAGAGTGGCTGGAACTGGCATAGCAACAGTGTAGAGGGAGAGACATGGCTACTGAAAGGAGTCAGGAGGTAAAAATGATGTGAACTCAGTGTAGGTTGCTCATGGTGAAGAGCAAGCAGGTTGGCTCAAGGATGAGGCCTTGGTTTCTGGTTTGGGCACCTGGGCAGTGGGGAAAGTTCTACGCAGTGGATTGTAAACATGGCGGCAGAGGACAGCCATGTTGGGAAGGATGGTATGTGGTGTCAGTCAGCAGTGAGATATCTAGTGTGTGGTGGTCTGGAGTTCAGAAGAGTAATCTGGGCTGGAGACCTAGATATGGTATTACCAGCATCTAGAATTGAAATTGTGGGAATTAGTGAGAGCATGGGGTTAGTTTATACAGTGGAGTAATGTATATGCATTTTGCTTCCCATAGTCAGCATCTTTGTGGGCAGGAAAACGGAGTGGAGGGGAGGAATGACAGTGTGCAGAGTACAGTGACTCTGCTCCAGGTGTGCGAGAGGAATGCATATGGGCCTGTGGTGCCCTCAGTCAGTCCCAGTTCTTAGTTGCCTCTTATAGCATGAGCTGAGTATGTTGTTGAAGAGGTTGCCACAGTTAGTTTTGACTTCTGCTTAATTTTTGTCTTAAGCACTGACTGGCACCCAAACCCCTGCAAGACTGAAGATAAATTGGCTACAGTAATGGGAGTGTTGCTCCTGGAGATATAAGCTCAAGAGTTTAGGTAAAGGAATTGGTCTCAAACAAGAAAAGGGACACTTGTCTCAGTGTCCCAGAAGGGCAGGAGGAGTGCAGATGCAGATAGGGAATACAGTGTAGGATGTATCAGGGTGTTTGCACCTAAGTGAAACCTGGCCTCAAATTCGGTTAAATGTTCACAAATGTATGGTGTACCAAGAAACCTACAGAGGAGGCGGCTGGTGGGCACAGCATGATCAGCAGCCCAATGTTGTCTTCAGGGACCCAGACCTTTGCCTAAGGCCAGGTCTCCTTGTGATCATTAGATCCCCTTACCCAGTGACCATTGGTCTGTACACGTAGCCAGAGAGACGAGGAGAGAAAACTCTCTCCCAACCTAGAATGTAATTCTTCCTTACACAGTCCGTCAGTCTTGCCAGGCCAGCTTTATGGACTAGTGAGAATTTCAGGGGAGTACCATGCACTGACAGGCTATGGATGAGCCAGGATTCCTGCTCCTGAGCCAGGCAGTGGTCAGAGTCCCATAAGCTGTGTCTGCAGGAAGGAAGAAGGAGGGGCACCTGCGGAAATCAGTTTCTTCAAGAAGAAGAGAGAGGAGAATGGATATTGAGACAATGGCTACAACCAGTTTGTCCACCTATACTTACGTCTAAGGAAATTGGGGTGATTCCATATATAATTTTTAGAAATTATGATGAACATTTTTCCAGATTATTAACTATTCCTCAAAATGATTTTTAATAGTTACATGATATTCCATCTTATTTAACAGAATCTTATAGTATTTTTCATATGGTCCTGTTCTAAGCACTTTAAAGATGTTAACTGATTTAATCTTCATAATAACCCTATAAGATCAATACTGCTATTCGCATTTGGAAATGAAAAACTGAGGTTCCCAGAGGTTAAATAGTGTGCCTGAGATCATACAGTGTGTGCAGAGCTGGGATTCAGATCCAGGCAGTGCCCCTAACCACTGGCCTGTGCTGTGTTAAAGAAATGGGGTAGTTCATTCAGCCTTCCTCTTCGCTATGGATGTAGGTAGTCCCCACTTTTTCCTCTGTATAAAGAGTGCTCCAGCGTGTATCCCAATGCATAAATGTTTGCATTGGGATTGCTGAGTCCATGCAGTGTAAATGTTTGCATTGGGATCACTGAGTCAACGCATGAGTGCTGTTAAGGCTCTTGATTTTGCTGCTTAACTGCCTCCCCACACAGCAGTGCCAGGTTGCACTTGGTCAGTCGGTGTGGTCTTCCCAGCAGAGAACACTCACTGGGATGCTCCTCAACGGCGCTTTCATGGCTTGGAGGAGCAGGCAGGGTGGGGTGGTGTAGTGAGGACAGGCTGCAGGAAGCGAAGACTGGCCACTGGGCAGCCCTCCGTCCCCTGGTAACCATGTCACCTGGGCCATGCCAGCCTTCTGAGCCCCCATCAGTAGAGCATTTCTGGCCTGCTTGCTTCGCAGGGCAGTGAGACCGAAATTCTGTGGGTTGAAAACTCTTGGTAGACTATCAAGCTTCAGACAAATTTAAGATCCTATTATGTTCATTTAGGTTAAGATACACTGTGTAAAAACTTCACTAATCTGTAATAGAAGGGAAAAGAAGAGTATTTTTGTTAAATAGTATTTTTTTCATTTTATGTTATTATAGATGTTATAGCTCTTAATGTATTATTTAATGTTTTCCCTTAACACCTATATCCACTAATTGATGAATGGGATTATAAGAGAGTTTACTTACTGGATTTAACCTCAGTAATTTTTTCTTAAAGAAAATATCGATAATTTTCCATAGATTGCATTTTCTTTTTTGAACTAAGTTTTTTGTTTGTTTGCTTTGGGGATGGTTTGAGCAGTTGATGACTGTATATGCTCTTTCATGGTTGTTTTCTTCTTGGACCTTTGGATGCAGGTTTGAGGGGCTGGGTCCAACTGTAATTGTCTGTCCAACAACAGTGATGCATCAGTGGGTGAAGGAATTTCACACGTGGTGGCCTCCATTCAGAGTGGCAATTCTACATGAAACTGGTTCCTATACCCACAAAAAGGTAACATAATATTTCAATACCTTTTCGTTTTGTTTTAAAGCCCTCCATTTTACATATTTGGTTTTTCTCTGATCCATGTATTTCCCAAATGTGTATTCTTGTGTTTCTTTCCTGCATTTAAAGTTATTATTACTCACTTCCTTCAGAGCTCTGTGTTTTCAGAACAGTTATGATTATAGGCCTTATTGTTCTAACAGTCTGTGGTGGTGTTGTAATGTGTCTGTTGTCCAGCGAACAGGGCACAAGCCTGGCAGTGTGGGTTAGAGTCATAAGTCAGGTGGCTGTATCCAGTAAGGAGAGACTCTGGGCATTAGCAGCTTTAAACAGCTTTAGGAAGGTGGATACAAAAGTAAAATAACAACTCTTAACGGGTAAATGCATTCATTAATATGCTTTTAAATCCTGTTTTTGATGAATGAAAGAAGAAACCTTCCATTTTGAGAATTTTGCAAGTATTGTTGCTTTTAGTTGTATTTTGTTCCCTGAATCCTTGATTGTCACGTATAGACAGTTGTACTTCTTCACTTATAGTTTGGTAACATCACAGTATCAAGAAGGAACTTCATCTGTGCTCCTGTGGGTAGCACAGATATGTTGTATTCTTTTTTTCTTCTCATCTGTCTAACCAACCAGACTGTGAGCTCTGTTGAGTAGGGACTATGTCTGATTCATTTTTGTATCCCAGGTGATTCATAAGCATTTGCTGAATAAATAGTAATCATACAGTTTCACTGTGGATTTGCAGGTTACATTATTGAAGAGAAGCAGCAGTCTGTTAGGAATTAGTTTGTGCTTTCCTGAGTCTTCTGAGCTCTTGAGTGAGTTCTTGGGCCCCAGGAAAGCAGTGCCAGCTGCAAGGGCTATGGAATGTTTGCCTCACGGAGACAGATGCACGGGAACCATGAAACTCCAGGTTTCCTGTTGTATTTGTGTTCGTGGAGAAGCAAACTTTTGATAGAAGTGACTCAGGAAGATCTATGGTTTGGTAGCTCAAATAAGGCGAGACAGAATCTTGCTTACACTGTTACTGTTAAAACCAACTGACCTTGCCCAGAATTTTAAGTGATAAGTGGAAAATAAACTGGAATTAAGATAATTAATAAATTAGGGTAAATGCTGTGAGTTATAAAAAGTGATTTTTAGCAGTATGAAGATAATAACAGTTTAAATTGTTGTGTTGTCAACCTTAAATTGTTTGTCAAACTTTAAACTATCCTGTTATTACCCTTGTAGAACATTCGTGGTTCCTTTTTCCTTTCTGTTAAACTGTTAACATCTCTTAGTGTTTTGTGCTGCCAAATCCTGTAGCAGGACTCATTAGCTGATGTTTGCCTTATAAAGGCAATTTTAAAAACTGTTTTTTCTTTTATTTTCTTTTGGAGTAGTAAAGTCTGTGCATTGGACACCTTCACCTGGATCGTGGCTTACTGCCAGTCCCTTTGTCACCATAGTCTGAAGAACTGCCTTCATGTAAACCACATACATGGACTCATTATGGAAATAGAATTTACAGTGAACTTGGTGAAATTTGCTTCCTTAACTTTGGAGAGCAAACTTATAAGAAGAGATACTTCAGTTTTGGTTGCAGTGGTTCTACCTTCTGAGGTTGTTTTATGTACCAGACACATGCATACATATGATTGTTAATAATTTTTTCAGTGTTTTACAGTTTACCAAGGACTTCAACTTGAAGATTCTTACTTAACTTTTGAGGAAAAGCAGCATTACAGTTTCCTTGTGTTTTTACTCAGACTCTTAACTCTCTTCCTACGGTTCCTTTTCCATTATAAAGTATCTCAGATCACTAAAGATGTAAACTGTTAGGCAAAAGATAGAAAAGATGTACTTTTATACCTGTCAAACCATATTCTTGACTTAGAAGCCCTATATTTTTTACTTTTTATTCGTGTTAACATTGGTTTATTATTTGCAGTGATAACACATTGAAAATGTATTAATAGCTCCTTTCCATAGGCCTTTCTGTTGACATTTCTAAGATTATAACTTTGGTTTCTGGCTTCAGCTGCTGAAGGGGTATTTGCTTCCTCTGTACCTTCTGTCCTCTGTGTATGTGCAGATCTTTGTCACCACACATGCCTACCTGCTAGCTTACACGTGTATTAAATTGCAATAGAGTCTATATTTCTTCTTCTAATTTTAAAAATTCTGTTTATGGTGGTTTGTTCTCTAACTCAGCATCTAATGCCTGACGTCCTTATCATCTGTGATTTCTTTTTGCAGTGGGTGAGCTTTCTGTGCCCACTGGCTGTCTTGTCTTAAATTTAATAATGGTACTCTGACATTGGAACATTCAATACTGAACAGAACAGGGAAGAGAAGAGAATTTCTCTTTAGAAATATTTAAAAATATAATAATGCCAGAATAGTTTTGCTTATCATTCAAGTAGATTATCTTTATTTTCTAAATGCTTTGTTGTAGTTGGTATGACATAAATTTAAAAAAATTTTTCATTTGGAAAAATATCAAATGGTCAGTTTCTCAATAGAGCGTATCTGTCATTCTTCTTCCCCAAATTGCCCTTTAGCTTCCTACCTCTCTTACCCTTTGATCCTATATTAGCTCTGTTAATAGTCTCTGATTGGCAGCATAATTTAGAGTTGTCAAATGCATACCCAGCAGCCATGCAAAAAAATATACAGCTGATAGTTTCAACCACATTATGAAATCTGATAAAGAAATTTTTAGACTCCTGAATCTCTTAATGGTCACTTGAAATCTCATTTAATAAAAGGTCAAGATTTCCTTTTTCTCATTTTGTTTTGTGATTCTTTTTTCTAATATAGAGCAACTTTCATGTGAGTTGATTAATATTTATTTGTTAAAACAACCATAAACACTGCATTTCAGGTGTTTGATGTTGCTAGGGCTCCAAAAAAACATAGGTATGATGTTTTTAACTAACCTTAAAAAGCCAACTGTTTCCTTGGGGAAAGAAAATGTAATAAATGAAGACATAATGAAAGGATGTAGTCTTGTGGTATCTATCCCATTACTCATAGTAGGCGGTGACATCTTTAGCACTGTGTTGTCAAGTTTATTTAATGATTAAGGATCCTTTTTTCAATTTATTGGAAGATACATAATGAGCAATTGCTTATGTTTTGAAACAGTTGTCTCTCTCCTACCCTTTCTTTTTTTCTTTTTTTTTTTCTTTTTTGCTATGTAGGATCTAGTACTATAACATTTTAGATAATGTAAAGAATTTTGTCTCATTTTGATCATGTGGATGCTTAAGAGTGGGAAAAGCAAGAAGAGCATGCAGTTTTAAGTGCATTGGTTTTGTGCTTAACAGGCCAGGGTTCAAATCTTGGATCCATTGTTTTATAACTTTGTAACCCTGGGCAAGTCACTTGCTTTTCTGAGCCTGATTTGGTCACCTGTAAAATGGGTAAGTTTTTATAAGCTTGTGAGGACTTTTTGGGTTAATATGTATGTATGAAGAGCTCAGTGTGGTCCCTAATAGGTAACATTTACTCAGGTAATTCTTGCTGGTGTTAGAAACAAAGAATATTTTGGCCTCTTCACCTCAGTAGTTGAGAAAAGAAAAGATGCTGAATTAGGCATTCCTGATTGACTGAATATGTAGTCTAGAGAGAAAGTACACATCTACTTTATTAAGAATGTTCATGGTCATTCAACATCATCTAGACCTTTTATTCTCATGTTTAGATACATTTGGCCCCAAATGGAAAGAATGAAGTGCAGGGTGTGATTAAAAAGCAAATGACACAAAAACACGGCCATCTGATCAAACTCCCATCACATGTTCTTTAAAAGGGCTTGTTTTCTGAAACACTGGAGCAAAAAGACGTGGCTTTTTAAAAAGCTAGAAGGGAGTAAAAAACAAAAAAAGAGAAAGGGGCCACATTATCCCTCAAGCATCTGAAATGTTTCAGACACATTCTAAGTACACAAATTATAATAGAATGCAAAGTGGTAACATTCCTATTAACTTTAGAGTCAGTATACAGCTGATAGAAGACTTGATAGATGCTGGGCTTATTCTGTGAGGTATATTGTGAAATTATGTTGCTGGAGCCCTTTTTTTCTTATTGTCAGCACAAATCCTTGTTTATTAAAGATTTAGCTTGAAGGAAATTTTAATTAATTACAGGTGCAGTAAATCCTGCCTAGGAAGCGGCTGTACAGTGTTTCCCGTGAATGGCCTTCATGTGCCTGTGCTTCGCTCCTCTCCCCACCGCCTGACAGTGTGATTTATGGCTGTTGTTTTCCACCAGTCCACTGTTTGCCCTCTAGGAGGGATTGGTCTCTTGAGCCTCCATAATAACAGCAGCACTTTCACAGACATCTTTTAATGACAACAGCACTGCATTCAGTAAGTCAGGCTAATTGCAGATGTACCCTATTAATTGCAAAAACTAAGAGAGGTTACATATTTTACAAGCTTTTAATTTGAAACCGCCCGAGATGATTTGTCTTAAGTGTTTGGATAGAGACGTCCATAATATTCAACAATTCACCATTATTGAAACTCCAGTCTAGGCAGCTATAGAATTCTGTGATTGAATCAGATAGATAATAACAAATGGTCTTAGATGGGGTTTTACCCAGTGGCTAAGTGGAGAATATATTTTCAATTGGAACATTTGGAACAATTTCTTGTTCTTTTTATATATGCATCTTTTTAATTCTTGTTAATCATTAATACAGTACATCTTCCTGAACACAGTCGAAGTTTTGTATTTCTTTAGTTAACATTTCTATAGCTGTAATAATATTTAGAATTTTCTAAATAAACTTCAATCCTTAAGCAAGCATAAGAAAGTGATAACATTAAGATAAATACCTAATGTGGATGACGGGGGGATGGATGCAGCAAACCACCATGGCATATGTATACCTGTGTAACAATCCTGCATGATCTGCACATGTGCCCCAGATCTTAATGTGTAATTTAAAAAAAAGCAACTAAACATCATTCCAGTGGTATACATTTAAGAAGCTTGGTGTCTCATTTGGTAATTGTGGCAAACCTCTAGCTACACTAGGCGATGTCCAGAATTTACTTCAGTGTTGGCTTCTAAAGGTAGCAGGACTGACCAGGTGAGGTGCTGGAGGTGGATGGTACCTCTTTGGGCAGACTGCCTTCTTCAGTGGCACCAGCAGCTGAGTGGGGCTGGTTGTGAGGGAGTCCTGAAGGAACCTGTACATGTGCTTTTAAGGCTGTTGTGTATCCCAAGATGTTTATCGCTATATTCTTGTGAGGTCAAAAGTCAGGAAATGGTTCTTTCAGGTGTGGCCTTCAATATGGCATTGTGCAGGTGTTGAATATTGTGAATGGAAAGATGAAAGATGAGTAGTCATAATTGTAATAAAAATATGACATATACCTGTCAAATTATTAATAGGTCCAGGCATGGTGGTTATTCTCTGCAGCGATTGTATTAACTCTTTGAGTGTCACATGAATTACAACATACGAGAAGACAGTTTCCCTTCTTTGTTTTGTTCTTTCAGACTTTCTTAGCCTTTCTCTGTTGAATTAAAACATATTTTAATCCTAATTCTTTAAGAAGATATTGATAAAATTGCCGTTTTTTGAAGATGTTGAATTTTATAAAATTTGTATAATTGTGATTACATGAATCATATTAGGCTTCCTGATAACTGTTCTTGTATTCCTGTGATAAGCCTTATTAGGTTAATATACTACTAGATTTTATCTGTAAAGTAATGGCCCTCTAGTTTAGAGGAGTATATACACACATGTAAGTGTGCTGTGTCAGTTTTGAAAACAGGGTTTGCTAGCCTTGTAACAGTCATTTGGAATGCATTCTTTCCTGTATTTTGGAACAATTTCAGTAACAGGATCTATTCCTACTTTATAACAGGATCTATTCCTACTTTACTTATGAAACCCTTTGGGTCTGGCAGACTTTTGGTGAGAAGAGTATAACATCTTTTTCACAGTCTTCAGTATTGTTTTGTTCTGTTGGTCTGATTTTTCTTGGGTACATTTTGGCTATGAATTTTTTAGCTGTCATCTCTGTCAGAATGTTCAGATTTTGTGGCATGTATATTGGTCACCGGTTTTGTATTCCCTACATCTGTAATTGTGTTCCTTTGACATTTCTGATGCTGTACATCTGAGTCTGTTCTTTGGGCTGACTTTTCAGAGATTTGTTTGGTTTAGTCTTTCCAAAGTGTAATTATTATTTTGCTTTATCAATTCTACCAGGTTTTTTTTAATATCCACTAATTTTTATGTTACTAATTCTCTCATTTTCCTTTTTTAGCAGGTTATGTTGACTGCTCATTTTGATTTCAGCCTTTCTTAATAGAGTGTAAAGAATGAATATTCTTTGTATAAAGTGCTGCTGATCACTGTTAAAAGAAGCTCTGATGGTGATACTCAAATCCTTTGCGTCCTCTTTTTAAACATTTTGTTTTCTTTGATCTTACTTTCCCTCTAAGAGAGTCTGTGGTCAGCTCTCTGGGTAGGCTGTGGGTGTGACACTTTGACAGGCAGCTCTAAGGGCTCTGCTTTTGTGTTTATTGCTGTGCTTTTTGGTAGGTAAAGGTTCAGGGGTCTGTTTTCTTACTGTGGCATCCCCATTAAAATATAAAATATCCCTCTTCTTTCTGTTCACTCCTTTTTGTTTCATATTTATATTGCTAATCCTGGCCTTTTTTCGTTTGCATTTCTTTGCTATATCTTTGATAATTCCGATATTACAACTTTGAGTGCCAGTCTTGTTTGGGTCTCTTTTAAACACAAGCCTAGGTTTTTGCCTTACCCAGTGGAATGTCTCACTGTTAATAACCCACTGTCTTGTGGTGGGTTACCATGTTTAGTCTGAAACCTGATACCTTGTTTTCTGCTTATTCTGTTTTCTCCTAATTTTTGCTATTTTCTATTATTTTTCCCTATAATGGTTTGAGAGTTCTATGTTCTATTTATTTTCTATTATTTATGTGGAAGTAGCAACTGTTACTAAGTAATTAGCTTAAAGTTTTGACAAATGTATTTTGACATATTTTTATCACATGGTTAAGAACTCAGCATTATCTATTGCCTGTGTCCCATTCTACCATTGGACAGAATGAGATTTTTAGTCCACCTTTATTTTCTCCTAATCTCACCCCAGCTTTTATGAAACTAAACAGGAATTACAGTAACACTTAAAAATATATGCCTTTTAATATTTTAGATCCTTTCTTAACAGTTTCATTCATACTTAAGTGTTTAATATTTAGGCTTTATTAGGCATAGTCATTATGCGTTAATGATTTTTAAGAAATGGTATATATGTCACATAAAATCTTTTAAATTTTTTTCTTTTATAGTTTAGTAGGAGGTAGTGTAGCCTAATATTAATAATACTAGCTTTGGATTTGGCTGCCTTTCTCCATTTGAATCCTGACTCCACCACTTAGCAGCTGCGTGACCTGGTACATTAGTTACCATCCCCAAGTCCCAGTTCCCTCGTCTGTAAAATGGGGTTAGTGATGACCCCTCTGTCCTTCCTTAGGGAGCTGCTGTGAGCATGGTCTGTGGTAGGAATGTGGAGCAGGAGCATTGCTGTCTTCCCTTCTTCAGGGTGCAGTATCTGTGCATGCCTTCCTGTTCTGTCCACAACTGTGCCACTCTGCTGTGTGGGTACAGTGTACTATAGCTAGCCCATCTCTTGGTGACTAGTCTTCCAAATCCTTGCCTATCTGAAGCTGGAATTTATTTTCTTCTTCAAGCATGACTGGTAGTTTGGATTGATGCAGAATGCATGGTCACCGCTTTTCCTTCTTAGAATTATGTAAAGATTTCCTCTTTGCCTTCAGACATTTTTAGTGTTGCAGAAAAGATGTATAATGCAGGCAGAGTCTTTTTCCTCTGAAGATTATATTTTCTTTTTCTATTTTCTTCTGACTAGAAGCTATGGTATTTTCTCCTAATATTTTAAAATATTTTTCTCTTTTGAGTTGAAATCTCACTCTGTTGCCCAGCCTGGAATGTAGTAGTGTGATCATAGCTCACTGGAGCCTCAAACTCCTGAGCTCAAGGGATCTTCTTGCCTGAGCCTGCTAAGTAGCTGGGACTGTAGCTATGCACCACCATGCACTGCTAATTTTTTTATGTTTTGTCAAGACAGGGGTCTTGCTTTGTTGTTCAGGCTGGTCTTGAACTCTTGGCCTCAAGTGATCCTCCTGCCTCAGCCTCCCAAAGTGCTAAGATTACAGGCATGAGCCACTTTGCCTGGCTGTTTTTATTTGTTTTTTTCTTTGGAATTCAGACATCTAGTAGGATATGTCTACAGATATGTCTTTTTTGTGTGTCTCTGCCTGACACTCTGGGAGATGTTTTGCTCTGTAGATTCAGATCTTGGCTCCATTTATGGAGAATTTTTTTTTTTCTGATAGAGTCTGACTGTTGCCCAGGCTGGAGTGCAGTGGCACCATAACTGCTCACTGCACCCTTAACCTCCTGGGCTCAAAGGATCCTCCCACCTCAGCCTCCTGAGTAGATGGGACTACAGGTGCTTGATACC
This sequence comes from Sapajus apella, assembly GCF_009761245.1. Lineage (NCBI taxonomy): Eukaryota > Metazoa > Chordata > Mammalia > Primates > Cebidae > Sapajus > Sapajus apella. The sequence goes on along the minus strand of NW_022437101.1, from coordinate 1,895,987 downwards.
ATATCCAGCTATTTAAAATTTTTTGTAGAGATAGGGTTTTGCCATGTTGCCTAGGCTGGTCTCTATCTCCTGGGCTCAGGCAATCCACCCACCTCAGCCTCCCAAAGTGCTGAGATTACAGGTGTGAATCACTGTACCTGGCCTTTTTCTATCATTTTAAAGTAATTGCTTTTATATCATTTCCACTCTGTTCTGGAATTCATGTTATACATTGTTAGAGATCCTAGGTTTGTCTGCCTTGTCTCTGGATTTTCTTGCTTTTGTTTTAAATTAATATATTTTCTTTATTTATTTTTATTTTTATTTTATTTTTTTCCCCATTTATTTTATTGCATTTTAGGTTTTGGGGTACATGTGAAGAACATGCAAAATTGTTGCATAGGTACACACTTGGCAGTGTGATTTGCTGCCTTCCTCCCCATCACCTACATCTGGCATTTCTCCCCTTGCTATCTCTCCCCAGCTCCCCACCCCCCACCCTCCCTCCCCTATTTCCACCCAACTGACCCCAGTGTGTAGTGCTCCCCTCCCTGTGTCCATGTGTTCTCATTGTTCAACACCCGCCTATGAGTGAGAACGTGCGGTGTTTGATCTTCTGCTCTTCTGTCAGTTTGCTGAGAATGATGGTTTCCAGGTTCATCCATGTCCCTTCAAAGGACCCAAACTCATCGTTTTTGATGGCTGCATAATATTCCATGGTGTATATGTGCCACATTTTCCCTATCCAGTCTGTCATCGATGGGCATTTGGGTTGGTTCCAGGTCTTTGCTATTGTAAACAGTGCTGCAATGAACATTCTTGTGCATGTGTCCTTATAGTAGAACGATTTGTAATCCTTTGGATATATACCCAGTAATGGGATTGCTGGGTCAAATGGAATTTCTATTTCTGGGTCCTTGAGGAATCGCCACACTGTCTTCCACAATGGTTGAACTAATTTACAATCCCACCAACGGTGTAAAAGTGTTCCTATTTCTCCACATCCTCTCCAGCATCTGTTGTCTCCAGATTTTTTAATGATTGCCATTCTAACTGGCGTGAGATGGTATCTCAATGTTGTTTTGATTTACATTTCTCCGATGACCAGTGATGATGAGCATTTTTTCATATGTTTGTTGGCCTCATGTATATCTTCTTTTGTAAAGTGTCTGTTCATATCCTTTACCCACTTTTGAATGGGCTTGTTAGTTTTCTTCTTGTACATCTGTTTTAGTTCTTTGTAAATTCTGGATATCAGCCCTTTGTCAGATGGGTAAACTGCAAAAATTTTTTCCCATTCTGTTGGTTGCCGATTCACTCTAATGATTGTTTCTTTTGCTGTGCAGAAGCTGTGGAGTTTGATCAGGTCCCATTTGTCTATTTTGGCTTTTGTTGTCAATGCTTTTGGTGTTTTGGTCATGAAGTCCTTGCCTACACCTACGTCCTGAATGGTTTTGCCTAGATTTTCTTCTAGGGTTTTTATGGTGTTAGGTCTTATGTTTAAGTCTTTAATCCATCTGGAGTTAATTTTAGTGTAAGGTGTCGGGAAGGGGTCCAGTTTCTGCTTTCTGCACATGGCTAGCCAGCTTTCCCAACGCCATTTATTGAACAGGGAATCCTTTCCCCATTGCTTGTTTTTGTCTGGTTTGTCAAAGATCAGATGGTTGTAGATATGTTGTGTTGCCTCCGAGGCCTCTGTTCTGTTCCATTGGTCTATATCTCTGTTTTGTTACCAGTACCATGCTGTTTTGATTACTGTAGCCTTGTAGTATAGTTTGAAGTCCAGTAGTGTGATGCCCCCCGCTTTCTTCTTTTTGCTTAGAATTGACTTGGCTATGCAGGCTCTCTTTTGGTTCCATATGAAGTTTAAGGTGGTTTTTTCCAGTTCTGTGAAGAAGATCATTGGTAGCTTGATGGGGATAGCATTGAATCTGTAAATTACTTTGGGCAGTATGGCCATTTTCACGATATTGATTCTTCCTAACCACGAACATGGAATGTTTCTCCATCTGTTTGTGTCCTCTCTTATTTCGTTGAGCAGTGGCTTGTAGTTCTCCTTGAAGAGGTCCTTTACATTCCTTGTTAGTTGTATTCCTAGGTATTTTATTCTCTTTGTGGCAATTGTGAATGGAAGTTTGTTCTTGATTTGGCTCTCTTTAAGTCTGTTATTGGTGTATAGGAATGCATGTGATTTTTGCACATTGATTTTGTATCCTGAGACTTTGCTGAAGTTGCTTATCAGTTTCAGGAGGTTTGGGGCTGAGACGATGGGGTCTTCTAGATATACAGTCATGTCGTCTGCAAATAGAGACAGTTTGACTTCCTCCTTTCCTATTTGAATGCCCTTTATTTCTTTTTCTTGCCTGATTGCTCTGGCGAGAACTTCTAATACTATATTGAATAGCAGTGGTGAGAGAGGGCATCCTTGTCTGGTGCCACATTTCAAGGGGAATGCTTCCAGTTTTTGCCCATTCAGTATGATATTGGCTGTTGGTTTGTCATAAATAGCTTTTATTATTTTGAGATATGTTCCATCGATACCTAGCTTATTGAGGGTTTTTAGCATAAAGGGCTGTTGAATTTTGTCAAAGGCCTTCTCTGCATCAATTGAGATAATCATGTGGTTTTTGTCTTTGATTCTGTTTATGTGGTGAATTATGTTTATAGACTTGCGTATGTTGAACCAGCCTTGCATCCCCGGGTTGAAGCCTACTTGATCATGGTGGATAAGCTTTTTGATGTGCTGTTGCAGTTGGCTTGTCAGTATTTTATTGAAGATTTTTGCATCTATGTTCATCATGGATATTGGCCTGAAGTTTTCTTTTCTTGTTGAGTCTCTGCTGGGTTTTGGTATCAGGATGATGTTGGTCTCATAAAATGATTTGGGAAGAATTCCCTCTTTTTGTATTATTTGGAATAGTTTCAGAAGGAATGGTACCAGCTCCTCTTTGTATGTCTGGTAGAATTCAGCTGTGAACCCATCTGGACCTGGACTTTTTTTGGGTAGTAAGCTCTTAATTGCTGCCTCAACTTCAGACCTTGTTATGGGTCTGTTCAGGGTTTCGGCTTCTTCCTGGTTTAGGCTTGGCAGGAGGCAAGTGTCCAGGAATTTATCCATTTCTTCCAGGTTTATTAGTTTGTGTGCATAGAGTTGTTTGTAATAATCTCTGATGATGGTTTGAATTTCTGTGGAATCTGTGGTGATATCCCCTTTATCGTTTTTTATTGCGTCAATTTGGTTATTCTCTTTCTTTTCTTTTTTATTAATCTGGCTAGTGTTCTGTCTATTTTGTTGATCTTTTCAAAAAACCAGCTCCTGTATTTATTGATTTCTTGAAGGGTTTTTTGTGTCTCTATCTCCTTCAGTTCTGCTCTGATCTTAGCTATTTCTTGTCTTCTGCTAGACATTGAGTTTTTTTGATCTTGCTCCTCTAGCTCTTTCAGTTTTGACAATAGGGTGTCAATTTTTGATCTCTCCTTGTTTCTCATGTGGGCACTTATTGCTATATATTTTTCTCTAGAGACTGCTTTAAATGTGTCCCAGAGATTCTGGCATGTTGTGTCTTCATTCTCGTTGGTTTCGAAGAACGTCTTTATTTCTGTCTTCATTTCATTGTTTATCCAGTCAACATTCAAGAGCAAGTTGTTCAGTTTCCATGAAGCTGTGCGGTTCTGGGTTAGTTTTTGAATTCTGAGTTCTAACTTGATTGCACTGTGGTCTGAGAGACTGTTTGTTATGATTTCCGTTCTTTTGCATTTGCTGAGGAGTGATTTACTACCAATTATGTGGTCAATTTTAGAGTAGGTGTGATGTGGTGCTGAGAAGAATGTATATTCTGTGGATTTGGGGTGGAGAGTTCTGTAAATGTCTATTAGGTTTGCTTGGTCCAGGTCTGAGTTCAAGTCTTGGATATCCTTGTGAATTTTCTGTCTGGTTGATCTGTCTAATGTTGACAATGGGGTGTTAAAGTCTCCCACTATTATTGTGTGGGAGGGTAAGTCTCTTTGTAAGTCATTAAGAACTTGCCTTATGTATCTGGGTGCTCCTGTATTGGGTGCGTATATATTTAGGATCGTTAGCTCTTCTTTTTGCATTGATCCTTTTACTATTATGTAATGTCCCTCTTTGTCTCTTATGATCTTTGTTGCTTTTAAGTCTAATTTATCAGAGATGAGAATTGCAACTCCTCCTTTTTTTTGCTCTCCATTTGCTTGGTAAATCTTCGTCCATCCCTTTATTTTGAGCCTTTGTGTACCCTTGCATGTGAGATGGGTTTCCTGGATACAGCACACCGATGGGTTTTGTCTTTTTATCCAATTTGCCAGTCTGTGTCTTTTGATTGGGGCATTTAGTCCATTTACATTTAGGGTTAATATTGTTATGTGTGAATTTGATACTGCCATTTTGGTGGTAGCTAGGTGTTTTGTCCTTTAGTTGAGCTGGTACTTGTTGTTCCTTTATATGTGTAGAGCCTCTTTCAGGAGCTCTTGTAGAGCTGGCCTGGTGGTGACGAAATCTCTCAGTACTTGCATGTTCCCAAAGGATTTTATTTTTCCTTCACTTATGAAGCTTAGTTTGGCTGGATAGGAGATTCTGGGTTGAAAGTTCTTTTCTTTAAGGATGTTGAATATTCACCCCCACTCTCTTCTGGCTTGTAGGGTTTCTGCTGAGAGATCTGCTGTGAGTCTGATGGGCTTCCCTTTATGGGTAACCCGACCTTTCTCTCTGGCTGCCCTTAGTATTTTCTCCTTCATTTCAACCCTGGTGAATCTGACGATTATGTGCCTTGGGGTTGCTCTTCTTGATGAATATCTTTGTGGCGTTCTCTGTATTTCCTGGACTTGAATGTTTGCCTGCCTTGCTAGGTTGGGGAAGTTTTCCTGGATAATATCCTGAAGAGTATTTTCCAGCTTGGATTCATTCTCTTCGTTGCATTCAGGTACTCCTATCAAACGTAGATTAGGTCTTTTCACATAGTCCCACATTTCTTGGAGACTTTGTTCATTCCTTTTTACCCCTTTTTCTCCATTCTTGCCTTCCCGTTTTATTTCATTGAGTTGATCTTCGACCTCTGATATCCTTTCTTCTGCTTGGTCAGTTCGGCTGTTGATACTTGTGCATGCTTCACGAAGTTCTCACGTTGTGTTTTTCAGCTCCATCAATTCACTTATATTCCTTTCTATTTTGTCCATTCTCGTTAGCATTTCGTCAAATCTTTTTTCAAGGTTCTTAGTTTCTTTGCATTTGGTTAGAACATGTTCTTTAAGTTCACAGAGGTTTCTTACTACCCACCTTCTGAAGTCTGATTCTGTCATTTCATCACACTCATTCTCCCTCCAACCTTGTTCCCTTGCTGGTGAGGAGTTGTGATCCCTTGTAGGAGGAGAGGTGTTCTGGTTTCAGGTGTTTTCATCCTTTTTGCGCTGGTTTCTTCCCATCTTTAAGGATTTATCCACCTGTCGACTTTGTAGTTGCTGGCTTTCAGATTGGGTCTCAAATCTTTCAGATTGACATTCTGTTTGTTGATGATGAGGTTATTTCTGTTTCTTGGTTTTCCTTCTGACAGTCTGGCCCCTCTGCTGTAGGTCTGCTGAGGTTCACTCCAGGCCCTGCTTGCCTGGGGTTCACCTGCAGCAGCTGCTGAACAGTAAGGGTTGTTACCAGTTTTCTTCTTTTGCTATCTTTGACCCAGAAGGATACCTGCCTAGTGTCAATCTGATCTCTCTTTTATGAGATGTCTCTTTGGATATATAGGGGTCAGGGAGCTGCTTGAGAAGACGGTCTCGTTCTTTATAGGAGCTCAAACGGTGAGCTGTGAGCTCTGTTGTTGTTCATTCAGAGCTGCTGGGCAGGTACGTTTAGGTCTGCTGCAGCAGAACTCATAAACTGCTTTTTGTTCCCAGGTGCTCTGTCCCAGGGATTTAGGGCTTTATTTATGAGTTTCTGTTATGCTGCTGCCTTCTTTTTTTTTTTTTTTCTTTCAGAACTGCCCTGCCAAGCAAGGAGGCAGCCTAGTCACTGTCAGCCTATAGAGGCTTTGCTGAGCTGCTGTGGGCTCCGCCCCGCTGACGAGTGAACTTCCCTGCAGTCCTGTTTATATGGGTGTAGTTAGAACTGCTTTGGCGGTGGTGTCCTGCCTCTGTTGAGGCGGAGTCTCTCTGCTGTGGCGGGTTGCCTTGGCAATGGCGGGCTGCCTCAGCATTGGCCGACTACCTTGGTCCTGGTGGGCTGCCTCGGTAATGGCGGACGCCCCTCCCTCACAGAGCTGGACCGTCCCGGGTTCAGCTGCGCTTGCTGTGAAAGTCTCAATCCAGAGTTTCTGGTTGCTGTTCTTTTGTGGGGGTGGGGCCAGCCGAGCCTGATCGCCTGGCTCCCTGCCTCAGAGCGTTTTTTAAGTTGGTGTTCCAGTCGCCTGTTGAAGAGGCGCCGGGGTCTGTTTGTTTTCCCCTGCGGCCACTCACTGCGCTGGCTTAAACAGCAGCACTGAGGTTTGCGGCCCTTTTTTTTTTTTTTGCCCTGGAATCTACTGTCCTGGTTCTCTGCTCAGTCCCCTTTTTAAACAGACGAATGGGCGACTTCCTGTGGCTCCAATCGCCAGCCAAAAGGGCACCCGGACCGGTGTATTTTGTACGGAGAACCGCTGCTCCGGGGCACCGACAAAGCAGCCGCGCGGGGCAAAGCAGTGGCGCCGGCCGGCACAGCCGTGCTGGCGACCTTGGAGCTCCTCTGCCTGGGAATTTCCTAGTCTGTGGGCAATAAAAATGCGGCATCCACTCACCCTCTGTGCTTTCACTGGGAGCTGCAATCCTGAGCTGTTCCTAAACGGCCATCTTGGATCCGAGAAAAAACAAATTAATATATTTTCAATCCACATTGTTGTTTTAACAAGGATGGACACAAAGGATTGTTTTGGAAAAAAGCATGTAATATGTATATATTTAATATATATGTATTATAACTTTGTCGTCTTTTTGAGTCTCCTTTCCCCAATAATGGCTGTATTAGTGTTTACTATTTGCCAGGTTAACAAGTACACTTCTAATGCTGATAATGTCTTTGATTGTGAGTGTTATGTTTGTATTTGTGCATTTTTATAAAGTGCTTTAGATTGTGTCATGATTGAAAGGGTGTCATTTCTTATTTAAAACTGACTTTACCATTTTATTATGGTCTTAGGAGAAACTAATTCGAGATGTTGCTCATTGTCATGGAATTTTGATCACATCTTACTCCTACATTCGACTGATGCAGGATGACATTAGCAGGTATGACTGGCACTATGTGATCTTGGATGAAGGACACAAAATTCGAAATCCAAATGCTGCTGTCACCCTTGCTTGCAAACAGGTATGACCTCTTATAACAAGGGAGATTTCCAGGTGGAGAAGAATATTTAATTCAGAATAAACTCTCTGCTTTTAGTAACACATTTATTGAATCTTTCCTTGTGCCTTTGCACAAGGAATTTAAAATATGCATTTTCCTTAATGCAGAAAACTCTGTTTTTACCCTTAATCATGTTTTTAATGCTGATTGTTCATGTTATTTAATGTCTCTTGTAGGGACCAGTTGTTAGAATGTAACCAAACCCAACTCTAATCTATAGTATTCATCTTGAACAATAAGGAAAAATTATTCCTCATTTTTTCATCTAAATGTAATTAAGGATTTCTAATTGCATAAAATGTATATGTTTTGGAGTGTACCAAAATGATGCAAGAATGATGAGTAAATGTATTAATAATATTGCAGAGGAGCATTTTGGGATAGGAATGGTGATTGTATGCTCAAGGGTACACTTAATAAAAAGGTGTTTCCTTTCCTTAAATAGTTTCGTACTCCTCATCGGATCATCTTGTCTGGCTCACCATTGCAAAATAACCTCCGAGAGTTGTGGTCGCTCTTCGACTTCATCTTCCCGGGAAAGTTAGGCACGTTGCCTGTGTTTTTGGAGCAGTTCTCCATCCCCATCACCATGGGGGGATATTCAAATGCTTCCCCAGTACAGGTAATATATTAGGAAGATAACACTTTTGGCATTTTAATATTTAAAATGCTCCTACTAAATACTGTATTTTGTATATAGCCAAGTCACCCAGAATGTAAGAAGGATGACCAAGCTTATTGGTATCTGGTAAAAAAAAAAAAAAAATCACAAAATTATTTTTGCTTGATCATATTTTTTCACTTAAAACATGAAAAATATTCACAGAGAGGAAAGCCCTAGAATAAAATTTCTCTTTGCTTAATAGAAATTAAACAGTTTTGGCATTGTGTTCCTGGGATGTTTTGGTCAGATAAGAAATTTTAAAAAGATGTCACATGTGGGCAGAAGGACAGTTAGAAATTATGAAATGGGCAAACCAGTTTGGGACAGCATGTAATTTAGTTCTGTAAATTGGGGTAGTGCATCTTATAAAGTAGTGGAGAAACTTAGAAACGGGGACACCAGGAGGATCGGACTGTTCGGGGATGATTTAATGAGACATGTCCCTTAACCTGATTTTGGGAATGTAGGCCACGGAGAGTGAGGGCATTCTAGGTTAGGGCAGCCATGTGGATGCAGCCACCGTATGTGGCTGGGGGCAGTGAAGAGACCCATTTGACTGGACTGGAGATGCTTGTGGGGGCATAGTTAGAAAGCTATGGATGCCAGAACTGGGGGACCTTGAAAGGGAAGTGGTGGCACTCGGGGAGGTCTGGGTTACTGAGGGTGTCTGAGCAGGATGCTGGAAGATGCTGGTTCTCAGGGGTTCCTCAGGCTACAGGGTAGTCACAGGAGGGAGGCTGGCATTGAGTGACCTGTAGGAACCACTGGAGTAAGGGCCATGAGGACCTGGACCTGATCTTGGGTGGTGGTCTGAGAAAGGTGGTGAGGCAGGAGACCCAGGTGATATTTTTAGGCAGAACAAACAAACATTTTGGAGGCTGATAGGGTCGAGGAGATGGAGTAGGGGCTAAGCTTGTTGTGATTGACTGACTGACTCCTGAAGTTTCAGGCCCTGGCGCCTGATGGAATGGGTGGTCACAGACAGGAATGCCAGGAGGTGAAGTTAGCTGCAGGGCGCTTTGTGGCCTGCAGGGCAGGCTCCAGCCTGGGTGGGAGGTAAGGTTTCTGCGCAGCCCTTCACGGGTGGGGCTGTGCCTACCAGGCCATGGCTGAGCCAGGGATGAGGCCTTTCACCAAAAGAGAAAGTCTTGTATTTTGGAGTATTCAATTAGAAAAAGAATTTTAGACCTTTAAGATCAAAAGATTGTCAAAAACAATTTTAGTATGTTTTGCATTTTGAGATTGAATGGTTTTCAGTTAACTTTTGTAAGGACACTCTTCTTTCTCTGAATCTCCTGTTTCTTTTAAAAAGAAAATTTGTTTTGAAATAATTTCAAACTTAACAAAAAGTTGCAAGAATTGTAAAAAAAACAAACAAGAAAACCCTCTTAAGTACACTTCACCCAGATGCACTGATTGTTAGCATTTTGCAAACATTTTGCCATATTGGCTTTACCATTTCTCCCCAACCTCTTTCCAGGTAGATTCACAGCTAAAGTTAGTTTTCTAACCCTCTGAAGGCAGGTTGCAGATCTGATGTCCCTTCCTCCAAATCCTTCAGTGTGTATTTCCAAGAACAGGGATAGCCTCTTACATAGCCAGTGTAAGCAACAAAATCGGAAGGAAGTTTGATAAGAGTCTGTTACCTACTCTATAATCACTCATATTTTGCCAGTTGTTCCAATAGTTTCCATGTCTCTAGTCTTCTTTAATCTGGGACAGTTTCTTTTGCCCTTCATTACCTTGACATTTTTTAAAGATTACAGGCCTGTTTGTAGAATGTACCTCAGTTTGGGTTTGCCTTACTTTTCTTCATGATTGGATTCAGGTTATATGTTTTAGCCAGGAATATCACAGAAGCGATGTGTCTTCCTCAGTGCATGGTATCTGGAGGAGCATGCTGTCTGTTTTTCCCATTATGGGTGATGTTAACTCTGATTACTTTAAGTAAGGTGGCATTGACCAGATCTAAACTGTGATGTTACCACTTCTCCTTTGGCATTAATAAGTCATTTATAGAAAAATGATTATGATCTATAATGTCATTATGATCAAATGTCATTATGATCTATTTTTTTTCCCTTGAAGTGCTTGTTTTAGGAATTTATGTACTTATCTTTCTCTCCTTTGTAGCAGGTAAGATTCTTGGGAGCAGAGTATTGGTTGTATTTGCTTTCTGTTTAAGACCATGTTGCTTTGTTTTATTGAATTCTAAGAAGATAGTTCGTGTGCTGGTATTTATTCTGTCATGCTGGTGCTAAAATGATGGCAGGGGCTGGAAATCAGAACCTTCCCATGACTAATATTTCCAGTCCAGTAGGGGTGGGCACAGGGGAAAAAGACACTAAAACCTGGTTCCAGTAGAGGGTGATGAGGACTGTGATCAGGGGAGATGCCCAGTGTCAGAGCTTATGGGGCTCAGAAAGGCTTTCTGGAGAAGGGATGACTAAGCTGGGGCCTGAAAGGTGAGAAAGGTGTTGGGGAGCATGTCAGCAGCCCAAATACAGACTGCTGCTGAGGTTGGTTTGCTCAACTGGGGCAGAGCATGTGAGAACTGAGAAGAGCCTACAGGGATGTCTCGTTGAACCTCTTCATTTCACACGCAAGGTTGTTGATTCTCAGCATTCTGGTGACTAACCTGATCACTGTGCTCAGGAAGAGGCAGAGTTCTGCCTTGTCAAAGTGGGAAAGAGTGTGGGCATGCTCAATAAGGTGTCCGTTTTCCATAGCACTGGGGTGTGGGCATTGGTAGAAAAATCTAGCTGGATCCCCACCTTGTGTTTTTATGAACAGAGAAGCAGACTGGGAGCCAGTTGGGAATGAGATAGAAGATCATCTCCATAGGGTATCATGCAGGAGAGAACAGGAGCCACAGCCTGGCCACTCCCCAGCCTAGCCCTGGTTTAGTTGACCAAGCACCTCCAACCAGCATGCTCGCTCTTCTGTCTGAGGAGGTGTGGGCAGAGGGAGGATGTGGGGCAGTTTCCTTCACACACTGTACGTTTGTGCCTCTTCAGTGGGACTGTATTTTTAAATTCTGAAATTCCATCATCTCTGCATCAGAAATCATAATATGTACCTCATTATCATTTTCAAGGTGATTTTTTATCAGTGAATGATACATTTAAGGGATTATATATAACTAAAAGTCATTGATTAGTTGGACTTCTTTTGTATGTATTATTCCAAGTCAAGCCTATTTTAATATTTATGCACATGCATTCACACAACAAGTACACATACATATATGTGCATGAGTGAGGTATTCTTAGAATTCTTTAAAATACTTTTTAACGTGTGGTCAAGCTGGTTTTTATTATCATTTATTTTACAGTTGACTTTTTTAAATTTAAACTTTGGTTGGAATTTTTTCCATGAAATAGTTTTTACTAAGTTGTTAAGCCTATTTAGATTTTTTTTGAAGTAGCAATAATTTACTGAATACTTTGCCTGTAAGTGAATTGCAGAGGGAGTGGTTTTCTGGACTGTGGGGATTTGCTTTTCTGCGTATATTTAGTACCCATCTCATGTGGCGGTGCTCCATTACAGAACCATATGCTGCATTTTAGGGCAGAGTGACCTTTGTTTCTGGGATCAGAGGGCTCTTGTTGAACTTACTCTTGTAAGTCTCCAGTGGGCAGTAATCTCTGCTTATTGGCTGACTGCTCCATCACTGCAGCTTTTCCCCAGAGTTAGCTTTTGATCTTCAGCCTTGCAGAGTTCCTTTGTAGCTTTTGGAGAATACAAGATCATAAACAGAGATTTGTACAAAAGCAGTTTTTCCCCTAGGGGGTGGTGGTCAAGAACCCAATAAGTCTCTACTTTAGGGTTTAACTGTACAATAACAATTAAAGCAAAGTGAACAAGAGAAATAAGACACAAAATTATCAGTTTTTCTTTTGTTGTACATTTTGGTTAATGAGATTTTTTTTTTAACTGATAATATTATGAAAGCTACCACCCTTGAGTATATGGAACTTATGCTAGCTTTTTCAAACCACTTTGCAATCATTTCCCACTGATTTTGTACAGCTGTTGGTCATTCTTTTATTTTTTAAGGAATGGAAGCAATTGAGAGGTAAGAACAAATGTGTTCCTTAAACATATATAATAATATTTCCCTCTATGCTCTTATTAAAGGTCAAAACTGCTTACAAGTGTGCATGTGTCTTACGAGATACCATAAATCCATACCTACTGCGGAGAATGAAGTCAGATGTCAAGATGAGCCTTTCTTTGCCAGATAAAAATGAACAGGTCTGTAAATGCAGGAGTTAACAAAGCATTCCTAAAGCATAAGTGTGCCTGTCCCTTCACTCTGATTCTCCTCTGCGGGTGAGAGTCTGGTGAGGTGTGGTCCTGAAACTGTGGGCAGTCTGGGCCTGCTGTGGCGTCTGCCCTCAGTGGATTCTTCTCTAGTCCACAGGCTTTGACCTTCCCCTTATTGACACATGGGTTCCTACAGCTACTCTTTTAAGCATCTCCATTCTCCTTAAGTCCCTAATTCATTCATGCTGCAAATTGTATCAGGTGCCAACCATGTGCCTGTCATGACCCTGGGCTCTGAGATATAGCAGTGAACAAAGCAAGTTTTGTTCTCATGGGAACTCACATTTATCCTTGAGGGAGAGTGTCACAGAAAGGTATAGAAGATGTCAGGTGGCAGCAGTAAGTGTGCAGACAAATGAAGCAGGGTTCAAGGATAAGCTGGGATTGCTGGGGAAGTGGGCCATTTATAAGGGATGGTTAGAGAAGACCTCTGATGAACTGACATCTGAGCAGAGGCCTAAAGAAGGCGAAGGAGTGAGTCATATCAGTTTTGAAGACAGAGCATTTTAGATGGTGGGCTGTGACCATGCTTTGGGGCATCCATGGACAGCAGGGAGGCCAGTGTGGTCAGGGCTGGGAGCAACAAGGAGGGTAGAAGAGGAGGAACTAGCTGGAAAGACTGGGGAGGCTGGAGCAAACAGGTACATGAACAGAAGTGAAGGCCTGGGCCTTGGAAGGTAAGTGGGGTGACCTGGGAAGGACCCGATGTGTTTGGCCCCTAGGAAGTCATGAGTGATGCCTCAGTGGCATTAACAGAGGTGTCCATGAGGCTTGCTCTGGGTGCAGGCTTCAGGAGTGACTGGAGGTGAGGAAATGGAGGTGGGGTTTGTGCCGTATTTTCTCAGGGACACCCCCATCTTCCACTTGGAGACTAACAAGTGAGGCACTATACTGAGGAGAATGAGTGGGTCTTCAAATGTAGTGCACAGGTTGAAGCGTTGCCCTCCATCCTGTACAGGAACCTCTTCTTCTTGGAATAAAGGACAGTGAGCTAAAGTGGGTGCAGAAGTAGAGACATATTAGGGAGTGAAAACCAGGGAATTGTGCCTGATCCTGGTAGGTCCAGGTTTGATTTTCATGTTGTTTTTATTTGTCTGATTGTTTACAAGTAAAAGTTGAGACAGAGGTGTGAGTGGCTGGGTGGTGAGGAGCACGGGCACAGCTGCTCTGGGCTTGTGGAAGGTGCTGGGTGGGCATGTGTGGAGGACCCCCTGGAGCAGGACAGGCCGTGGCAGTATGCTGCCAGGAAGGAGCTTTTCTCTAGCAGCACCAGCACTGACCATAGGCCTATAGAAGGCTGATGGTTGAGTTGACCTACATTTAGAAGTTTATAGGGAATATGCAGGGGGTTGAAAGGGGTCCAGGTAGGTGGCAGAGGGGTGGCTGAATGGGCATCCATGGGAATGTAACTGTTGGTGATGGACTTGGCGAAGGAGGGAGGGTTGGGAGGTGGAAGGCCGCAGAGCGTGATGGCATGGAGTGGTTGGTGCAGTGGGCTGGGAAGGTAAGGTTGCTGTCCAAGGCGAGCCTGGTATCTCATGGACCTGTACTTAGAGCTCTAGGAAAGGGAGAGCTCCAGGTGAGGTTGTGGTCTCTGGTCAGTTCTGCTGATTAGAGCATGGCATGAGTCACAGGAGGTGGGATGGTTTGAGCATGTGGAGGCTAACATGGAGGATGGTTTGTGCACCTGGTCCCTGAACTTGCTGGTGAGCAGGAAGCCAGTCTTTGGGGACTGTGGGATGGCACCTGGAGGTAGATGAGCGACAGAGATGAAGGGGCTGGTGAGCAGGGTGTGGTGAGAAGTATCATCACCCTTTGTTGTTTTAATATTAATCATAGGGATATCATTAAAATTGCATGCATTGTGCTCTTTTGATCGGTAAGTTTTGTTGATATTTTAATTATTTCTGTTAATTTTTTTTGAAATTATAGTTTCCTTGTTTTTCCTTCTGTAGGTCTTATTTTGCCGTCTTACAGATGAGCAGCATAAAGTCTACCAAAATTTCATTGATTCCAAAGAAGTTTACAGGATTCTCAATGGAGAGATGCAGGTCAGCTAAAGAATAGAAGCTGGAGAAATGAATTGTGGACCAAGGGAAGAAAGGAAACTAGGATCTCGAGTGTGCCAGGCTTTTCACATACTGTCATCTCAGTTCACTTGCGTGCAGTCCTGCATGGTAGATGTGCAGTCAGCCTATGGCCTGGAGCTGTTAGGTGCAAAGGAGTTAGATAACTGGTGGAAGGTGGTAGGTTGCAGAGCTGTGCACTGTGGATCTGAACCCAGTCACAAATGCAACGGCGAGCTGTGCAGTTTCTGTTACTCCCGAGGGTCTTAACTGGTAGGTGGGTGGGTGTCAGGTGCATAGCTGGGTTTTTCCAGAAATTATGACCAAAATTATATATCTTGTGGAGAGGATCATGAGAATTCATAACTTTCATCAGCTTCCTAAAGGAGCCCATGCCTCAATAAATGTTTATGAACCATTACAATGTTAGGAACCAGATATAAATCTGGTTCAAATGTCCCTGGCTCTAATTCTGGTTGTCCCCAGGGTATGACAGTAATGTATTTATGGTGATTCTCTTTTTTTCAATACTGAGAAAGCTCTCTTTCTACTAGTGTCCAGAATTCAGAAGTTCCTAGCTAGTGTCTTCTCCAAAAGACTCTATTGTATAAATATATGAGTGTGATTAGGTCATTTCAGTTCTTTTAATCATCTCTCACAATTTCTTATTTTATCTCTTATTGGTAGCAACAGGAGATTTTTCAGTCATTCACATCTATTCATCTCCATGAATCTCCCCTTCAGGTCTCTCCAAGTTAAGGGGTCTAGATCACACTATTCAGGAGACAGAATGCAAGCCAGACTTGGAATTGTAAATTTTCTAGTAGTCACATTAAAAAAGTGAAAAAGAGAAACAGGTGAAATTAATTTTGATTATATATTTTATTTGACCTAATGTATCTAAAATATTTTAATGTGTAATCAAAAATTAAAAATTATTAACAAGGTATTTTACTCCTTTTTTGTACTGTCTTCGAAATTGGGTGTGTATTTTACATATGCAACGCAGGAAATCACAATTTGGACTAGCCATCCTTCATGTGGTCAGTAGCCACTTGTGGCTAGTGACTACTGCATTGGACAGTGCAGATTGAAAGGAAGAAAAATGAGTCACAGATGACTCTGGGGAGGTTTGCCAATGTTCCTGACTTATTGAGATTGTTGTTAATCTGTTTAACTGTTGTTTACTAGTGATGGCTACCATACCCTTTGATTATTGGCTTAATGGTGATTTTCTCTTTTTCTGCTCAAGCTTTCTTTTATTTGAGACAGAGTTTCGCTCTGTTGCCTGGGCTGGAGTGCAGTAGCGTGATCTTGGCTCACTGCAGCCTCTGTCTCCCAGGTTCAAGCAATTCTCCTGCCTCAGTCTCCCGAGTAGCTGGAATTACAGGTGCCCATCACCACCCCTGACTGATTTTTATATTTTTAGTAGAGATGAGGTTTTGCCATCTTGGCCAGGCTGGTCTTAAACTTCTGACCTCGTGATCCACCCGCCTCGGCCTCCCAGAGTGCTAGGATTACAGGCCTGAGCCACCGTGCCCAGCTGTTCAAGCTTTTATACCAGTGAGTTTGATTTGAGACATCCTCTCAAGGCTGGAAGAGCCCCATTATTGGAGTTTTGTTAATGTCCTTTCATGGGGATGGGCTGGGAGCACTCACCCCTCGTCTTTTATACCCTTCTGCTGCATGGACCATACTTCATATCTTTCGCATATTTGCATTTTTTCATGCATTTTTTTTTCTGATCTAAAAATAATCTAAAGGTCAATGGATCCTCAACTTCTGACTCATATTAAACTACATAACTTTTAGTGAGGTACTTAGGAGTTTAATATTTAAATGCATTTGATAAGTCATATGACTGATATCTCCAAATTTAGGTTGATAGGACATTTCTGATCTATATTTAAAAGGCAAGTTCCTCTTTTATATTCAGTTTATAATGCTGTGAACTGCATACTTTTTTTCTAGTGAGGGAAAATGAATTATTAGCAATTGAATATGACTCCTGTAAAAGTGTTCAGTCCAGTAGAATTTTTTTTGTTATTGAGAACTTGTTCTAACAGGGAAACAAGATGAGTGAAAGTTAATTTCTCCCAGCTCCTGATAATGCTGTGATTAGGGAAGAAACTAAGAAGCTTGTGGAGAACTGTTTTTAGTCTGTTATACGTTAAACAGCTTCCTTCCCTAGGGAATCTTATTTTACATGGGGTCATTGATTGCACATATGTTCTTTCTTACCACAGATTTTCTCCGGACTTATAGCCCTAAGAAAAATTTGCAACCACCCTGATCTCTTTTCTGGAGGTCCCAAGAATCTCAAAGGTCTTCCTGATGATGAACTAGAAGAAGATCAGTTTGGGTACTGGAAACGTTCCGGAAAAATGATTGTTGTTGAATCTTTGTTGAAAATATGGCACAAGCAGGGTCAGCGAGTATTGCTGTTTTCTCAGTCACGGCAGGTGAGTGCGCAGACTTCATACGGGGAACAGGCTGGTTCTTTATGACAGCCATAAACTCACAAAATGGGATTCAATCTAAAGTAAAGACTCTGAAGCAAGTCTACCACTCACGTTGAGGTGGCAGTCTGCCGATTTCTTTGGGAGTTTAGATCTTTCTCTAGAGTTGATGTCTAGAAGTTGACTTTTTAAAAAAGCTACCATGTGATTTTGGTGTGCAACTGTGTTTAGGCCTGAGTTTTGGTTGTTTACAAAAGTTGTAAGAATTAACTATAAGGATATACCAAAAATATTCTTAACAGTTCTGTTTATTTGTCCTAAAGCAAGAAACTCCTTTTAACTTAGGCCTGTTGGGGAAGGTGTGACTATTTGTATAAACAGAGAAGCACTCACTGGGAATGTGTATTTGCTTTGCAAACTATTATCCCTCACCTCCAAACAGATGCTGGACATACTTGAAGTATTCCTTAGAGCTCGAAAGTATACCTATCTCAAGATGGATGGTACCACTACAATAGCTTCAAGACAGCCACTAATTACAAGATACAATGAGGTAACATGGGAACGTAACAGGGAAGTTGAATGGTGCTGCTGTGTCTGGAGGGAAAGGACGAAGCATATCCACACCCTTACCCACTGAAGTAGTGTTGACATCTGGGCTTGGGGAGGGGGTGCTAAGGGGAGACTTGTTGCTTTTAACTCTGTGCACTTTTGGATATTCGGCGGGGGGAGGGGTGGTGGGCATGTGTGTGCTCAAACAAAGAATGTGTTTTCCACAGAATGTGTTTTCCTCCTAAAAACCCAATTTTTATGTATTTCTACTAAATACTAAAAATAAAAGCTGTGAAATGAGATTTTGATTCACCAGAGATCTCTAGGACATTACCATTCCTTGTATTGAGAACAGCCCAGTAGTTCCACCTGTACAATATGGAGGCAGAGGCTGAAAGCTGCAACTGGTCGTAAATGTGTTTGCTTGGTGTTTTGTGTCTTATCTCTAGGACATGTCCATATTTGTGTTTCTTCTGACTACGCGGGTGGGAGGCTTAGGCGTCAACCTGACAGGGGCAAACAGAGTTGTCATCTATGACCCTGACTGGAACCCAAGCACCGACACACAGGTTTGTTTTAAATTCTTTTTTAAAAAGAATGTATTATTAGAAATATAGTTTCATGGTTAGCGCTTGTGACTGTTGTTTGATGTTCTGGTTGGCTTCAGCATACAGTTCACATTTTTGTTGTCTCCTATTTGATGCGGAAGAAGACACCCTTCAGAGTCACACACCCTGAAGGCACCCTTCAGAGCCAAACTGTTGAAGATGGACAGGAACCATCTTCAGCAGTTTATCCATAGCATTCATTCCTAGAGTTGTGGTCAAAAGAACATAGGCAAAGTTACAAACATTCTTTCAGGTACAGATGTCTTTTCAACTGGCTGTTCATCTTCCTGAGCAGACCTTAGGTACACTTGACATTGTGAGTCAAAATTCTAACTCTCGGGGTGAAAGGTAGTGACCCACTGGCTTTTCTCTCTCTCTCTCTCTCTCTCTCTCTGCTGCAGGCCCGGGAGCGAGCATGGAGAATAGGCCAGAAGAAGCAGGTGACTGTGTACAGGCTCCTGACTGCGGGCACCATTGAAGAAAAGATCTACCACCGGTCAGCACCCAGTGGCCGCTCTTAGCTGGGCATGCAGGGAATTTTTCCAAAGTGTTGTTTTTAAAAGTCACTTTGAGTAATAGTTGCTATAACTTAAGGTTTTGGTCTTTGTTTTGTATTTTTTCTTTTTCTTTAAAACATGCTTAGATGGCTTACTGTGAGTTGTCAGAAAATGTCTTTGAACCTGATAATTTTTTTACCTTATTCTACTTCAAGAATCACTTATGTGTAAACTTCATATTAATTGTTATTTGAGAGAAATATTTCTGCCTACTATGGTGTGTTGCCTTCAGAAAGGTTTAAAAAGTGACAAGATTGAATGCTACATATTGGTATTTACACACACCATGCAGGTGAGATCAGTGCGGGTGTCCTGGTGGTCTTTGACTCTGATGCCCCTTACAGAGAAGTTGACAGGATGCCTGTTTATTCTCTGTCTTTCTATATAATGACTAGGGGATTTTAGACAGTGATAACTTCCACAGTAGAATCCAGACATTGCCAGTTTCTCCCACTGCCCCACCACAGACTTTATTCTTGAGCCATAGCCTGGCTCCTGTGCCCTTCACTGTATGCTGGGCTATTCCTGGAACATTACATGTTCCTCAAGGGACTGTTGTGTGAGGGTGGGTGACAAGTTGGATTCTGTAAGAAGAGAGCTTCCTCTTATAGATTCACACTTTAGCTAGGAGAATAAATGACAGGGAGGGACAGTGTGGCTGGCGAAGGTGCCTGTTCCAGAGTGGCAGTGGTGTGGGGTGTCAGCAGAGTGTGGACCTGCAGGTGGGAGCAGGGAGAGACATGTCAGAGTGAAGACGTTGCAAGGCCTGGGTGAGAGAGTTTGTTGAGCCCTATGATAGGAGGGTCCTAGGCAGGACAGGACCCTCAGTACTCAAGTCAATGGAGGCTAAGAGAGGCTGAGACACATGATGGCATGTGAAAAGGTGTTTCTTGAAATGTGTTAGATTTTGGAGGTTGAAAAAGCTCATTTAGTGTAAATACAAGGTATTATTTCTAATTTAAATTCTGTAAGACATGGGAGATTAGCTGATGTATTATATGTTTCCCGAATTATAATTTTCCAAGGCTGAAAGTTTGGGGGATTATTTAGCCATATGTGCAGCTACTATTACCATCTCTCTCCCATATTGCTTTATAACTTGAATTTTTAGGTAGAGCTACATATTGTTTTATACCAGTTTACCTTTTATTTTTTTAGACAAATCTTCAAGCAGTTTTTGACAAATAGAGTGCTAAAAGACCCAAAGCAAAGGCGGTTTTTCAAATCCAATGATCTCTATGAGCTGTTTACCCTGACTAGTCCTGATGCGTCCCAGAGCACTGAAACAAGCGCTATTTTTGCAGGTATTTTGTAAAGTCGTTTAATTTAAAGTAATCAGTTGCATGAGATGATACAATATAGTATTAGCTGTGTTTTTCCTCTTTACAGGAACTGGATCAGATGTTCAGACACCCAAATGCCGTTTAAAAAGAAAGATTCAACCAGCCTTTGGAGCAGACCATGATATTCCAAAACACAAAAAGTTCCCTGCTTCTAACGTAGTTGTAAATGATGCCACATCATCTGAAGAGAAACCTAAGGCTAAAGGAGGTGAAGTAAATGCAGTAACTTCTAGTCAAAGTGATCCTTTGAAAGATGACCCTCACACGAGTAGTAATGTAACTAGCAATGATAGGCTTGGAGAAGAGACAAATGCAGTGTCTGGACCAGAAGAGTCATCAGTGATTAGTGGAAATGGGGAATGTTCAAATTCTTCAAGAACAGGCAACACTTCTAAGCTATGTGGTAACGAAAGTATCAATGAAAAGTTGGGTGTTTCCTATAAAAGAGAAATACCCAGCCAGGCTCAAACAGAATCTTTTTGGGAGAATAAACAAATGGAAAATAAGTTTTATAAGCACAAGTCAAAAACAAAACATCATAATGCAGCAGAGGAAAAGACCCTGGAGAAACATCTGAGACCAAAGCAAAAGTCTAAGAACTCTAAGCATTGCAGAGATGCCAAGTTTGAAGGAACTCGAATTCCACACCTGGTGAAGAAAAGGCGGTATCAGAAGCAGGACACTGAAAACAAGAGTGAGGCCAAGGAACAGAGCAATGATGATTATGTTTTGGAAAAGCTTTTCAAAAAATCAGGTAATTCTTTTGATACATTTGCCACAGGGATGCTAGGATCAGAAAATGAGTAGGCTGTTTTTAGAAATAGCAGCCTTTAACTGATGGTACATAGAGGGCTCTCAGCCAGAGGTGTTTTTCTTCAAAAATTTAGATTTGAAATATATTGACATTTTAAAAATTGTATTCACACCTCTTTTTGAAGACCTAGAATAATTTTAAACTTTGGAAAACAATAGTACTTACGGCCACTCATGGGAGGTGTACAGTTCTTTAAGTAGATGTGTACTACCTGAACATTAGGCAGTTTCTTTACATGCTATGTGCTACGTTAATCTCATCTTCCATCCACAGGAGATTAAAGTATCATCATAAGAGAGAGAGACAAGTGTGTGGCTAGTGACAGGCATTCTAGAAGCATGAAAGCTGATAGCTAATGTCAAGGGAGAAAAGTTAGGAGATGTAGACTCAACAATTGCTCAAGACCATGGCTTATAGATAGCCCTGCTTAGTGATCCCTTAGCAGTCACTGTGTTCACAATGTGAAGGCCTTGAGTTACCAGAGATTGCATGTTTATGGCATTCAGTTTAAAAAGGCAGGTTTATGTGTAGCATATTAGAAAGGCTTTTATTTAGCATGGTTAATTTTTTTGTTGTTCATATTTTGCAGTAATTTCAAACTTAAATATGTTTGAATAATATAAAGAACTCTCCTATATCCTTTATCCAAGTTATGAACATTTTTCAGCTTTTGCTTTACTTTCATACATACACACATCTATGCATACATTTTTGTGGCAGGAATGCCACAGAGGTGATACTGTATCTTACTCAGTGCATCTATCAGAAGACACATGTTGGTTTGACCTATTACAGGTTAATTTTTAAGATCACTGGGTTAAGGTAGAGTCTGCCAGGTTTCTTAGTGCTAACATTAATATTTTTCACTTTGTAATTAATTTGTGCTTTCAAGGAATATACTTTGAGACTGTGTAAATATCCTGTTTCTCATCAAACTTTTATCCACCAGTTTTAACATCCATTGATGATTCTTTCCTCAGTCAGTTATTACTACAGTGGTTGCCAAATGGTGATTAACATTCTATTGTAAGGAAGGTTTTCCTTCTCCCTTACTTATTTATTAATTTGTTTTTAGATGAGTATGGACTAATGGATTCTTTTTTTCCATGACTGTAATCCATTAGTAGGAGTATTGTGATACTCATATTGTCTTAGATTTGCCTCGTGGGTGGGAGCTCCTTCAACCTGGCTTCTTTGTGCCTCTGTTGTGTCCCCACTATTCTTTGAGCACCTCCTTTCTTCTTGGCATACTAATATATGCCGAGCTCAATTTGTATTCTGTGCCAGCCCTGGAATCAGCCATTTCTTTAGGAATCCCTGGAGAATGGAATTTAGGAACTAGGATCTGGATTCTCAGAGTGTTCATTGCTACTGGTACGTCACTGCTTTCCCAGCCAGTAGTGTCAGGAAATAGATATATGTATGTGTATGTGTTGGTTGTGTGCATGTATATACACATACATACATGCATATATATGCACAACAAATTGCACAGATACATCTGTCTCTATGTCTAGAAAAACCATGAGTTTGGCTTCCAGCAAAGGGAGATTAACATTTGCCCTTCCATGTGAAACAATGAAAACATTGACAGAACATACAAAGCAATGGTTTTCAGGCACCAAGGCACCAAAGGGCAGTGATCTCTGAGAGATGGGAAACAAATGAACTGAACTCTCCAGTTGCCCTGTGCTACCACCTTGAGAGAATTTTCACGCTGTGACAGAAAGAGTGAGAACCCAGATGGAGCCCCAGGTGGACCCTGTGTTGAGAAGACACAGCTGAGCATCAGGGGAGGCCAGGGTGGCTGGTGTTTACATGAAAGAGAGGATAGAGGAGAGAGCTCTGCACAGGGAGAGAACCCCACAGGTCTGCAGAGTCTCCTTTGGCACACTGCTGAATGCTGATCAGCACACTATGCGAGAAAACTACTTAAGGTCAGTGAAAAGGCCTTTCCTCTCTAACTTTTTGGATTAGAGGAAACATGCCTGGTGCTCACCCATGGACAGGGATTGTGCCTGTTCCTGCCAGCTAGACTGGAAAAATATTTCAGGGGCATTGGGTATAGTACAGAGTAGGAGGTCTTGCTTCTGTTGCAGGGAATGATCAGCCTTACAGTGAGCACTGCTTCAGCCCCACCTGAATGTTTATAGGAATATACAAATACCCAACATCCAACAGGATGAAATTCACAATGTCTGGCACCCAGTCAAAAGTTACTGGCTGGATGTGGTGGCTCAGCCTGTAATCCCAGTGCTTTGAGAGGTTGAGGTGGGTTGCTTTAGCCTAGGAGTTTGAAATCAGCCTGGGCAACATGGTGAGATCCTATCTCTACAAAAAAATAAAAAAAAAATAGCTGGATGTGGTAGCACACACCTGTGGTCCCAGCTACTTGGGAGGCTGAGTTGGGAGGATTGCTTGAGCCTGGGAGGTTGAGGCTGTGGTGAGCTGTGATCATGCCACTGCACTCCAGCCTGGGCGGAGAGTGAGACCCCATCTCAAGAAAAACTATGTATAACCCAGTTTTTAAAATGGACAAATAATTTGAACAGACTTCACCAAGAAAGATATGTAGATGGCAAATAAATATATGAAGCTTGTTGATATTATTAGTTATTAGGGAAATGCTAATTAAAACGATAATGAGACAAGACTGACCACACTAAGTGTTGGTAAGTATGTGAAGAAGTTGGGTCTCTCATAGACACCTGGTGGGAATGTATAAGGGCACAATCACTTCCTCTTTTCCTATTTGGATACCCTTTATTTCTTTCTCTTGCCTGATTGCCCTGGCCAAAACTTCCAATACTTTGTTGAATAGGAGTGGTGACAAAGGGCATCCTTGTCTTGTGCCAGTTTTCAAAGGAAATACTTCTAGCTTTGCCCATTCCATATGACACTGGCTGTGGGTTTGTTATAGATAGCTCTTACTATTTTGAGATATGTTCCATCAACACCTAGTTTGTTGAGTTTTTAATATGAAGGGGTGTTGAATTTTATCAAAGGCCTATCCTGCATCTGTTGAGATAATCATGTGGTTTTGTCATTGGTTCTGTTTATGTGATGGATTACGTTTATTGATTTGCATATGTTGAACCAGTCTTGCATCCCAGGGATGAAGCCAGCTTCATTGTGGTGGATAAGCTTTTTGATATGTTGCTAGATTTGGTTTGCCAGTATTTTATTGAGGACTTTCGCATTGATGCTCCTCAGGGATATTGGCCTGAAATTGTCGTTTTTTGTTGTGTCTCTGCCAGGTTTTGGTATCAGGATGATGCTGGCCTCATAAAATGATTTAGGGAAGAGTCCCTCTTTTTCTATTGTTTGGAATACTTTCAGAAGGAATGGTGCCAGCTCCTCTTTGTACCTCTGGTAGTATTCGGCTGTGAATCCATCTGGTCCTGGGCTTTTTTTGGTTGGTAGGCTATTGATTACTGCCTCACTTTCAGAACTTGTTAATTGGTCTATTCAGGAATTCTACTTCTTCCTGGTTTAGTCTTGGGAGGGTGTATGTGTCCAGGAATTTATTCATTTCTTCTAGATTTTCTAGTTTATTTACGTAGAGGTGTTTATAGTATTCTTTGATGGTAGTTCCTATTTCTATGGGATCAGTGGTGATATCCCCTTTATCATTTTTTTATTGTGTCTATTTGATTCTTCTCTCTTTTCTTTATTAGTCTGGCTAGCGGTCTATCTATTTTGTTAATCTTTTCAAAAAACCACCTCCTGGATTCATCGATTTTTTTTTTTTTTAAGAGTTTTTCATGTCTCTATCTTTTTCAGTTCTGCTCTGATCTTAGTTATTTCTCGTTTTCTGCTAGCTTTTGAATTTATTTGCTCTTGCTTCTCTAGTTCTTTTAATTGTGATGTTAGAGTGTCGATTTTAGATCTTTTTCACTTTCTCCTATGGGCATTTAGTGCTATAAATTTCCCTCTAAATACTGCTTTAGCTGTGTCCCACAAATTCTGGTACATTGTGTGTTTGTTCTCATTGGTTTCAAATAACTTATATATTTCTGCCTTAATTTGATTATTTACCCAATAGTCATTCAGGAGCAGGTTATTTATTTTCCATGTAGTTGTGCAGTTTTGCGTGAGTTTCTTAATGCTGAGTGCTAATTTGATTGCATCTGTGGTCCAAGAAACTGTTATGATTTCTGTTTTTTTGCCTTTGCTGAGGAATGTTTTACTTCCAATTATGTGCTCAATTTTAGAATAAGTGTGATGTGGTGCTGAGAAGAATGTATATTCTGTTGATTTGGGGAGAAGAGTTCTTTAGATGTCTATTAGGTCTGCTTGGTCCAGAGCTGAGTTCAAGTGCTGAATATCCTCGTTAATTTTCTGTCTTGTTGAATTGTCTAATATTGATAGTGGGTGTTAAAAGTCTCTCACGATGATTGTGTGGGAGTCTAAGTCTCTTTGTAAGTCTCTAAGAACTTGCTTCATGAATCTAGTGCTATAAATTTCCCTCTAAATATTGCTTTAGCTGTGTCCCACAGATTCTGGTACATTGTGTGTTTATTCTCATTGGTTTCAAATAACATATATTTCTGCCCTATGAATCTGGGTGCTCCTGTATTGGATGTGTCCACACACACACACGCGCGCGCACACACGCACGCGCGCGTGCGCGCACACACACACACACACACACACACACACACATATATATAAAGTTTCTTCATAGTGTTGATGGTCTTTACAATTTGGTATGTTTTTGCAGTGGCCGGTACTGGTTTTTCCATTCCATATTCAGTTCTTCCTTCAGGAGCTCTTATAAGACAGGCCTGGTGGTGACAAAATCTCTCAGCATTTGCTTGTCTGTAAAGGATTTTATTTCTCCTTCACTTATAAAGCTTAGTTTGGCTGGATATAAATTCTGGGTTGAAAATTCTTTTCTTTAAGAATGAATTTGAATATTGGCCCCCTCTCTCTTTTGGCTTATAGGGTTTCTGCAGAGAGATCTGCTGTTAGTCTGATGGGTTTCCTTTTGTGGGTAACCTGACCTTTTCTCTGGCTGCCCTTAACATTTTTAACTTTATTTCAACCTGGCGATTATATGTCTTGGGCTTGCTGTTCTCAAGGAGTATTTTTGTGGTGTTCTCTGTATTTCCTGAATTTGAATGTTGACCTGCCTTGCTAGATTGAGGAAGTTCTCCTGGATAATATCCTGAAGGGTGTTTTCTAACTTGGCTCCATTCTCCCTGTCACTTTCAGGTACATCAATCAAAAATAGGTTTGGTCTTTTCACATAGTCCCATATTTCTTGGAGGCTTTGTTCATTCCTTTTCACTCTTTTTTTCTGTAATCTTGTCTCCATGCTTTATTTCATTAAGTTTATCTTCAGTCTCTGATAGCCTTTCTTACGCTTGATCGATTCGGCTATTGATAGTTGTGTATGCTTCACAAAGTTCTCGTGCTGTGTTTTTCAGCTCCATCAGGTCATTTATGTTATTTGCTAAACTGGTTATTCTAGTTAGCAAGTCCTCTACCTTTTTTCAAGATTCTTAGCTTTCCTTCATTGGGTTAGAATATGTTCCTTTAGCTCAGGGGTGTTTGTTATTACCCACCTTCTGAAGCCTACTTCTGTCAATTCATCAAACTCATTCTCCATCCAGCTTTGTTCCCTTGCTGGTAATGAGTTGTAATCCTTTGGAAGAGAAGAGGTGTTCTGGATTTTGGAATTTTCAGCCTTTTTGCACTGTTTTTTTCCTAATCTTTGTGGATTTATCTACCTTTGATCTTTAATGTTGGTGACTTTCAGATGGGGTTTCTGTGCGGATATCCTTTTTGTTGATGTTGACGCTATTACATTCTGTTTGCTAGTTTTCCTTCTAACAGTCAGGCCCCTTTGCTGCAGGTCTATTGCAGTTTGCTGGAGTTTCACTCCAGACCCTGTTTGCCTGGGTATCACCAGTGGAGGCTACAGAACAGCAAAGATTGCTGCCTGTTCCTTCCTCCGGAAGCTTTGTCTCAGAGGGGCACCTGCCAGATGCCAGCTGGAGCTCTCCTGTATGAGGTGTCTGTCAACTTCTGCTGGGAGGTGTTTCCCCATCAGGAGGCATGGGGTCAGGGACCCACTTGAGGAGGCAGTCTCCCTTAGCAGAACTCAGGCTCTGTGCTGGGAGATCTGCTGCTCTCTTCAGAGCTGGCAGGCAGGAACATTTATGTCTGCTGAAGTTGCGCTCACAGCCACTCCTTCCCCCAGGTGCTCTGTCCCAGGGAGATGGCAGTTTTATCTAGAAGCCCCTGACTGGGGCTGCTGCTTTTCTTTCACAGATTCCCTGCCCAGAGAGGAGGAATCTAGAGAGGCAGTCTAGCTACAGTGGCTTGAGCTGTGGTGGGCTTCACCCAGTTCGAATTTCCCTGCAGCTTTGTAGACACAGTGTGGGGAAGACTGCCTACTCAAGCCTCAAGCCTCAGTCATGGCAGATACCCCTCCTCCCACCAACCTTGAGCATTCCAGGTTGACTTCAGACTGCTCTGCTGGCAGCGAGAATTTCAAGCCAGTGGTTCTTAGCTTGCTGGACTCCATGGGGATGGTATCTGCTGAGCAAGACCAGTTGATTCCCTGGCTTCAGTCTCCTTTCCAAGGGAGTGAATGGTTCTGCCTCGCTGGCATTCCAGGTGCCACTGGGATATGAAGAAAAACTCTTGTAGCTAGCTCAGTGTCTGCCCAAATGGCTGCCAAATTTGTGCTTGAAACCCATGGCCCTGGTAGGGTAGGCACCTGAAGTAATCTCCTGGTCTGCGGGTTGTGGAGATGATGGGAAAAGCATAGTATCTGGGCCGGAATGTGCTGTTCCTCATGGCACAGTTGCTCAGGGCTTCCCTTGGCTAGGGGAGGGAGTTCCCCAACCCCTTGTACTTCCCGGGTGAGGCAACGCCCCACCTTGCTTTAGCTCGCCCTCCATGGGCTGCACCCACTGTCTAACCAGTCCCAAGGAGATGAGCCAGATACCTCAATTGGAAATGCAGAAATCACCCTCTTTCTGTGTTAATCACAGTGGGAGCTGCAGACCTGAGCTGTTCCTATTTGGCCATCTTGCTTGAGACTAATTCAAGTATTTGTTTATTATCTTTTTTCATTTTATTGATTTAAGTATTCAAGGGTATGAATTGTCTACTTGTTACTGCATTAAATATATCCCAATGATTCTGATAATGCATTGTTTTCATGATTTTTATTTTTAGAAATTATATAATTCTGATTTATATTTTTCCTTCATGAAAAGTTTATTAGTGGAAGGTTTTCACTTCCCTTCTAGGTAGCAGGAAGGAGATTAAATGTTAAAGTTGTGATTAAAGTGTTATGCTTCAATTATTATAAAAACAGAGACAATGAAAATACCTCATATGGTAGTGGTGACACTGTGAATAGAAATGGCATTTGTGAGGTTCATAAGTCATAATAGCCACTCAGTAAATAGCAACTAGAAGTATTTATTGTTTTTTGTCTATTGCAACACTATACTTATATAGAGGAGAAAAGTGTCTTTCTTGCGTACAAAGTGAAATATCACTGTGCTATTTCCTTTCTTGCTAGTTGGCGTGCACAGTGTCATGAAGCATGATGCCATCATGGATGGAGCCAGCCCAGATTTCGTGCTGGTGGAGGCAGAAGCCAACCGAGTGGCTCAGGACGCCTTGAAAGCACTGAGGCTCTCTCGTCAGCGGTGTCTGGGAGCAGTGTCTGGTGTTCCCACCTGGACTGGCCACAGGGGGATTTCTGGTGCACCAGCAGGAACAAAGTAAGAGATTGCTGCGTGCCATGCTTGTAAGGAGGCCAAACAACTAAGGCTAGAAATAAAATTAGGGCAGGTGTAGAAGGTTTATTCCCTTCAGGAATAGAAAGTCCCTCAGGGAGGGACTATAGCAGCCAATCTGGGTGACTTGGAGAAACACTATTATAACTCTGCCTTCCTCCTTGCTTTCATCCCTTGTTTTCCAAAATGGTTTCAGGGGAAGAAGTGATTGTTTTTTTTTTTTTTTT
>NW_022437101.1:1786263-1867136 GCF_009761245.1 Sapajus apella | reverse complement strand
AATGATTTTCCTACCTGGAATTGAAGGTGATTCCCATCATCTTTTGAACAAAGATAATGAGTTGTTTTCATTCTGAGATGCAGCAGTTACTTTCTTCTCTTTTCTTTTTTTGGACATGGAGTCTCGCTCTGTTGCCCAGGCTAGAGTGCAGTGGTGTGATCTCAGCTCACTGTAGCTTTCGCCTCTCAAGTAGCTGGGATTACAGGCACTCGCCACCATGCCAGGCTAATTTTTGTATTTTTAATAGAGACGAGATTTCACTATGTTGATCAGGCTGGTCTCAAGCTCCTGACCTTGAGTGATCTGCCCGCCTCGGCCTCCCAAAGTGCTGGGACCAGCAGTTACTTTCTAGGAGAGTGGAGTGGAAGAATCAGTGTGATAGAGCAGAAATGGTGTGGCTGTGAAAGCATAACCATGCAGTTGGAAATGTTTCCAGGAAGAGATTCATTGTTGAAAGAGTATTTTGATCTCTAAGTCTCAAAAGCAAACATTTAATCTGTTGTGATTCTTTTCCTTCTTTAGGAGTAGATTTGGTAAGAAAAGGAATTCTAACTTCTCTGTGCAGCATCCTTCATCAAAATCTCCAGCAGAGAAATGCCAGGTAATATAACCTTTCTGCTTTTCAGGGTGAGACCTGCTTGATTGGATGCTGTGAAAATTTCAGCTGATTCTGAATATGAAGAAAATAGTTATCTCTGATTTAATGACACCTGATATTTGTGTTGTGCTCTGATTTACAATGCACATTCACTTGAATCTAAGGGGACCCACTGATTTCCTAGACAAAGTCCTTAACCCAAATTCCGTAGCAGCATTTCTGTTTTGCCATTAGAAGGTTAACACAGGGATAGGTATATTGCTGCCGAGACAGCTTGCCTTGTCTAGAGGGGAAGTGCCAGCTCCAGAGACCACAAGCCTCTGAAATGAAGGTCCAGAAACTGCCTTGAATGTTGCTGTCTGTAACTCACGAGCTGCTAGAGCAGAGTGCCTGTCTTTCTCTGTTCAAGAACACCCTACATGCCTTGAGTGCTTCAGTGGGTAAGACTAGTCCAGACTTCATCATTCAGTGGAAGTCTTTCTGGTCTTTCTAATTAAGGATTATGTTAAAACTCCCAGATTCAGACTCCAATTTTAAGTTAATACGAACATGTTTAGGAGTAAGTACCTTTTTGACTTCCCATGTTCTCTGCTTTTAGCAGTAGGGATTTGAGACTCTTTCAGAGTTAGATTCATGTTGTTGATTTTTAAGGAAACTTGGATTAGATGTAAGGTAGGAAAGAGTAAGAAGACTTAAACGTGAAGAAAAAGAAGTATAGCTATGATATTGTTCCTTATCCACAGTGTACAGGTCAGGGGCCATTTGAGAGGAAGAATAGGAAAAGCCCACAGGCACTGAAAACAGTCCTGGGCCTCCTAGATACAGATTTCCCTAGAACCGTGCCTGGAAGCCACTACTCTGCCTTCCCTTCCACCACCATGCAGTGGCGGTTAAGGGAATGACTTTGTTGCCCTCCCTTTAATTAATTTATGTTTTTAGAAAATAGTCTGTAACAGTGGTAGGATTTAGATACCAGACTCTCCTCCATTTCGTTTTCATTAGGTGGAGTCTCAGTCTTACCTGGTCAACCTTACCACCCTGGCATGTGTATTGTCTTGAGACCCCTCATAGCCTTTGGGGAAGGAAGTGGGGCATAAACTAGAAATTAAATATATCAATACAGTGGTCATCTTTTTCCAGGATGGCGTCATGAAAAAGGAGGGAAAAGATAATGTCCCTGGGCATTTTAGTGGAAGAGCAGAAGATGCAGAGTCTTCATCTGGGGCCCTCGCTTCGTCCTCACTTTTGGCTAAAATGAGAGCTAGAAACCACCTGATTCTGCCAGAACGTTTAGAAAGTGAAAGTGGGCACCTGCAGGAAGCTTCTGTGCCACTGCCCACCACAGAACACGATGACCTTCTGGTGGAGATGAGAAACTTCATTGCTTTCCAGGCCCACACTGATGGCCAGGCCAGCACTAGGGAGATACTGCAGGAGTTCGAATCCAAGTTATCTGCATCACAGTCTTGTGTCTTCCGAGAACTATTGAGAAATCTGTGCACTTTTCATAGAACTTCTGGTGGTGAAGGAATTTGGAAACTCAAGCCAGAATACTGCTAAACAATACTGCTTCCTAAACTTTCAAGTCACTTTTTCTAACAGCATTTCTGATTATTATTATTAATAATCATGCTTGACGGAAGTTAGCTGCACTTGATGTTTGTTTGCATGACGTCTACCTCAGAATTAAAACTTTAAGGAAGAAGAAACTCTTCTCTGAAAGTTGAAAGTTTTAATAATGCTAACTAAAGGAGAAAATACTTGGATTAATTTTTTTTTTGGCATTCTGAATTATGTTATAAAATCAGGGACCTTACAGTTATTCCTTTGAGCATATTTGTTCCTTTACCCAAAAAATGTGAGGGAGCATAATTACAAGTTTGCAGAACAGAAATCTCAGTAATTTTTTTTTATTGGTGCTAAAAACAGATCTTACATTCGGTCAAACCTGTTCAGTAAATTAGTTCATCAATGTCTGATAACAGCATTATTTTGATGCATAACCTTTAGATGTTTAAACGTATCATTTGCCACCCAAAAAGGTCAGGTTTGTTATCTGTTGTTTGTTAATAATATTAATTGTCTTGAAAAGATCCTCTTTTCAAGGTACTGATAAATTGGTGGGTATTTTTATTAGTAAAGCATGAAATAGCATGATAATAAATGATGAGACACGTATTTGTGGAAAGTTTTAGGGTATTCAGTTTATCCTGGCTTTCCTTTAAGCAAAGGTCAACTTTTTCCTTCCTAGGCACAAAATGTGTTATCATAAAAAAAAATCAATTAAAGCCAAAAATAAGTACATAAAAACCACACATGTGCATGCACACAAACATCACTGCAGCCCACAGCAGACACAGCCATCATTACCATGAAGTGACGCCACTCCAGGCCTCTCTGTCTACAGGCTAGCAGCCTGTCTTCTCCCCAGTTGCCTTCATTGTGCGCCTGCCTTTGCATTCCCTGCAACGGCTTTCCTGTTTCTGTGGTTTGGTTTCCAGCCAGGGCTGTTTGTTTCTCCCTACTGTTTATGTGTTTGTGGTTCTGTGATGGTGTTGCTTTGATCCTCAGTTGATTTTCTTACCCTTGTTTTTCTTGTTTGCTTCTCAGTATGATTTTATCATCTCATCTTTGAAGTGTTGTTTTCTGAAATGCATTGTATTTCTGGAATTTCTTCTGTAACTGCCTCAGTGCAGTTTGTTTCTTGGGCTTGTGTTCTCTGGCCTGCTCTTTTTCCTCTCTCTTGTTTTTCTGTAGTATGTCTGCCCCTCCTACCCTGCTGTTTCTTTGTATCTCACTTATGCTTAATGTGGACAGCTGTGTCCAGATCTGTCCGCTCATCCCTGTGACTCAGAGAGGAGGGGTCTGGACATGGGGAGGCTCACCAGACTGCATGAGAAGACATGGGTTTTGCTTTCTCTGCTCTAATACTTTGCGTAAGCAAAGAATCTCTTTCTTACAGATGTCCTACATGATTCCCACCAGGAGTTTCTAGTTTTTGTTTTTTTTTTTTTAATTATTATAGTTTATTTCTTTATTTTTAGTTTGGTTTATATGTAACGAGAGAAGATGATTACATTGTTTTTGTCACTTTGCCATCATTGTTTAGAGGTCATAGAAAGAATTTTTAAACAGGCTGGTAAGTCGTAAACTTGAGTACTTGGCTTAGAAGGAAGTCAAAACTCCTTCCTTTTGTACTAAGTGGTTTGTTTCTGGGGAGCTCTTAATTTCTATTTTCGTAATCATTAGCCTATAAGGAAATTGTGTCTTCCTTGTTCTCAGGGTGACATACTGACCTTGTTCACTCATGTGAAGCATTTGGGCATCATATTTATACTGTCTGAAGCATAAACTGTGTTGAGCTAGACAGGGTATAGCCTTCTCTTCAAGAAGCAGATGCTGTCAACAGCTGTAATGCAGGAAGAGCAAGATGGTCCTTGTTCCAGTTCTTGTCTCGGTTCTGCTACCGATGTACCATGACCTTGGGTAGGTGGTGTCTCAGTGTGGAGATCTGTACACATTGCCATTGTGCCTCCCAGGTGGAGGGACTTGGAGAACAATGCTCTTAGTAGAATGGCTTTAGTGATACAGAGTAATTTATTCATTTAGATAAAAATCTAATTTTCGGAACTTTAAAAGCTTTGTACATTGTAGACAGATTTAATGTGTGTAACATGTTTTATCAGCACAGATAAAGGATTTTAAAATTTTGTCAAAAATTAAATATGTTAATACCATCACTATTAAAAATGTTCAAGCAATACTCTGCCTCTCCACCCCCACACTGTCTTGCTCTTGTTCCACAGTTAAGTACAGCCATGTTTGGTGTTTACTCTTTATGCATTTACAGAATCATGTGACACAGACTGCTGCTATAATTTCATTTTCTCATTCTTCCTTTACTAATAAAATTTCTGAGAGTTTTAACTGGCTGCTCAGCTTAAGACCATACTTCTCAGCCTCCTTTACAGTTAATTGCAGCCACATGACTAAGTTTTAAACTTGCCAGTTGGCCCCTTAAATAAAGAAGCAAGGTATGCACTCTCCTTGACATTCTGCTTTCTTGCTGTCTGGGAGGCCAGTGGGAGCTTCAATAGTGACCTGGCATCTCAAGAGATGGAAGTCATGTGTTGAGGAAGGAGAAGTTGGCTTGCCAGTCTTGAACTGTTATCCTTTGACCTGTTATTTAAGAGTAAAATAAAATACTGACTTGCTTAAACTACTGTCTTTTGAAGTCTGTCTGTTACAGCAACTAGTTTGCTTTATAGATGTAATTGATATTAATGGGGTTATAACATTCTTATTTTGCAACTAACTTTTCATTTAATATTCTATGCAAGACATTTTTATTCCTGTAAGTATAGCTCTGCCTGCATAGAATTGTTGGATTAATGATGTAGATTTTAAATGTCAGTGGATGTGGCAGAATTGCTTCCTTCAATTAACCATCCACAAAAGGACCCATTCCTCCAATCCTTGACAACAGTAAGTGGTATCAGTATTGGTAGGTTGTTTTGTTTTGTTTTAACCAATCTCATGATTGAAAATATCTTGTTTTCACTTGAATTTCCCTGATTACTTATAAAATCAAATATTTCCATATTTATTGGCCGTTTGTAGATCTCTACCATACATTGCCTATTTGTGTTATACTTGCCTACTTTTCCTGTGGGTTTTTTATCTTTTAGGATTGCTCCCCTAAACAAAAAGGCAGTTATTCCCGTGATCAACAAATACTCTTTTCTCCACCAGTTTGAAATGTCAGCTTTCAACCCATCACATGCTAAGTTATTTCTGACCAGTTGATCCAGGTGTTTTTTCTACCAACCACAGTCTTCACACTGTCATTTGTGCTTTGCATTGTTTTGCTATTCATGGGCAAGCTCCCTTTCCTTTCTCCCCCTCTTCAGTGTCTAATTCTTTTGTGTTTTCTGTTCCAGCTGAATCAAGAATTAGTTTATTAAATTCCAGTAAAATTGTTGTGTTCTTTTGAATAGGATTGCATTTGTTTACACATTAATTTGAGAATAATAGACTTCTTTATAATTAATATAATGTTTCCCATTAGTATTGTGATAGGCCTTATTTTATTAAAGTCTTTTATATTCTGGATGAAATTTTCATAACTTTCTTCATAAATGTCTTGCACATTGCATAATAGTCTTATTCCTAGGTGTTTTTATAGATTTTTAGTTTTGGTTGTGAATCTTTAACTTTTATATAAAAATATGGAGAATTAGCATATTTATGTGTGTCTACTTTGTGATGTTTATCATATGGAAGTTTTAAAATATAGTAAATTCAGTCTTTCCATTTTTTTTTTGTATCCTTATTTAAGAACCATTCCCTACCTAAGGTCATGAATACGTTCTCATAAACTGCTAATCCCATGTAAATAGCTAGCACCTTTAAAAAAATATTTTATTAATTTCCTCCTGATGTATAAGGCCACCTTTACCAATTTTCATATAATTTATCGGAATTTTTCTTGGCTCTGCATTCTGTTAAATTGGTCCATTTATCTAACTTTGCTAGTAACCCACTGTTTTTATCATTGTGATGTCACAATTGGTTATCACAAAATGGTAAAATGATTATCCTCAAAATCTTTTCTGGTATATATTGATATAATTGTATAGCTTTTCTTAGTGTAGTAAAGTACACAGTTAAGTTTTCTAACATTGAAATATCCTTTAGACTTTCACTTCCAGAATAGCAATGTGAAGGGCCCTGTGGATCCACTATCCTAGGAATTAGCTATAACTGGTGAAAATTGTAACAAAAAATAAACATCTCCTTCTTATACTGAGACACACACACACTTAATGTCTCCCAAAATTGTCCTAAAAGCATGTAGAATAAAGTAACACTTATTCAAGAAAATCCAAATCTTGGTAAGAACAGTGAATCTGACACTTCAGCCATAATACCTGCCCTCTCTCTCCCATTTCAGCGGGTGGAGCCAAGAAGATAGAACTCCCTCTCCCTCAGCTCCCTGTTCAGGGGTATGGTACATCACAAGGAGGGCCAAGATACCAGCATTTCTTAATGACCTCCAGTTCCAAGTGGCAAGAGCTAAATTCATGAAGTTAAAAAGTATAATAACAAAAAATGCACTAAAGGGGCTCAGTAGTAGATTTGAACTGGCAGAAGAAATTGTCAGCCAACTGGCAGATAGAGTAAGAGAGATATGCTATCTAAAGAACAGAGAGAAAAAAGAATGAAAAATGAGCAAAACCTCAGAGACATATGAAGCACCATTAAGACCATTAAGTGTGCATGTAGTGAGAGTACAAGAAAGGCAGAAGAAAAAGAAAAAAATATTTAAAGATATAATGACTGAAAACTCTCCAAGTTGACCGGAAAACATCTAGGAAGCTTAGTGAACTCTCAGCATGATAAATGCAGAGGGATTCACAGACACATATTGTAAAAAATGCTAAAATTAAATATGAGAAAACCTTGAAAGTAGTGAGTGAAAAAAGATACATCATTTAGGGAACAAAATTAACACCTGACCTCTCAGAAGAAATAATACAGGCCAAAAGGTAGATATAACAGTCAAAGTGCTCACAGAAAAAAAAAACTGTCAACCAAGAATTCTATATTCAGAAATATATTACTCAAAAATGAAAGTGAAATACTTTTCCCAGATAAACAAAAACAGAAAAATTGTTGTTAATAGACCTGTCTAATAAGTATTAAAGGAAGTTCTTTAGGCTGAAAGCAGGTAATGTTAGGTAGTAATTCATGTCCACACAGAGAGCACCAGTGAAAGCAATTTTATGATTATAAAAGTCACATAAATGTATAAATGCATATTTTTCTTCTCAAAACTGATTCAAAATGCAACTATATCAAATAGTATATATATAATGTATTGTTGGGCTATAACATACAGCAGTGTCATACATGTGTAACATTTGTCAAAACAGCACAAAGGAGGTGGCTGGGAATAAAGCTGTAATAGACTAATGAAATGATGGCAGATGGTGAGGTAATAATTATAACAATGTGTTGGATTTGGAACATTAATAGATGCAATATGTATAAGTAAAATATCACAAAAAAAGGGATAAGGGAACATAGCTATGTAGGAGTAAAGCTTCTGTATATTATTGGAGTTAAGCTTGTATAATTCTAATAGATTCTGATAAGATGTATATGGTAAACCCTAGAGCAACCACTAAGAAAGTAACTCCAGAAATATAGTTGAAAAT
The DNA here is from genome assembly GCF_009761245.1 of Sapajus apella. Taxonomy (NCBI): domain Eukaryota; kingdom Metazoa; phylum Chordata; class Mammalia; order Primates; family Cebidae; genus Sapajus; species Sapajus apella. The sequence continues at coordinate 1,859,318 of NW_022437101.1, read as the reverse complement.
TATTAATAAAATTAAAATACTACCTTAAAAAATACTCACTTGATGCAAAAGGCAATAGTAAAAGAGGATGAAAAGAACACAAAAGATAATGGAACATATAGAAAACAAAAAGCAATGTATTCAATTTATCAATAATAAATGTTAATGAATTAATTCAATCAAAAGGCAGAGACTGTCAGATTGGATTAGAAAAATACAGCCCAACTCTTTGTTATCTATGGGTGACACACTTTAGGTTCAGAGACACAAATAGATTGATTAAAAGGATAGGAAAAGAAATCATGCAAACAATTGCCATAAGAAAACTGGATTGGCTATACTCGTGTCAGACAACGTAGACTTTAAGACAAAAATACTCCTAGACATTTTATAATGATAAAAATGTTAACCCATCAAAAAGACATAACAGTTGTGAACATATATATGAAATTATTAACAGTATCAAAACACAGGAAGCAAGAACTGGCAGAAATGGAGGAAGAAAATGGCCACAATAATAATTGGAGACTCCAGTAACCTATTTACAATAAAGGACAGAACTAGGCAGAAGATTAACAATGAAATAGAAGACTTGACCAACACTATAAACCAACTAGCCCCAACAGACATCTATAGAACACTTCTCCCAAGCACTACAGCATATACATTCTCAAATGCTCATGGGAACATTTTTCAGGATAGGCCTTATGCTAGGCCATGAAACTTCAATACATTTAAAAGGATAGAAATAATGCAAAGTGCATTTTGTGATCATAATCACAGGATTAAATTAGAAATAAAAAAAATTGGAAAATTTGAAAAACTCACAATTAGGAAATTGAACAACACACTACTAAATAACTAATGGGCCAAAGAAGAAAAGAAAGTAATCAGAAAGTCCTTTGAGACTGATGAAAATGAAGACACAAACTATATGGATGTAGCTAAAACAGTCTTAAAGGGAAATTTATAGGTGTAAATGCCTGTATTAAAGAGGAAGAAATAAAGCAGTAACCTTCCTTTTACCTTAAGTCACTGAAGAAAGAAGAACAAACTAAACCTGAAGCAAGCAGAGGGAAGGAAATAATAGAGTGGAAACTAATGAAATAAAGAATAGAGAAACAGTAGAGAAAATATTACTAGAAACTGGTTCTTTGAAAAGATCAGTAAATATGACAAATATTTTGCTAGATCGACCAATAAAAAGACAATAATCAAATTCCTAGGATCTGATATAAAAGGGTAGACACTACCAGCAACCTTACAGAAATGGGCAATCTGAATACACCTATAGCAGGTGAACAGCAGGAATCAGAAAATTGCCTACAAAGACTAGCCCAGGCACAGGCAGTTTTATCACTGTATTCTACCAAACAATCAAAGAAATAATAGCAATTATTCTCAAACTCTGTCAAGAAATAGGAGGGAGTATTTCCCAGTATTACCCTGACACCGAAAACACTCATAGATACCACAAGAAAACTGCAGACCAATATGTCTGATGAAACACATGCAAAAATCCTAAACTAAATGCTAGCTAACCAAATCCAGCAATGTATAAAAAGAATTATACATCATTACCAAGTAGGATTTATCCCTGGGATATAAGATTGGCTTAACATGTGAAAATCGATGTAATACATTTATCAATATATTAAAAATCTCTATTGATGCAAAAAAAAGTGCATTTGAATAAATCCAACACCCCTTCATGATAAAAAATGGTCAAAAAACTAGGAATGAAAGGAAACTACTTTAATCTGATAAAGAGCATCTACGAAAATCTACAGCTGTCTTTATACTTAATTGTGAAAAACTGAATGCTTTCCCCCTAAGATTATGAATTAGACAAGAATGCCCATTATCACACTTCTATTTAACATTATACTGGAGGTTCTAGCCATTGCAATTATGCAAGAAGGAAAAAAAGGCATCTAGGTTGGAAAGGAAGAAGAAAAACTCTGTTCACAAATAACATGATCTTATATGTAGAAAGTCCCAGGGAATCTCCTGAAAAAAACTGTTGAAACTAATAAACGAGTTCAGCAAGATGGCAGGATACAAGATCAATATTTAGAAATAAATTATATTTCTACACATTTGCAATGAATAGTCAAAAATGAAATTAAGACTATTCATAACAGCATCAAAAAGAACAAGGTGCTTAATAACATATTTAACAAAAAATGCCAAACTTATACTCTGAAGACTACAAAACATTGCAGAAAGTAAAGAAGACCTAAATAAATGGAAAAACATCCTATATTAATGGATCAGAAGCATTAATACTGTTAAGATAACAATATTTCTCAAACTTACCAACAGATTCAGCATAATCCCTATCAGAATCTCTGCTGACTTCTTTGCAGAAGTTGACAAGCTGATGCTAAGAGTTATATGAAATTTCAAGGGACCTAGAATAGCCAAAGCAATCCTGAAAAAGAATAAGAAAAATTCACATTTCCTCATTCTGAATTACAAAACAACAGTAATTAATTGTTACTGGCATAAGGATAGACATAGATCGTTGTATTAATTTTTTTTAAAAATGATGATTCCAGAAATAAACCCAAATATCTGTAGTCAACTGATTTTCGGCAAAGGTGCCATGTCCATTAAATGGGGAAAAACAGTCTTTTTAACAAATGGTGCTGGGACAAGTGGATAGTCACATGCAAAAGAATGAAGTTAAACCCCACTTCACATATTTAAAATGGCTGAGTGTGACGGCTCATGCCTGTAGTCTTAGCACTTTGGGAGGCCAAGGTGGGGAGATTGCTTGAGTCAAGGAGTTTGAGACCAGCCTGGGCAACATGGCAACATCATGTCTCTACGAAAAAAAAAAATTAAAAAAAAAAAAATAACTGGTCATGGTCATGTGCATCTGTAGTCCCAGCTACTCAGGAGGCTATGGTGAGGGGATCACTTGAGCCCAGGAAGTTCAAGGTTGTAGTGAGCCATGAGCATGCCACTGTCCTCCAGCCTGGGTGACAAACTAAGACCCTATCTAAAAAAAAAAAATTTTTTTAAAATAGATGAAAGAGGCTGGGCATGATAGCTCACGCCTGTAATCCCAGCACTTTGGGAGACCAAGGTATGCAGATCACAAGGTCAGGAGTTCAAGACTAACCTGGCCAATATGGTGAAACCCCATCTCTACTAAAAATACAAAATTAGCTGGGCATGGTAGTGCATGCCTGTAATCCCAGCTACTCGGGAGGCTGAGGCAGAAGAATTGCTTGAGCTCAGGAGGTGGAGGTTGCAGTGAGCTGAGACTGTGCCACTGCACTGCAGCCTGTGTGGCAGAGTGAGACTCCATCTCAAAAAAAAAAAAAGAAAGAAAAAAGAAAAGAAATTGATGAAAGACCTGTCAAAGCAAAACCTATAAAACTCTTAGAAGAAAATGGATAAATCTTCGTGTACTTGGACTTGGCAAAGCTTTCTTATATATGACGTTAAAAACACAAACAGCAAAAGAAAAAAAAAAAAAGAATTTGGACTTCATTGAAATTTAAAGCTTTTGTACTCCAAAGGATAGCATCAAGAAAGTAAAAAGATAACCTACAGAATTGGAGAAAATATTTGTGAATCATATCTAATAAATACTCAGAAGAGAAATAACTTTAAAAATGGACAAAGGATCTTATTAGACATTTTCCCAAATATATAAAAATGGCCAATAAGTATGTAAAAAGATGTGGCACATATACATCATGGAATACTATGCAGCCGTAAAAAAGGATGAGTTCATGTCCTTTGCAGGGACATGGATGAAATTAGAAACCATCATCCTCGGCAAACTGACACAAGAACAGAAAACCAAACACCGCACATTCTTACTCATAAGTGGGTGTTGAACAATGAGAACGCATGGACCCGGGGAGGGGAACATCACACACCAGGGCCTCAAGAGCGGTAGGCTAGAGGAGGAATAGCAGGGGGTGGGGGGATTGGGGAGAGATAGCATTAGGAGAAATACCTGAGGTAGATGATGGGGTGATGGATGCAGCAAACCACTACCATGGCACATGTATACCTATGTAACCTTTACGATCTGCACAGGTACCCCAGTACTTAAAGTGTAATACATAAATTAAAAAAAGAAAAGATTCTTGACATCATTAGCCATCAGAGACGTGCAAAGCAAAACCACAATGAGATATCACTTCACACCCACTAAGTTGGCTAAAATAAAAAGTCAGATAGTAACAAGTGTTGACAAGAGATTGTAGAGAAATTGGAAGCCACAGATACTGCTGGTGATAATGTAAAATAGTGCAGCCACTTTAGAAAACAGTTTCAGTTTCTCAAATGATTAAACACACAGCTAGCCTATGACCTATAAATTCCACTTCTGGGTATATAACCAAGTGAAATGAAAACGTGTCCACACAGAAACTTGTATATGAATGTCTCTAGCAGCATTGCTCATAATAGCCAAAGAGTGGAAACAGCTTAAATATACATCAACAGGTGAATGGATTTTAAAGTGCAGTATATCTATTGAATGAAGTATTATTCAGTCCCAAAAAGCAATGAAGGACTGATACATGCTACAACACTAATGAACCTCTAAAAATTTCTGCTAAGTGAAAAAGTCATAAAAGACCACATGCTATGATCTCATCCATATGAAAGTCTAGAAGAGGGAAATCTCTATAGAGACAGGAAGTGGGTTAGTGGTTGCTTAAAGAGTGGTAAGTAGGTTGCTTAAAGGGTCATAAGTAAAGTTGGGGGTTTGGAGGTACGTTTTCGATTTTGAGGTGATGAAAATGTTCTACAATTGAGGTGGCGATGGTTGCATGTATCTTTTGAGTATACTAAAAGCTACTGAATTGTACTACTGAAATAAATAAGTTATATGGTATATGGATTATATCTCAGTACAGTTGTTAATAAATAGCATAAGGTACAAGAGAATTTGGGAGCTTAACAAAAAGACAACCCAATTAAAAATGCTTAAAGAATTCTGAATAGACATTTCCCAAAGAAGATAAATGACCAAAAAGCACATGAAAAGATGCTTGAGATCGTTAGTCTTTAGGGGAATACACGTCAAAACCGTGATGAGATACCACTTCACAGTCACTAGAATGACTGTAATAAAAAAATTTTTTAAACTCAATAACAAGTGTTGACAAGGACGTGGATAAACAAACCCTTATATGTTGCTGGTGAGAATGTAAAATTGTGCAGCCACTGTGAAAAACAGCTCGGTGGTTCCTCAAAAAGTTAAACACAGAATTACCATACGACTCAACAATTACACTTTGTGGAATATTCCAAAAATTGAAAACTGATGTTCAAACAAATACTTGTATACGAATATTCATAGTAGCACTATTTATAATAGTCAAAATGTGGAAACAGTTGAAGAGTCCATTGACAGATGAATGGATAAACAAAATGTGGCATATTTATACAGTGGAATATTGCTCAGCCACAAAGGGATGAAGTACTGATACATGCAATAACATGGATGACATAACAGACACAAAAGATAACATATTGTATGATTCCATTTATATAAAATACCCAGAACAGGGAATTCTGTAGACAGAAAGCAGATGAGTGGTTGTCAGAGGCTGAGGGTGGGAGTGAGGGATGGGGAGTGATTTCTTAATGGGTACAGGATTCTTTTTTGGGGTGATAAAAGTGCTTTAGAATTAGATGAAGGTGGTGACTGCACAACACTGTGAGTGTAATAAAGGCCGCTGATTTGTACATTTAAAAAAATATCTTCTGGTGTTCAATGTTTCAGTCAATTTTGGTAATAATTTTCTAGAAAATTGTTTACTTTGCCTGTTTTAAAAGTTGTTCCTTTGTGGATATCATCTGTTTGTCATTGGTGTCCTATAGTTTTGTTCTGATTTTTGTGGTTTTTTCCCCTTCTGGTTCAGTCCTCAGAGATACATGGATTTATTTTCATCCGGTATGGAGACTTTGCTTCCTGAATTTAAGGATTCATGTCCTTTAACAGTTCTGGAAGACTGTAGGCATTCTTTCTTTGAATACTGCCTCTCCTCATTTGCTTTCACCCTTCTGGAACTGTTTATTTCTAACTTTCTGGTTAAACTATCCATCGAATTTTTATTTTTACTTTTTTGAGACATACTTGCACTTTTGCCCAGGTTGAAGTGCAGTGGCATGATCACAGCTCAGATTACAGCTGACTGCAAACTTTTGTTCATAGCTCACTGCAACCTCAAGCTCCTGGGCTCAAGTGATCCTCCTGCCGCAGCCTCCCAAGAGGCTGGGACTACAGAAAGGTGCCACCATACCTGGCTAAAGTTTGAAAAGTTTTTCAGAGAGGCAGAATCTTGCTATGTCACCCAGGCTGGTCTTGAATTCTTGGCCTCAAGTAATCCTCCTGCTTTGGCCTCCCAAAGCACTGGGATTACAGGCATGAGGCACTGTGGCCAGCCTGAATTTTTAATTTTACAACTATAATGTCTATTTCTAAAATTGCTTCTCTCTCTCCTCTAAGTTTCCCGATTTTGTCTTACAATGCCTTTTTTTAAATTGAATTTTTCTTCTTGTGGCTATAATAATTTTAAACATCACTGTTTCATAGTCTCCAACGTATTACTGCGCTGGGTGCAGGTCTTGCTGTTGATCCCGCTCCTTGTGGTGTCTGCTGGCTCTCCCTCACAGTAAATTGGTTGTGTGTGTGTGTGTGTGTGTGTGTGATGTTTTTGTATGTAAAGATGGGTGAGGCATCTTCAAGGGGGCTTTCTCACCAGCATGGTTTTTTTATATACTTGTGTCTCATAAGTATTATCAACCTGGGGCCAATTTTTTTTCTGGTTATTTCTTAACTTTCAGTGTTTGGATCATGTGGTAATGTAAGCTTGAATTCCAAATTCATATGAACTTATAGTTATGAATTGTCTGAGTGTGGCGGTGGGTGAGATATGAGGGAGAATAAGTCCCCCACTAAGAATCCAGCTCAAACAGCAAAGCTTTTCTGTAGCGGGAGATGGATTCTATTAAACATTCTAGCCCATCATTTTTCTGAAGGCCACGGCTGTATGAGGGGATCCCAGTTCTGCCTCTTTCTCTGAAGCAAACCCACATTTTTTCTGCTATCCATGCCTTGGTGTTAAATCCAAACTTCCGTATTTCAGGAACAGCACTTTTCAGGCAGTGTGGACCACTCTGTAGTTTCTTTCTCACTTGTGTTTCCTGGAGCTTGACTTTGCTAAGATCTCAGCTATGTTGTTAACAGGTTTGTTTGTTTTTTTTTGTTACATTATATTTAACATTATAAATAACATTTGTTTAGAAGGTATTCTGGGTAATCTTATTCTGTTACGTTGCTAAAACGATTACACTTTCTAATTTGTCATGTTGGTCTAAAGGGCTTAGAATAGTGCCTAGCACAAAAATAAGAGCTATGTGTTAGCTATTTCATTTTTATTGTTAGTCTTTTGATTTTTTTTACTGCCGGATTATTATAGTTCTAAAGCTTCAACAACTGGTCCTCCCACCCTCCCTTCCTTCCTTCCTCCCCTCCTTCCTTTCTTTTCTCCTTCCTTCCCAAAGTCTCACTTTGTCACCAGGCTGGAGTACAGTGGCACAGTCTCGGCTCACTGCAATCTCCGCCTCCCAGGTTCAAGAGATGTTCCTGCCTCAGCCTCCTAGTAGCTGGGACTACAGGTGGACACCACCACGCCCAGCTAATTTTTGACAGGGTTTCACCATGTTGGCCAGGATGGTCTTGATCTCTTGACCTTGTGATCCACCCTCCTTGGCCTCCCAAAGTGCTGGGATTACAGGCGTGAGCCACCACGCCTGGCCATTTTCTAGATATACAAAAGATCATCTACAAGTAACAGCATGATTGCCTCTTTCTTTTCAATATTTATAAATCTTATTTTTTTCTTACTGTGCTACCACACTCTTCTAGCCCAGGATTAGCCAGGAATGATGATGGGAGTGGTCACCTGTGTCTTTTTCCTAACTTGAATGAGGAACCCTTTGTATGTGTCAAGCATATGTGCTCTAAATTTCTGGTTTACACCTTTTAATGAGTTAAGAATCTCTTTTCCTGTTCCTAGCTTGCAAACAGTTTTCATTAGAAACAAATGATGAATTTTTTAGTTGCATTTTCTGCGTATACTGAGATGATAATACTTTATTTAATCTACTAGGTTTCCGAATTGGATTAGCATAGTAACTTAGCTTTTTTTTTTTTTTTTTTTAATAAACTCATTTCATCATTCCTAGAATATTCCCAGTCCTGGGATGATGGTGGGGAACCCCTATTTGGTCATGATGTATTTTGCTTTTAATATACTGCTGGTTTCAGGTGGCTAATACTTTATTAGATTTTTAACCTCTAGGATCATAAGGGAAATTGCTGTATAGCTATTTTTTCTTTACTTTTTGCTGTGCTGTGTGTGTGTGCATGCACACGTGTGAAAGTTATTCTTGTCTTGGAAACTAATTTGGGAAATGCTCCACTTTTTTATGTTCTTAAAAGAGTTCCTGTAACATAGGAATTATATGCATACTTCATAGACTACTTGTAAAACTGGGCTTGGTACATTTTGGAAGGATGTTTCAGCTCGATCCTCATGCTCACTAAATTGCTTTTCAGTGGTGTCAGTTCTGGTATTCTGCCCATGCCCAGCTGTTTTCTTTTAATTTCACAATCAACTGTTCTCTCCTAGGATTTGCCTTTGGTCCTTCTTTCGTAATGCTCCATCCTGTGTCACGGATGTACTGGGCTCTCCTAAGATACAAGATATATCCTCCCGATCTCCTTTTGCCTCCTCCAGTGCTGCAGTTGGTTGAGTTTTGTGGTGTCGGTTTTCTTCAGATCTTGGGTGGTCTTTGATATATTTGAGGCTCCATGTTTGCTTGTCCTGTGGATCCTGTGGAGCCTAACCTGCCTCCAGCACTGTGGAGAGAGCTAGGTGGGGTTGCTGGGGAGAGTGTCAAGGAACGTGTCTCAGTAGGGTGAAGGCTCCTATTTCTCCTGGTTGCTTCCAGCCCTGAGAGCATGGCAAGGCCTCTGTGTCAAAGTGTCCACAGAAATGGCTGGGGCAGAGGTAGATGAAGGTCTCTGTGTGGCAGAGGCAGGGGAGGGAGGACCCAATCTCTGGATGATCTTAATGCAGTGACCCTGTGGGCTCCAGCACTGCTGCCTGTGGGCGCAGCACACCTCTCCTTGCCAGCACTCCCACCTTGGCAGCCACCACCTGCCCCATCTGAGTGCACTTTCCTTCTTATTCCATCCTACGTGGTTTCTGATTCACAGTGGCCCTCCTTTTCCTGTTATCCACCGCTTATGAATATATATACAGATATACAGACAGGTGTCACTTAATGACAGGGACATAAGGACACGTTCTGAGCAGCGTGTCGTTAGTCAGCTTCATCATTGTACAGGCTTCGTAGAGTGACTTGCCCAAACCTCAATGGTACAGCTACTACACACCTAGGCTGTAAGGCTACCAACCTGTACAGCATGTGACAGTACTGATTCCTGTAGGCAGCTGTAACACAATGGTATTTGTGTATCTAAACATATCTAAACACAGAAAAGGTGCAGGAAAAATAAGGTATAAAAGAAAATGGGGCCGGGCGCGGTGGCTCAAGCCTGTAATCCCAGCACTTTGGGAGGCCGAGGCGGGTGGATCACGAGGTCAAGAGATCAAGACCATCCTGGTCAACATGGTGAAACCCCGTCTCTACTAAAAATACAAAAAATGAGCTGGGCATGGTGGCGCGTGCCTGTAATCCCAGCTACTCAGGGGGCTGAGGCAGGAGAATTGCCTGAACCCAGGAGGCGGAGGTTGCGGTGAGCCGAGATCGCGCCATTGCACTCCAGCCTGGGTAACAAGAGCGAAACTCCGTCCTAAAAAAAAAAAAAAAAAAAAAAAAAAGAAAATGATGCACCCCTATCGGGCATTTATCATGACTGGAGCTTGCAGGACTGGAAGTTGCTCTAGGTGAGTCAGTGAGTGGTGAGTGAATGTGAAGACCTAAGATATAACTATACATTTTATACAGCTGGCAGTGGACAGCAGCGTCAAGATAAACTCATACTATGTTGCACTGCAGTGTTCTGAGGGCTGTGATGTACTAGGTGGTAAGAATTTTCAGCCCCATTATAGTCTTATGGGACCATCATTGTGCATTCTATCCATGAAACATCATTATGTGGTGTATGATTGTAAATAGCTACATAGCATACAAGTATTTATGAGTGTTTTTGTATGTACATATATTATATTTTTTCTGTTGCCTTGGAATTTTGTCTGGAAAGGGTGTCCAGCATTTATGCTCAGTCTGCCACTTGATCCAGTCTTCATCGAATGACACTGATATAACTTCCTTTAACCTCATTTTATTAACAATTCATGAAAGTAATTGAACATACTTTTAAAATCTGAATCTTTACAATCCAAATGACAAAAGGTTATTTCAGAAGTTGAAATTCAGTTTCCCATTCAATGTCTCTTCCGTTAAATCTGGGAACGTGATTTAACAGAAGAGGTAACTTCCTGCCCACCAAGCCACACTAAGGATACATTTTATACACTCATTGGCCCAAGTGTCAGAAGAAAATGAAAACGAAGTCACTCTATCTGCAGACCAGGAGTGACACTCTAACATTTTCAGTCTATTGGGTATGTTTTAATCCTCAAATCAATGTTTGCAGTAGAATTTTGAAATTGTTTTAATTTGGAGAATAAAACTTACATTTTGCTGAGCAAGTACTCTGTACTTAAAATAGAAAATATTTTTCACTAAAAATAGGAATAAAAAGGTGGAAGAATGGAAAGAAGTCTACAGTGAGCGCCTTGGGAAGGTAATTGTTCATCTGAACAGAAGAAACTCTTGTAGTCCTATGGCTTTCCTGGTTCCAGGACCACCTACCCCAGCACGGTCAAACAAGCACCCTGTAATGTGCTGAGTATCGCCCCTTGCATGCAGTGTAGGTTTCAGATTTAAAAAAAGACTGGCACCAGCGTCCACAGAGCTTACTGTATTGTTTTACCCAGTTTCTGGACTGAAGACAGGAAAAATCTGACTAATGCATATCACTGGCATTGTGGCTGTCAAGAATTTCGATGTTGCTTGTTTCAACTTTCCGCTTTTTTGGGAGCGAGGAATGGCAGCACCTTAGCTTTGTGCCTTGGTTTGAGGAACTGCGTTTCTCAATATTGGCTGTCACCATTGTTCCTTCTTCACAGTGAATTCGGTGCCCTGTGTCATTGCTTTCGCTGTGCAAGACAATTAAGGCCAACCTGGTCATGGGTCTCCCCGCTCAGCGTCCGCACCCCGCACCCGGCGCGGAGGAGGAAGAAAGTGCGAGAGGGCGGGGTCCACGTTCTTCCGCTGACTCGTTCGTTTTACCTTTGTTTTGGAGGACAGTGATACAAGTTAAGAAAACCAGGCATTTGTTTAACTCTTCTGCCTGGGGAAAAACAATTTTGGACGTTTACAGTTCTGGCGATTCAGCTTGGTTTTCCTAAGACAGACCCCGACCCCTTCCCCGGGGGGCGTGGGTCTTGTTTGGATGGCGGCGCCCCAGGGCGGGGATGTGTTAGGGCGACAAAGGTGGTCCTTGAGGACTAGGAGGCCCTTCTGCCGCTCCGCTCCCGGGAGTTTCTCGGCTCAACTCACAGGACGAAGTTTTGCTTTCTTGGTAAAGCATCCTTTCTCTGTCCTGCCTTTGTTCCTGTCTGATTCTTTCATATGCTGCCTTTTCTCCTTTTAGTTTTCAGTTGGTCGTAACCAGTAATATAAGTAAATAAATAAACAAACCCAAAACAAAGCCGGTGACACCAGGAAAACCCCATGCACAGCGAGGCTGGCGCTGCGATCGGAGAGCGCTGCGCGCAACCAGCACCCCGGCTGCGAACTCCCTGCTCCCTTCCGCACCCGCTGCCGCCAACAGACAGGAAATAGAGCGCCCTACCTGCAGAGACGCCGGCGGCTGGGGACAGCACGCTTTGTGGTTAAGAAATCAGAATGCAAAATGGCACGCCGTGCAGAATTGGGTCTACAGAGGCAAGGGAAGAGGGGGAAACGTAAACAGCCGTTCTGAGTTTACTAAGAGGACAACCTGAGTTATTTATTTTTTTTCATTAGTCGTGCTTTCCTAACAATCGCATTTTAGAATAATTGTAATTTGCATTGAGAGAGAGGCCCCTCCTCCACTTGGTAACCGCAGTGTGGGAGCTGCGCTGCGTGCGTTGACGGTTTTCCTCGGCCTCGAGAGAAAGACTGTTTAATTTCTCATCTGGGGGTGGCAAGCACTAAAATCCTGACTTTAACAGAATAGTAGTAAAAATGCCTCAGTGATTTAAGTTGAAAGCAGTACATTGGTACATGGCTCTTGAACCCAGTAGCAGGAATGTACAAATATTCTTCTTTGGTTGTGTGTGTGTATTTATTTATTTATTGCGGCTGAGTTTCACTCTGTTGCCCAGGGTGGAGTGCCGTGGCACGATTTCGGCTCACTGCAGCCTCCGCCTCCCGGCTTAAAGCAATTCTGCCTCAGCCTCCCGAGTAGCTGGGACTACAGGCGTGCGCCACCACGCCCAGCTAATTTTTGTATTTTAGTAGAAATGGGGTTTCACCATCTTGGCCAGGCTGGTCTTGAACTCCTGACCTCGTGATCCACCCGCCCCAGCCTCCCAAAGTGTTGGAATTACAGGAGTGAGCCACCATGCCTGGCTGTATGAATCTTTTTATTCAGAAATACAAAATAAATTATCTGTAGGCATGGACAATGACAGCAATAAACCATTATATATTTTGTCAAGTGAAACCGGTAACTGACGGTTTTAGTGTTGTCTTAAACAGCCAGGCTTTTCTTCATTTTCTCCAACTGACTTCTCTGAAGTTATTTTTGAGCAACACTGCCTTGGGCTTCCTGTCACAGTTCATTAATAAAAGTAAAGTACTATTCTAGGAATTAAAACACGCCACCTCCCATTCCACCCATTGCACCCATTCCAGGGTCCTCTTCTTTAGGAATTTCTGTGACCATGACTTCTGCTGTAGTTAACAGAGAGGCCATGCCAGCAGCATCCAATAAGGCAGTGCCTGCCTTGCCCGCCACACCTGTAAACCAAGCCTGGCTGCTCACGAGTTTCCTCTCTGAGATTTTCTCCCCGTTTTTGAGTTAACTATTGACTTCTTTTTGAAACCTACCTTTTAGACTTGTGCATTTTTGTGAAGGCATAATTAAATGGTGCCATTCTGCCTTTTACAATGACATTGCATCTTTCGTTTAACAGATAACAAGATAGCAAGCAAAATTTGTCTCAGTTCCTTTTCCCTTGAAGAAATAAATGTGACAAAAAGAATTAGCCACCCCAGTTTCTTTTCATGTCCTCTCTCTGCAGAGGTAACTCCATGATATAATTTGACTGTGCCCAGACCCAAATCTCAACTTGAATTGTAGCTCCCAGAATTCTCATGTGTTGTGGGAGGGACCCAGGGGAAACAATTGAATCACAGGGCTGGTCTTTCCCATGCTATTCTCATGATAATGAAAAAGTCTCATGAGATATGATGGGTTTACAAGGGTTTCTGCTTTTGCTTCTTTCTCATTTTCTCTTGATGCCATCATGTAAGTGCCTTTCGCCTCTCACCATGATTCTGGGACCACCCCTGCCATGTGGAACTGTAAGTCCAATTAAACCTCTTTTTCTTCCCAGTTTTGGGTGTGTCTTAATCAACAGTGTGAAAACGGACTAATACAGTCAGTTTGTACCAGTAGAATGGAGTGTTGCTGAAAAGATACCCGAAAATGTGAAAGTGACTTTGGAACTGGGTAACAGGCAGAGGTTGGAACAGTTTGGAAGGCTCAGAAGAAGACAGAAAAATGTGGCAAAGTTTGGAACTTCCTAGAGACTTGTTGAACGGCTTTGACCAGAAGCTTAATAGCAATATGGACAATAAGGTCCAGGCTGAGGTGGTCTCAGATAGAGATGAGGAACTTGTTGGGAACTGGAGTAAGGGTGACACTTGTTATGTGTTTGCAAAGATACTGGTGGCATTTTGCCCCTGCTGTAGAGATTTGTGAAACTTTGAACTTGAGAGAGTTGATGTAGGGTATCTGGCAGGAGAAATTTCCAAGCAGCAAAGCTTTCAAGAGGTGACTTGGGTGCTGTTAAAGGCATTGAGTCTTATAAGGGAAACAGTGCATAAAAGTTGGGAAAATTTGCAGCCTGACAATGTGTTAAAAGAGAAAACTCCATTTTCTGAGGAGAAACTCAAGCTGGCTGCAGAAATTTGCATAAGTAATGAGGAGCCAAATGTTAATTCCCAAGAAGATGGGGGAGAATGTCTCCAGGATATGTCAGAGGTCTTCATAGCAGCTGCTCACATCACAGGCCCAGAGGAGAAAAAAGCAATTTTGTGGGCTGGGCCCAGGGTCCCCCAGCTGCGTGTGGCTTAGGAACTTGGTACCCTGCATCCCAGCTGCTCCATCTGTGGCTGAAAGGGGCCAACATAGAGCTGAGGCCGTGGCTTCAAATGGTGCAAGCTCCAAGCTTTGGCAGCTTCCACGTGGTGTTGAGGCTGAGGGTGCACAGAAGTCAAGAATTGAGTTTTGGGAACCTCACCTAGATTTCAGAAGATGTATAGAAATGCCAGGATGCCCGGGCTGAAGTTTGCTGCAGGGGCAGTGCTCTCATGGAAAACCTCTGCTAGAAGGGAAATGTGAGGTTGGGGCCCCCACACAGAGTTCCTACTGAAGCACCACTTAATGGGGCTGTGAGAAGGCTACTGTCCTCCAGACCCCGGAAAGGTAGATCCACCAACAGCTTGCACCATGTGCCTAGAAAAGCTGAAGACACTCAATGCCAGCCCATGGAAGCAGCTGGATGGGAGTCTGTATCCTGCAAAGCCACAGGGGTGAAGCTTCCCAAGACCATGGGAACCCACTTCTTACATCAGCCTGACCTGGATGTGAGACCTAGAGTCAAAGGAGATCATTTTGGAGATTTAAGATTTGACTGCCCTGCTGGATTTTGGACTTGCATGGGCCCTGAAATCCCTTTGTTTTTGCCAATTTCTCCCATTTGGAATGGCTGTAGTTACCCAGTACCTGTACCCTCACTGTATCTAGGAAGTCACTAACTTGCTTTTGATTTTACAAGCTCATGAGCGGAAGGGACTTGCTTTGTCTCAGATGAGACTTTGGACTGTGGACTTTTGGGTTAATGTTGAAATGAGTTAAGGCTTTGGGGGACTGTTGGGAAGGCATGATTTATTTTGAAATGTGAGGACATGAGATTTAGAGGGGTTGGGGCAGAATGATATAGTTTGGCTGTGTCCCCACCCAAATCTCAACTTAAATTGTAGCTCTCAGAATTTCCACGTGTTGTGGGAGCGACCCAGTGGGAGGTAATTGAATCAAGGGAGCTGATCTTTTCCATGCTATTCTTGTGATAGTGAATAAATCTCTTGAGATCTGATGGGTTTATCAGGGGTTTCCGCTTTTGCTACTTTCTCATTTTCTCTTGCCACCACCATGTAAGAAGTGTCTTTTGCCTCCTGCCATGATTCAGAGGCCGCCCCATCCATATGGAACTGGAAGTCCAATTTAATATCTTTTTCTTCCCAGTCTTGGGTTGTCTTTATCAGCAGGGTGAAAACAGACTAATATACTTCCCTTCTAAAGTTGATATGTATTGGTCTCCAGGTGTGTTTGATTCACTGACCATGCCACCCTGGCCTTCACTGTCCCCAGGGTCCACACCTGCAGATCCAACCAACAACAGATCAAGAATATATATATATTTTAGAATATAACAATACAATAAAACATAATACAAACAAAAACAAGACAGTATGACAACTATTTGTATACCATTTACATTGTATTAGGCATTACCAGTAGTCTATAAATGGTGTAAAGTACACAGGAGGATGTGCCTAGGTTATATGCACATGTGTAACCTATTCTCAAATGATTATTTAAATTTTGACTTTAACTACAATTATGTTTTAAAAAAATATTTTTAAGATAGCGTCTATGTTTTTTTTCTCTTTATTCACCTTGATCTCATGCTGGAGGTTTGTCTCTTTTATTAGTCTCTCTCTTTCTTTCTTTCTTTTTTTTTTATTGCATTTTAGGTTTTGGGGTACCTGTGAAGAACATGCAAGATTGTTGCATAGGTATACACGTGGCAGTGTGATTTGCTGCCTTCCTCCACCTCACCTATATCTGGCATATCTCCCCATGCCATTCCCCCATAACTCTCCATCCCCAGCTGTCCCTACCCTATTTCCCCCCAACAGACCCCAGTGTATAGTGCTCCCCTCCCCGTGTCCATGTGCTCTCATTGTTCAACACCTGCCTATGAGTGAGAACGTATGGTGTTTGATTTTCTGCTCCTGTGTCAGTTTGCTGAGAATGATAGCTTCCAGTTTCATCCATGTCCCTACAAAGGACACGAACTCATCGTTTTTGATGGCTGCATAATATTCCATGGTGTATATGTGCCACATTTTCCCTGTCCAGTCTATCATCGATGGGCATTTGGGTTGGTTCCAGGTCTTTGCTATTGTAAACTGTGCTGCAATGAACATTCATGTGCATGTGTCCTTATAGTAGAATGATTTATAATCCTTTGGATATATACCCTGTAATGAGATTGCTGGATCAAATGGAATTTCTATTTCTAGGTTCTTGAGGAATTGCCACACTGTCTTCCACAATGGTTGAACTAATTTACACTTCCACCAACAGCATAAAAGTGTTCCTATTTCTCCACATCCTCTCCAGCATCTGTTGTCCCAGATTTTTTAATGATCGCCATTCTAACTGGTGTGAGATGGTATCTCAATGTAGTTTTGATTTACATTTCTCTAATGACCAGTGATGATGGGCATTTTTTCATATGTTTGTTGTCCTCATGTATGTCTTCTTTTGTAAAGTGTCTGTTCATATCTGTTGCCCACTTTTGAATGGGCTTGTTTGTTTTTTTCTTGTAAATCTGTTTTAGTTCTTTGTAAATTCTGGATATCAGTCCTTTGTCAGATGGGTAAACTGCAAAAATTTTTTCCCATTCTGTTGGTTGCCAATTCACTCTAATGACTGTTTCTTTTGCTGTGGAGAAGCTGTGGAGTTTGATCAGGTCCCATTTGTCTATTTTGGCTTTTGTTGCCAATGCTTTTGGTGTTTTGGTCATGAAGTCCTTGCCTACGCCTATGTCCTGAATTGTTTTGCCTAGATTTTCTTCTAGGGTTTTTATGGTGTTAGGACTTATGTTTAAGTCTTTAATCCATCTGGAGTTAATTTTAGTGTAAGGTGTCAGGAGGGAGTCCAGTTTCTGCTTTCTGCACATGGCTAGCCAGTTTTCCCAACACCATTTATTGAACAGGGAATCCTTTCCCCATTGCTTGTTTCTGTCAGGTTTGTCAAATATCGGATGGTTGTACATATGTTGTGTTGCCTCCGAGGCTTCTGTTCTGTTCCATTGGTCAATATCTCTGTTTTGGTACCAGTACCATGCTGTTTTGATTACTGTAGCCTTGTAGTATAGTTTGAAGTCCGGTAGTGTGCTGCCTCCCGCTTTGTTCTTTTTGCTTAGAATTGACGTGGCTATGCGGGCTCTCTTTTATTCCATATGAAGTTTAAGGTGTTTTTTTCCAGTTCTGTGAAGAAGGTCATTCGTAGCTTGATGGGGATAGCATTGAATCTGTAAATTACTTTGGGCAGTATGGCCATTTTCACGATATTGATTCTTCCTAACCATGAACATGGAATGTTTCTCCATCTGTTCGTGTCCTCTCTCATTTCATAGAGCAGTGGTTTGTAGTTCTCCTTGAAGAGTTCCTTTATATTCCTTGTGAATTGTATTTCTAGGTATTTTATTCTCTTTGTAGCAATTGTGAATGGCGGTTCATTCTTGATTTGGCTCTTTTTAAGTCTGTTATTGGTGTATAGGAATGCTTGTAATTTTTGCACATTGATTTTGTATCCTGAGACTTTGCTGAAGTTGCTTATCAGTTTCAGGAGACCTTGGGCTGAGACGATGGGGTCTTCTAGATATACAATCATGTCGTCTGCAAATAGAGACAATTTGACTTCCTCCTTTCCTAATTTAATATCCTTTTTTCTTTTTCTTGCCTGATTGCTCTGGCTAGAACTTCCAGTACTATATTGAGTAGCAGTGGTAAGAGAGGGCATCCTTGTCTACTGCCTGATTTCAAAGGGAATGTTTCCAGTTTTTGCCCATTCAGTATGATATTGGCTGTTGGTTTGTCATAAATAGCTTTTATTATTTTGAAATACATTCTGTCAATATCTAGTTTATTGAGGGTTTTTAGTAAAAGGGCTGTTGAATTTTGTCAAAGGCCTTCTCTGCATCAATTGAGATAGTCATGTGGTTTTTGTCTTTGGTTCTGTTTATGTGGTGAATTACGTATATGGACTTGCGTATGTTTAACCAGCCTTGCATCCCTGGGATGAATCCTACCTGATCATGGTGGATAAGCTTTTTGATATGCTGTTGCAATCGGCTTGCCAGTATTTTATTGAAGATTTTTGCATCTATGTTCATCATGGATATTGGCCTGAAGTTTTCTTTTCTTGTTGAGTCTCTGCTGGGTTTTGGTATCAGGATGATGTTGGTCTCATAAAATGATTTGGGAAGGATTCCCTCTTTTTGTATTGTTTGGAATTGTTACAGAAGGAATGGTACCAGCTCCTCTTTGTATGTCTGGTAGAATTCGGCTGTGAACCCATCTGAACCGGGGCTTTTTTTGGGTGGTAAGCTCTTAATTGCTGCCTCAACTTCAGGCCCTGTTATTGTTCTATTCAGGGTTTCGACTTCTTCCCGGTTTAGGCTTGGCAGGAGGCAAGTGTCCAGGAATTTATCCATTTCTTCCCGGTTTACTAGTTTATGTGCATAGAGTTGTTTGTAATAATCTCTGATGATGGTTTGAATTTCTGTGGAATCTGTGGTGATATCACCTTTATCGTTTTTTATTGCATCAATTTGTTATTTGCTCTTTTCTTTTTTATTAATCTGGCTAGTGTTCTGTCTATTTTGTTGATCTTTTCAAAAAACCAGCTCCTGGATTTATTGATTTTTTTGAAGGATTTTTTGTGTCTCTATCTCCTTCGTTCTGCTCTGATCTTAGTTATTTCCTGTCTTCTGCTAGGTTTTGAGTTTTTTTGATTTGCTCCTCTAGCTCTTTCAATTTTGACAATAGGGTGTCAATTTTAGATCTCTCCTTTCTTCTCATGTGGGCACTAATTGCTATGTATTTTCCTCTAGAGACTGATTTAAATGTGTCTCAGAGATTCTGGTATGTTGTGTCTTCATTCTCGTTGGTTTCAAAGAATGTCTTTATTTCTGCCTTCGTTTCATTATTTATCCAGTCAACATTCAAGAGCAAGTTGTTCAGTTTCCATGAGGCTGTGCAGTTCTGAGTTAGTTTCTGTATTCTGAGTTCTAACTTGGTTGCCCTGTGGTCTGAGATACAGTTTGTTATGGCTTCTGTTCTTTTGCATTTGCTGAGGAGTGATTTACTTCCAATTATGTGGTCAATTTTAGAGTAGGTGTGATATGGTGCTGAGAAGAATGTATATTCTGTGGATTTGGGGTGGAGAGTTCTGTAAATGTCTATTAGGTTTGCTTGTTCCAGGTCTGAGTTCAAGTCCTGGATATCCTTGTTAATTTTCTGTCTGGTTGATCTGTCTAATATTGATAATGTGGTGTAAAAGCCTCCCACTATTTTGTGTGGGAGTCTAAGTCTCTTTGTAAGTCATTAAGAACTTGCCTTATGTGTCTGGGTGCTCCTGTGTTGGGTGAGTATATATTTAGGATCGTTAGCTCTTATTGTTGCATTGATCTTTTTACCATTATGTAGTGTCCTTCTTTGTCTCTTTTGATCTTTGTTGCTTTAAAGTCTATTTTATCAGAGATGAGAATTGCAACTCCTGCTTTTTTTTTTTTTTGCTCTCCATTTGCTTGGTAAATCTTCCTCCATCCCTTTATTTTGAGCCTTTGTGTATCCTTGCATGTGAGATGGGTTTCCTGGATACAGTACACTGACGGGTTTTGGCTTTTTATCCAATTTGCCAGTCTGTGTCTTTTGATTGGGGCATTTAGTCCATTTACATTTAGGGTTAATACTGTTATGTGTGAATTTGATACTGCCATTTTGATGCTAGCTGGCTGTTTTGCCCATTAGTTGATATAGATTCTTCATTGTGTTGATGCTCTTTACCATTTGATTTATTTTTGGAGTGGCTGGTACTGGTTGTTCCTTTATATGTGTAGAGCCTCTTTCAGGAGCTCCTGTAAAGCAGGCCTGGTGGTGAGGAAATCTCTGAGTACTTGCTTGTTCGTAAAGGATTTTATTTTTCCTTTGTTTATGAAGCTTAGTTTGGCTGGATATGTAATTCTGGGTTGAAAGTTCTTTTTTTTAAGGATGTTGGCCCCCACTCTCTTCTGGCTTGTAGGATTTCTGCTGAGAGATCTGCTGTGAGTCTGTTGGGCTTTCCTTTGTGGGTAACCTGATCTTTCTCTCTGACTGCCGTTAGCATTTTCTCCATCATTTCAACCCTGGTGAATCTGATGATTATGTACCTTGGGGTTGCTCTTCTTGAGGAATATCTTTGTGGTGTTCTCTGTATTTCCTGGACTTGAATATTGGCCTGCCTTGCTAGGTTGGGGAAATTTTCCTGGATAATATCCTGAAGAGCATTTTCCAGCTTGGATTCATTCTCTTTGTCACATTCAGGTACACCTATCAAATGTAGATTAGGTCTTTTCACATAGTCCCACAGTTCTTGGAGACTTTGTTCATTCATTTTTACCCTTTTTTCTCTAATCTTGCCTTCTTGTTTTATTTCATTGAGTTGATCTTTGACCTCTGCTATCCTTTTTTCTGCTTGGTCAATT
Organism: Sapajus apella; assembly: GCF_009761245.1. Lineage (NCBI taxonomy): Eukaryota > Metazoa > Chordata > Mammalia > Primates > Cebidae > Sapajus > Sapajus apella. The sequence goes on along the minus strand of NW_022437101.1, from coordinate 1,838,445 downwards.
CGGCTGTTGAAACTTGTGCATGCTTCGTGAAGTTCTCATGTTGTGTTTTTCAGCTCCATCAATTCACTTATATTCCTCTCTAATTTGTCCATTCTTGTTAGCATTTTGTCAAATCTATTTTCAAGGTTCTTAGTTTCTTTTCATTGGGTTAGAACATGTTCTTTTAGCTCACGGAAGTTCCTTATTACCCACCTTCTGAAGTCTGATTCTTTCATTTCATCACACTCATTCTCCTTCCAGCCTTGTTCACTTGCTTGTGTGGAGTTGTGATCCCTTGTAGGAGGAGAGGTGTTCTGGTTTCGGGTGTTTTCATCCTTTTTGCGCTGGTTTCTTTCCATCTTTGTGGATTTATCCACCTGTCATCTTTGTAGTTGCTGACTTTCAGATTGTGTCTCTGAGTGGACGTCCAATTTGTTGATAATGAAGTTATTTCTGACTCTTAGTTTTTCTTTTAACAGTCTGGCCCCTCTGCTGTAGGGCTGCTGAGGTCCACTCCAGGCCCTGCTTGCCTGGGGATCACCTGCAACGGCTGCAGAACAGTAATGGTTGCTACCAGTTTCTTTTTCTGCTATCTTTGTCCCAGAATAATACCCGATAAATGTCAGTCTGATCTCTCCTTTATGAGGTGACTCTTTGGAAATACGGGGGTCAGGGAGCTGCTTGAGGAGACAGTCTGTCCTTTACTGGAGCTCAAGTGCTGAGCTGCTAACTCCGTTGTTCATGCAGAGCTGCTGGGCAGGTACATTTAAGTCTGCTGCAGCAGAACTCATAAACACCTTTTTTTTTTTTTTCCCCAGGTGCTCTGTCCCAGGGAATTAGGGCTTTATTTATGAGTTTCCATTGTCCTGCTGCCTTTTTTTCAGGGCTGCCCTGTGCAGCAAGGAAATAGCCTAGTCACTGTCTGCCTGCGGAGGCTTTGCTGAGCTGCTGTGGGCTCTGCCCAGCTGTCGTGTGATCTTCCCTGCAGTCTTGTTCATGTGGGTGTAGTTAGAACTGTCTCAGCATTGGTGGCCTGCCTCTGTAATGGCAGACTCTCTCTGTAATGGCAGGTTGTCTTGGCAACGGCTGGTTGCCTCGGCAAAGGCGGGCTGCCTCAACAATGGCGGGCTACCTCCTTAGTGGCGGAGTGTTTTGGCAATGGCGGACGCCTCTTCCCCACAGAGCTGGACCATCCTGGGTTCAGCTGTGCTTGCTGTGAAACTCTCAATCCAAAGAGTTTCTGATTGCTGTTCTTTTTTGCGGGTGGGACCAGCCAAGCCTGATCACCTGGTTCCCTGCCTCAGCGCCTTTTGTTTTTTAGTTGAACAATCGACTCTCTCCCAGGTGTTCCAGTCGCCTGTTGAAAAGGCACCGGGATCTGTTTAATTTCCCGTTTGGCGACTCACTGCACCGGCTTAAATGGCGGCGCTGAGATTCGTGTGGCTTTTTTTTTTTTCCCAGGAATCTCCTGGCCTGGCTCCCTGTTTCAGACCCCTTTTTAGTCAGATGAAACGGTGACTGCACCTTCCCAGGCCTCCAATCGCCAGCTAAAAGGGCACCTGGACCAGTGTATTTTGTACGGAGAACTGCTGTGTCGGGTGCCGCAAAGCAGCCGCGTGGGCGGGGACCCAAACGGCCGTGCCGGCCAAAACAGTCACACTGGCAACCCATGGGTCTCCTCTGTTTGGGAATCTCCTGGTCTGTGGGCAATAAAAATCCGTCTGGAAATGCGGCGTCCACTCACCCTCTGTGCTTTCACTGGGAGCTGCAACCCTGAGCTGTTCCTAAACGGCCATCTTGGATCTATTAGTCTCTTAAAAAAAATCAGCTTTTGTCCTATTATTTATTTGATTACTCTGTTGTTAACTTTCTAACAGACCTCAGGTGCTCAGAACCAGATAAGTCAGAATTCTTGGCAGAAGAGGCTCCCAATCATCCTGTCATGCTTGTTTCATTTTGGTTATGTCTGTACTAGTAAGCACTCAGGAGCCCACTGCCCAGCGTGAGAGAAAGGACACCCCAGTAACTCACAGCTATCTCTTTATTCTTCTCCTCTCCTCCACCTTTCTTCCTCAGTTAGTAAACAAAATGCTGAATTTTGTTTCCTTGTTTCTATGTTTATGTATACCTAGAAAAACATTATTTTTAGTTTTTCTTAATGTAATAAAAAGGCATCTTGCTGTACATAATATTCTGAGACTTGGTTTTTAAAGTCAATGTTATTCTACTATCATTTATCTGCATAATTGCATGTAGCTGTATGTGTTAGTCCGTTTTCATGCTACTGATAAAGATATACCCGAGACTGGGTAGTTTATATAAAGAAAAGTTTAATGGACTCACAGTTCCACGAGGCTGGAGAGGCCTCACAATCATGGTGAAAGATGAGGGAAGAACAAAGGCACGTCTTGCATGGCAGCAGGCAAGAGAAAATGAGAACCAAGCAAAAGGAGTTTTTCCTTATAAAACCATCAGCTCTCCTGAGACTTATTCACTTCCACAAGAACAGCATAAGGGAAACCACTCTTCATGATTCAGCCATCTCCTACCGGGTTCCTCCCACAACAGGTGGGAATTATGGGAGCTACAATTCAAGATGAAATTTGGTGGGGACACAGCCAAACCATATCACTGTACTTTAAGTTTCACCATGGTATGATATGCCATTTTGTAAATATTCCACAATTTACCTATTCTCTCTTATCTGGGTCTATTTTCTAATTTCCTATGTGATTTCTTATTGAAAGGCATTCAGTTACCTTAGGTTTTTCCATTATAAATACTGCAGCTATCCACATTCTGATATACGCCTCCTAGCACACATGAGTGAGGTGGTCTCTTGGACATAGAGCCAGGAATGGAATTGTATTCATTGTGCCAATCACCATGCTTCAAGTATAAGAAATCCTGCTGATTTGTATTCTTTCCAACATGTAATGCTATCAGACTTTTTAATTTTTGTAGACCAAATGAGTTTAAAATCTCATTCTGACCTTTGATTTTCTTCATGTTTCAGACATTTCTTCATATGTGTTTCCCTTTCACTTCTTTTTCCTGTTCATTTTTATTGGCTTGTTTGTCCTTCTCTTATTGATTTGTAGGGGTTCTTTGTATTCTTGACCCAGATTCAGTATAGGTTATATAAATATTCTCTCTCAGTTTGTAATGTGTCTTTCTCTTTCACTAAGATATTTGTTGATGAGCCTTTGTTTTTATATATAGTCAAATTTATCAATTTTTTATTTTATTGCTAGTGTTTGCATTGTCTTGTTTGAAAAACCTTTTCCTACTAAAAATTTGGAAAGATATTTACTTATATTTCCTACTGAAATTTTTACTTTTGTCATTTAAGTGCTTAACACAGCTAGAGTTAATTTTTAAGCGTGGCAGGAGGTAGAGGTTCAATTGCATTTGTTTCCCCAAATGAATATGCTCATCATCATTTTCTTCCTTTGGTGGCTTTGGAATTTAGTCTGCTATTCTTCAAATAATAGTTTGAGTTAGATCCTTGTTTCATGATTTTTTAGTCTTCCTTACTTTTTTTTCTTTTTTTTTAAGATGAAGTCTCCCTGTGTTGCCCAGGCTGGAGTGCAGTGGCACAGTATCTTGGGTCACTGCAACCTCCACCTCCCAGGTTCAAGTGATTCTCCTGCCTCAGCCTCCTGAGTAGCTGAGATTACAGGTGCCTGCCACCATGAATTTTTGTATTTTTAGTAGAGACAAAGTTTCAGCATGTTGGCCAGGCTGGTTTTGAACTCCTGACCTCAAATGATCCACCTGCCTCAACCTCCCAAAATGCAGAGATTACAGGTGTGAGCCACTGCACCCCATCCTTTTCCTTGCTTTTTAATACATTTAAAGCTATCACTTTCCCTCTAAGTACCACTTTAGGTGCATCCTATAGTTTTTATATGCTATGCGTTCATCATTATTTGGTTCTAATTTGTAATTTTCAATATGGTTTCTTCTTCAACTCATAAGGAGTTTAAAGTGTTGAATATTCAAATACATTTGCAGGGTCGACTGTCTTTCTGTAATTGATTTTGAATGCGATTTCACTGTGGTTAGAGGCTGTGCTCTGCATGGGGTTGGCTGTTTTTGTGTTTATTGAGGCCAGCTTTGTTGTTTAAAGCATGTAAACTGGACTGCTTAAATTTTCTGTATCCTTGCTAATCTTTATTTTCTCTGCTTAATCTGAATTGAACGTATGTTAATTTTTCCATTATATGAATTTTAAAATTTCTCTTTACAGGTTTATGGCTTTTTGCTTTTTCTGCTTTAAAACAAAATTATTAGAAACATACAGATTCTGGATTTTAAAAATATCTTTATTGTGAATATTCATTGTCATATGTGATAGAAATCGTTCCCATGATCACATGATAACCTCTTTGACCCTGATAATGCTTTTTGTTTTGTTTATTTTCTCTAATGTAAGTATAGCTATAACTGCTCTCTTTTGATTAATATTTGCCTAGTACGTTTTTCCATTCATTATTTTAAAAATAATTTTCATCAGTATACAGATCGTTTTCATCAATATACAAATATAGTCAATTTGTAACTGAGATTACTAATAAATTTGGATTTATATCTGTCATTGTGTGTGTGTGTTGTATTTATTATCATGCTTTGTTTTCATCTTTAGCTTTATTTTCCTCTCCTGTCTTCTATGAAATTTTTTTTTTGAGATGGAGTTTTGCTCTTGTTGCTCAGGCTAGAGTGCTGTGGTGCGATCTTGGCTCACTGCAACCTTGACCTCCCAGGTTCAAACAGTTCTCTTGCCTCAGCCTGCTAAGCATCCGGGATTACAGGCATCTGCCACCATGCCTGGCTAATTTTTTGTATTTTTTTAGTAGAGATGTTTTGGCCAGGCTGGTCTCAAACTCCCGACCTCAGGTGATCCACCCACTTTGGCCTCCCAAAGTGCTGGGATTACAGGCATGAACCACCATGCCCAGCCCTGTCTTCTATGAATTAATTGGAATTTTGTTATTCCCTTTCCAATTTTTACTAAAGTTATACATTTTATTCCTAGTCTTTACAAATTTAATATGCAGTTTTAAAGCCAATATTTTCATCTTCTTTCCCCAGAATAAAAGAACCACAGAACTCCTTAACTATTATTATTGTATCTTTCTTTCAGCTTGCATGCTCTATTGTCTTAATTTTAGATCCACCCTGTTTCTAATGATCCCCATCCATCATTGTTTCACACAGTATTGTTTCACACAGTTTGTGGGCACTAGGTTTGGATTTCCCTGCATGTTTATAACTTTTCCTGCTCCTTGCATCTCACTCTGTGTTTCTTAAGTATGTTCTTCACTAGTTCTTTCAGTGAGTGTGTGGGGGGTTAGGGAGCAGGGGATATGCTCTACTTTAATAAAAATCATTTCACTCTCACTCTGCAATGCTTGTTGAACAGGGCATGGAATGTTCAGTTAAAAGTTATTTGTTTCTAGCACATTGAAGATGAGATTCTCTTGTCTTCAGGCTTCTTCTATTGTGCTTTAGGCATCTGCAGTCAGTCAAGTGGGTACTGCTTGCTAGGTTATTGGTCTTTCCTCCCTGGTTGTTATCTGGATTTTCTCTTCGTCTCTGACATTTTATTATTTTTATTGAGGTATATCCAAGTATTTTTTTTTTGTTGTTAGAGTCTTGCTCTGTCTCCCAGTATGGAGTGCAGTGGCATGATCATGGCTCACTGCAACCTCCTCCTCTTGGGTTCAAGTGATTCTCCTGCCTCAGCCTCCCAAGTAGCTGGGATTATAGGTGCGTGACACTAAGCCTATTTTTGTATTTTTAATAGCGATGGGTTTTCACCATGTTGGCTAGGCTGGTGTTGAACTCCTGACCTCAAGCGATTTGCCTGCCTTGGCCTCCCAAAGTGCTGGGATTACAGACATGAGCCACCACACCCAATATATGTATTTATTTTTACTTTTTTGTGCTCAGAACTACTTGTGTTTACTTGACCCACGGATTTATATTTTTAATAATTTCTTTAAAATGACAAATCTCTCAAATATTGCCTCTCCTCCCACTTCATTCAGAAATCTCTCCTTTCTGAATGTCCATCAGCTGTCTGTCAGCTCTTATTCTTTTCTGCAGTTTTTAAGCCCCTCAAAGTTTAAAAAAAAATCTATTTATCTCTCTGTAATGCATTCTAGGTGATTTCCTCAGAACTCTCTTTCACTTTACTAATTCTCTACTCACAGGTGTTTAACTTGCTTTTAACCTGCCCATTGACTTTTTAATTTCAATGCCTTCTAATTTTATTTTTCAGCTTTATTGATGTATAATTGACAAATAAAAATTGTATATATTTACAGTGTACATGATGACTTGATATATCTATACATTCTGAAATGATTGCCACAATCAAGCTGTTTAGCCTATCACCTAACATACTTACCATTTTTTTGTAGTTAGAACATTTAATATCTATTCTTTTAGTGAATTTTTATATTTTTTATTGTTTTGATTTTTCCCTTCCCTAATTTTTTAGAAGTTCTCTTTTCTCATATGGTTTCCAGTTTCCTTAATCTTTTGAAATAGTCTTATTTTATAAACTTTTTCATAATGTTTTACTGACTCAAGTTTGGTTAGGGTTGGGAGAGGCTAATCTGGTTTGCTGTTTCTGCTTTTTTTTTAAGAGCAGTTTTAGGTTTGCAGAAAAACTGAGTGGAATAGTTCTGTTGATTTTTACTCATTATGCTTTATTTCCTTGTGAATTTTGAAATTTTTAAATTGGGACCTCCTATATGGCAGGATTTCTGTTTGTTGGTTTTTAGTGTAGAAATCTCTGGTCTGGGAAATTGTTTCTGAGGATGGGTTTTGCTTTTGCTTTCTCTGAGACACCTGAAGTCTCAACCAATTATAAACAATTATCATGTTACTTTCTCAGTTTAGAGATTTCAGTGACACATGGACTTCAAACCTATGCATAATGTAAGCTCAGGGTTTCAGTTTCCCTTGGGAGAGTCCTTCTCCTCTCCTCCTTCCAGTCAGTACTCTAGGCAGATAGCAGCTTTCTTGGACTCTTATATGCTAGTGGGCAGAATTTTTCTCATTTTCCTTTCATAGCAGCCTCCCACTCTCAAGAATCTCACCTTTATGTAGTTCCAGTTCTCTAGCTTGAACACACACAATGCGTCTTCTCCTCTCTCTTTGTGGAGTAGTAAAGTGGGTTTGAATTATAATCCTGGAAGATGCATCCTGAATTCAATAATCTTGAATGCTGAATCCAAAAAATCAACATCCCTAATGTCTAAATTCCTTCAGTCTAAAAGCCCAAAAATCACAATCCCAACAGATTAGAATCCTGAATGTTGAAATCCTGAAAGCCAAATTCTGAGGAAGGGATTAATGCTTTTGTCCTACATAGGATAGCTGCATCTTGTTAAGTGGAACTATTACCTTCATATCATCTTTATGTGAAAATTAAGTATGGTTTAAGGAGATATATATGGCTATGTATATTATCTTTGCATCATTTCCAATACTGGAGGTATAAACTGTATAGAGACTTCCAGAGAGTTCTAATTTGTTTCACGGATTTTTTGCAAATTTGACTCCAGAGTGCATTATCACAGCATTGACTGTGTGTAAGTATTGTGTGTATACAAAGGAATATTGAAACTTCTTCAATAAATGAAGAGATGTTATTTTTGTAGATCTGAATTTGTGAAAGAGATTTCTTGAGATCTTGGCTGGTTGGGTGACTGCTTATGTGGTGGTGACCCATTGTGGTTTTTTGATCGATCTGAAAAGATCGGCTGTTCATCACGGTATTTCAGATGACCACAGTTATAAAGCTGGGTGCACACAATGACTGACCATAACGATATGTGTTTATACATCCCCTTTTGACCTATTTCTTCATGAATATCTGCTCATTATTGTTATACACATGTGACTGTCTTTAGTAGACCCGAGTGTTTATGCTTGCAAATTATGTATGTTATTATTGCCTATTGTGTAAAGTGGCCTGTGAAGTGTTCTGTCATTTATATTATTGTATTTTTTTTGAGACACAGTCTTGCTCTGTCACTCAGACTGGAGTGCAGTGGCCTGATCTCTGCTCACTGCAATGTCTGCCTCCCAAGCTCAAGCGATTCTCATGCCTCAGCCTCCCGAGTAGCTGGGACTACTGACATGGGCCACCACACCAGCTAATTTTTTGTATTTTTAGTAGAGATGGGGTTTCACCATGTTGGCCAGGCTGGTCTCGAACTCCTGGCCTCAAGTGATCTGCGCACCTCTGCCTGTGTTCTGTTATGTTTTTATACGTTCCTCAAATCCCATTTAGAAAATGTAAATAAATATATTTTCAGTAATTTTTTTAAATTATTTTTTCCAGAGTTATATTTTCAGGATTTCAATTCTTTCAGCATTCAACATTCAGGATTATAGTGTTTGGGATTATGGTGTTTGGGTTTATCGTTTGCTCCCAGTAAAGGATATGGCTACTTATCACAAGTGAGCAACAGAGATGTTCAAATGCAAGTGTGAATCTTCTGAATGTGAAATCAATGATGAAATGTCTGCTCCCAGTAATAAGGGGACAGTTGCAGAGGAAGAGCACCATCAGAGTCGTGGGTGCATGCTTTCACCCCAGGGCAGTTCTTGGTTCCCAGCGGGGTGTGGGTGGGAGGGTGGGACAGCATCCAGCACTGCTACCCCTTCCAGTACGGTAAGCACCAGGCTCAGGGGGCTGCTAAGTGCTCGCAGTGTGGCTCACACAGATTGAGATGTGCTTAAAATACACGTGAGATTTCAAATGCTTGGGTGAAAAAGAAAAGTAAAATATTCCAATATATTTGAATATGGATGCATGTTGAAATAATAATGTTTTGATGTATTGGTTTAAATAAAACATAATTTAACATAACCTGTGTCATTTTACTTTTTAAAAATGTTGCTTCTAGAACATTTATAATTCAATCTGTGGCTCCCATTGTATTTTTTTTTTTTCTGAGACAACGGTCTTGTGGTGCAATCATGGCTCACTATAGCCTTGACCTCCCACCTCAGCCTCCTGAGTAGCTGGGACTACAGGCACGTGCCACATGCCTGGCTAGTTTTTGTATTTTTCACCATTTGCCAATCACCATTCACCATCTACAGTCACCTCCACTCAGCATCTACCATTTACCATCTATCAGTCATCTCCACTCATTATCCACTGTTCCCCATTCACCGTTCACCTCTATTAACCACCCACCATTTATTATTCACCTTCCGCCTAAATTCACCATCCATCTGCATTTACCCTCTACCTTTCTCTATTCTCCAGCCACCATCCATCATTCACTATTCGCTATTTACCATCCACCACCCACTATTCACTATTCACCAACCACATTCACTTCCATTCACCATTTTCCATTTATCATTGACATCCTTTCCCTCCCTTGGTCCCTGCAACCTGAACAATGGTGCTTTCATCAAAATAAGGATGGGGAAGCCAAGGCCATGTTCCAGAGGAGTGGCTCATCTGGTACAAAAGCAGAGTAGGTGTTCTTTCTTTCTCTTTTTTCAGAGACTCCCTTTGGCTTCAATATCGAATTTTACTGCAGAGACTTTGCTCCATGTTTTGACCTCAAGTGCCATGGTCTGCCATCAGTGAAAAGTTATTATCCCAAAGACAGTTCTTCATCCTGGCCACCAACAACCTGGGGCACTTGGGAGATCTTAAGTATGCTTGAAACTCGGCATTCTTGGCTTACAAAGGTGGTTGGTTACCCATGCCCAGAGAAGTTAGAAACATTAACAACCTTACAGCAACTTAGAAAATGAAGCAGAGGCCTTGAGCTGGAAAGGGAGGAGTGGGCAGTTTTCCCCACTCCTTCCTGAAACCCTGTGGTGTAAACCCACAAGGGCAGGAGAACCAGGAGGAAACCATAGTTGAGACATACTAAAAATTTTCTTCAAGTCAGGATGCAGATGACAGAGGGTGATACAGTTCAGGTAGTTGACTTCTCCAAATCTCATAGAAATGTGATCCCCAGTGCTGGCGGTGGAGCTAGTGGGAGGTATTTGGGTCATACGGGCGGATCCCTCATGAATGTCTTGGTACCATCCTCAAGGTAATGAGTGAGTTCTCATTCTCATTCTGCTGATGTGAGATCTGATTGTCAAAACGAGCCTCGCATCTCTTTCCTCTCTCACCACGTGATACACTGACAAGCAGGGGCCTGTGGGGAGAGGGTGAGGCTGTGCTGTGTAGAAGCAAGATCCCTGGGGCACTCATATTGCTAGCTTTGGATGAAGAAAGCATCCCTGAACTGGAGCCATAGGCAGCTCAAGAAAAGAGAATTTTACTTCCATTCCAGGCGATTCCAAGGTGCCCAAGAAAAATTCAGAGGCCAAGGCTGGCAGCAGAGATGGGGGAGAGGGGCCCATGGCATCTCTCAGGAAGGGCCTGGGCTAAAGGCATCCATCAGCCCCAGCTGCACCAAGGAGCTCCGGCCACTGAGGGGACTCTGATGGGTCCTCCCCCAGTCCCTGGCCAGGGGTCCAGGGAGCAGAGCTAGTAGGGAAGGCCTGGGCCCCACTCTCCCCTGCCCAGGAGGCTTTCCTGTCCTAGGGTCACCCCAAACCTTTCCCTCCAAAGCAGGTTCCCTAAGGGAGGGAAATGCAGATTCCCAGGCAGCTGCTGCCAGGATCTGGGGCCTTTCTTCTCTTGGTCACCTCCTAGTGCTGCACAACCAGGGCTGGGTGGAGGAGATCAGTATGGATTTCCTTATGAAAGAGTGGAGTGCTGAGGGAAGGGCCCTCTGGTTGGGCCAGGATCTCTTTCAACAGGAGGGAGAAGAGCGGGACTCTGGTGGGGGTCAGGAACCCATTGCTGGGTGACCTGGGACAAGTACCTTTTCCTCTGGGGCCTCTGCCCTCTGACTCTGTGAAAACAGAGCTTCCAGTCCTAGGTTTCAGCACTTTCTTCCTGTTGTAACTCACTGCCCTGCAGGGGTTTCTTTTTCCACCTGGGAGGGGCTGTCTGGCTTTTGGCTGCCTCCTCTGGGTGTGAAGACACAAATTCAGGCTGGCAGGAATTAAGTGGAATTATGCTAATGATCAATTATCCATTGATCACTGAGACTGGGATGGGGAAGGGGAATTTCCACCATAGAAACTCAGCCTGGAGCAGTAGGGAAGATGGCGTGACCCAGCCGACAGGGCAGGTTAACCAAGAAAGCTCCCAGAAAGAGGCCCAGAGAGAGCAGGCCAGCCTCACCACATGTAGATGGATCACAGAGTTGCACAATAATGATAATGATAAAGCATTGTTGGTCTATGAAAAAGACAAACCTATCAATGGATCAGAGTGGATCCAGTAACAGCCTGTATAAACACAGGAAATCTACACAGTCTGGGACGGGAAGGACAAGGTGACTTGCTTAACAAACAGTACTGAAAAGCTAGATCTACTTGTAAAATATTGCAGATAGTTGTAGATAATCATCTACAAATTAATTTCAAGGCCAGGTGAGGTGGTTCACTTCTGTAATCTGAGTACTTTGGGAGGCCAAGGCAGACAGATTGCTTGAGCCCAGGAGTTCATGACCAGCCTGGTAACATGGTGAAATCCTGTCTCTAAAAAAAATTTAAAAATAAAAAAATTAACAGGGTGTGGTGGTGTGCACTTGTGGTCCCAGCTGCTCTGGAGGCTGAGGTGGGAGGATCCCTTGAGCTGGGCGTTCGTGGCTTCGGTGAGCCATGATTGCGCCACCGCACTGCAGCCTGGGTGACAGAGTGAGACCGGTCTCCAAAAAGACAAATCAAATTAAAGAACTAAAAGTAAAAAAAAAAAAAAAATACTTAAAAGCATTGGGAGAAATTACTGAATAACTTGTGTATAAACAGACTAGGAAAAGCCTTCAAAAGCAACACATCCACATACTCACACAAGGAACTATAAAACACAGACAGGAAGATGGATATATTTTAATCTGTCGGAAATTTAAAGCTGAGTTGTACTAGACACTATAAGTAATGATAAAAGACAATCTGAGAGAACATACCTGCAACATTTCCAGCACAAGATTTGTACCCAAAATATAGAAACCATGTAGAAAGTGTTAAGAAAACAATGATGCCTGGAGAAATTCACACGGTCAGTGTCAGGTGCAGACGCAGTCTTGACTGCAGAGTCAAATGACCCACCACAGCCACAGTGGAGGTGCCTATGAACCATTATGTGGGAAAAATAACCAAAAATGGATGCTATTGCTCTTTTTGGAAAGGGGAGCTTTCTGCTGATGGAAATGTAAACTGACCAGGTTGCTGATCTATTTAAATTGCAAGTCCAGATCTATATTCTCGACAATTATTGACAAAGAGGCACATACACAGGCGTTTCATTTCAAATTGTGGCAACCTATTGTCTCTCCGGGCAGGACCAATCATGGTTTGGTCACGGTCCTGAGTGCTGTATTTATTTATATGCTGAGGTGCAGTTTCAAAGCGACACAGCGGCTGTTTATATACTGATGCAGAAATAGCTCACACGTATACAGCTAAGTGGGAAAAACTTATTGTGGAACAGGACCTTGCAATGTGATACCGTTTCTGTTTAGAAACAGTGCCTTATAAAAGAATCTGGCCTGAATTCATTAAAAATGTGAAGTCGTACAACAACCCAAAAGGCTGTTCTACAAGAGGGGGGACACAAAAGACGAGAGTTCTAAATGCAGTCCAGGAAGCCCCTGATCAGAGAAGCACTGGACATTTGCATTAGAGTGCAGACTGAGCAGTTAGTTCCATAGTAGCAGCGTGTCACTGTGAACTCTCTGGATTTGGCAACTGCTTACGTCAGAGAATGTCCTTGTTCTTAGGAAATATACGCTGAAGTATTTGGGGTTTAAAGGCCATCCATCAGCTAGCCGCTACCTCTCAAATAATTTAGGGGTGCTGTCCTGAGGGACGTTGATTGTCTGTCTGCTAGAGGCTTGGTTCTGCCCCACTTTGGCTCTTGCCTGTGGTCATCAGCCAATGGAGACTTTGGAGCAGCTGCCAGCCCAGGGTAGTGCAGGTGACATGAAGCTGCCAGGGATTTAACACATGAGCTCCACATGAATTGGGAACCAGTTCAGGCCCCTCTCCCTGATATTGTTTGGATGACTCTCCCCTCCAAATCTCATGTTGAAATGCAGCCGTCGATGCTGGAGGTGGGCTTAGTAGCAGGTATTTGGATGATGGGGGTGGATCCCTCATTAATGGCTTGGTGATGTTCTCACCATAATGAGTGGGTTCTCGCTCTATGAGTTCACACGAGATCTGGTTAAGAGCCTGGTGCCTCCCCTCTCTCTTTTGCTCACTCTTCCACCATGAGTGGAAGCTCCCTGAGGCCTCACTAGAAGCAGACACCGGTGCCATGCTTCTTGTACAGCCTGCAGAACCTTGAGCCAAATAAACCTCTTTTCTTTATAAATCACCCAGCCTCAGGCAACTCCTTATAGTAACACAAATGGACCAATACACTTCCCATACCCAACTCACCCTTGGACCAAGGAGGAACCTATCCCAAGGCAGGTGCAATCTTATGACTCCCCATCTCCAGACTCCCTACCCCTCCACACACCAGGATGTTTGTTCAGCCCCTCTGAGACCTGGGAAATGGTGATCTTGGTGACCCTGGGCTGCTGGGGTGAGTGACACCCCTCAAAGTCACATACAGGACTGGGAAAGAGGGCTCTGGGCAGCCAGGAAGCTCTTCCCAGAGGGAGTCCCTGACAGCCCCAGGCCATTTAGGCTGAAGCCAGAGCTGCCTGGAAGGCAGTAGGGCCCCAGGTCCTCTCCCGGGTCAGTCACCCAAGGTCCACATGAGAAACAGGGTTGGAGTAATTTTAATACTCTAGAAAAGTGTCAAGATTGCCCCCAGGAGGAAAACTCTGCTTCTGTGGCTTCCCTTATTTTATGGTGTAGCTTTTCAGTTTGAATCCCATATGGGGAGAGGGGCAGGGGCTTCATTTTTGGTTCAATCTTTAGGGCCTCCAAAGTCCTCCTGGGCTGAAGGTAGCTGTTGTGAGGCACTCCCAGGATCCACCATCATACCTGGATATTTCCCCTTGACCTTGGGTGTCCTTGGGCCACAGTCACTAGTACACCTCAGCCAACACCAAGCCTCCCACAGAGCCGGTGAGTGGAGTGATCTTGATCCCTGATGTTCCCTACAGCCCTTGGCAGGGGAGTTATTATTCCTGTTTATAGATGATGAAGCTGAGCTCAAGCAGTATGCCTGGGTTTGCACACATCCCTGATAGATCAGGGCAGAACCAGAAATTAGGACACCATCTCTCCAAGCCAAGTTCTTTTTGCTGAACAGAGCTTGTGGAATACCCACAACATTGTTCCCATATTTTCCCTAAAAGAGATTCTCAAACTTCTGGTTTTAAAAATGTTGGGGGCCAACCAGACTGATCAATCTTTTTCATGCCTACTTGGGAATTTGAAAGAGCTATGGGGTGGGCAGAGCTGAGTTTTGTCCAGCGGTGGTTGTGAGCTGGGTAGGCTCACGCCCTCTTTTGATTTATTACTCATTGCAGTCTGGTGCATGATGTGTTCATTCCTGACTGCAAATGGAGAAACTGAGGCATGACCCATTGTGATTTGCCCCCAGCTATGGGTGCTGAGGCAGGGCAGAAGCCTGGGCTTGTGGCCTGAACTCTTGGTTGAGGAATGCCCCTGGGGCCCACATTCTGTCCTGGGAGGGTTTCCTATTGGGGCTCCACTCTTGCCTCCGTGAGAGCATGAGAGGCAGGTGAGAGTTCTGTAAGGGTCTTTGGAACCCCCAAAACCTGAAAATGGTAAAATGCCCTTCCCTACAATTCACTTCCAAATAAAAACAATACCAAATACAAGCACGGGAGGCCCCTTGAAGCACTGATTTTCCTCTCGTGCACTTCTGGGTTGGGTTTTTTTTCTTTAAGTATCCAGTGTGAAATTGTTAACTTAGCTAATATTTGGTGCCTGTGCTTTGCTGGTGCTCCACTTGCAACCTCAGAGTGTCCACCGGGTACCCCCATGGGGGTTTCAGGGGATCTTTGCAGATGGGGAAACTGAGGCCCAAACACAAGGATGGTCCCAGGCACAGAGGGAGCCCACTTTGTCCCCTCAGGAGGACTCCTTTCCAGGGAGTGTGGGGCCAGACTCGCCCAGCCCTTGGTCACCACCCCCTGCCCCAGGGTGGGAGCCACTGCCCTGCAGCTACTGCCTGTGGGGTGCTGGGCCAGCCTGGTCCTCTGCTTCTGGGCCTGGGGCCGCTGGTGGCCAGGGAGGAGGCCCAGAAGGAGAAGCGACTGGTGTGGGGGATGGAACACCTGTTGTCCTGGAGGAGTGTGACCATGTGCTTCCCACTCACACTTGGCTGCACTCAGGACCCCTTCCAGAGGGGTGTCGACCCCAGCGGAGTCACCAAGGACCAATGCCAACACAGGCAACACTGTGTATTGCTTCCAGGGGGAGGCGGCAATGGGCTGCCTGGTGAGTTGGTCTGGAGTTGAAGGCCTGTGGGTGAGGGGAGAAGGGAGCAGATGGGGAGAGGGGTAGCAAGAGTGAGGTCCCCTCACTCGAGGGCAGGAACGCCACCCCGGACCTAATGTTTTCTTCCTCGGATCCAGCCTCCCCAGCCTCATCTTCATTCCCAACCTGGGCCAAGGCAAGTGCGAGGGGTGGCGGGCTCCTAACAGCACCGAATGCTGCCTTTTCCTCCAGGGTCTCCTCAGGGCCAAGCTTGAGAAGGTTCTGACAGCCAAGCTCAGCTCCACCTGTTCAAGCTCTGCCATCCACAGATAAGACCCAGCATTAGCACAGGTGAGGGGGCCTGCCAGTCCACACTGGAGGGAGAGCTCCTGGGGAGCACAGCTGGCTTTGGCCGGTCCCAGTGCATTTCCCCTGAGCTCCCTGCAAGCCAGCTTCCTGGCCTCAAGCTTTTGCTGGGGGAGGCCTGTAGGGGAGAAGCCTCAAGGGCAGCTGCTCTGGCCCCAGAGCTCTTTCTGAAGGAGCCAGGGTGGGCAATCCAGCAGCCAGCATGCAGGTGGTACAGGGTGGGCGCTCTGTGTTTCTGGGTGATCTAGCAAACCCCAGCCTTCTCCTTTCCTTCTCCTAAAGCTCCTTTACTGGTGTTTGTTGTTTATTTCTAAGGGTAAGTCAGGTACGGGCTCTGTTCTCAGAGACCTTGATTTGAGGAGACAAGGTGGAGAGACAGGTTCTCCAGGAGCCATGGAGAGGCAGAGTGAATGCCTGTTCTGGGGAGGGTCTTGAGGGACAGAGCTAGATGCCTAGGAGACAAGTGTCCGAGGTGGCACTGCACTCACTCCTCCACGCTCATCACTGGGGCAGTGCTGGAGGCCAGCGTTTTCCCCAGAAATGCTTCTGTCATCTGAGCTGGCCTTGAGAGGTGCTCAGACATTGTTAGGCCCAGGAGGGACTCTAGGAAGAGCACAGCATGGACAAGGAGGCCTGGAATGGGAACAAAGAAGCTGGACTTTATTCCACAGGCAACAAGGTGACATAACCCATGGGAACTACGTAAAGCCTAAAGGAGAGGCAAGAAAGACACCCATGATTGCACTACTCATGAGCAACTGTAATTAACATCTACATGTATTTCCTTCCAGTTTTTTTCTTATGAATAGTTTTTCGTGGTAGATTACAGTTAATCTATCCATATATTTTTGTTTGATGTCTTAATCCAATCATTTTCCCAGTTAAGAATTCTTTGGATCACATAATATTGTATCAAGCAGATGTATCATAATTTACTTAACATCAATTTCCCATTTTCTCCTGTTATAAATAACACTATTGGACATTTCCATGCATGAAATCTTTCTCCCCTCTCATTTTACATCAGTTTCTTGCAAGGCTTTCCAGGTCAGAGGCCCTTCACCTTCCCCCTCCCTGCTTGCATGGCAACAAGATTTTCTTGTACTTACATCTCATTTCTCAAGGGTACTGTGTGTAGCTTTTCTTATCCTCTTTTGGGAGT
The DNA here is from genome assembly GCF_009761245.1 of Sapajus apella. Lineage (NCBI taxonomy): Eukaryota > Metazoa > Chordata > Mammalia > Primates > Cebidae > Sapajus > Sapajus apella. The sequence goes on along the minus strand of NW_022437101.1, from coordinate 1,821,473 downwards.
GAGGACTAAGCTCATGGCAAGGGTGCTATGTCCCCAGGTAAAATTCACAAGTTCCTTGAATCTACCCCAGAGTCAGAATGAGGGAACCTCTTCTTGACTAGAAACATGCCTCTGGCCTCTCAAGGCTGACTAACATTTGATGTCACCCAGACATCAGAGGGGGCGGGCCTGGACCTTCTGGACTGAGGGGTCCCGGGGTGAGGGGAGCAGTGTCTGGAGAACACAGAACCTGCCAGACACCACTCCCGATGCTTCTGTATCTTTGTCTTATGCTTCATCTCAGGGGAGCCTACTCCAGTGTATCTGGCGCCAGTTTTCAGGTGTGGGGAGGTCATGATTGACCTGGAGATCTGGAGAGTCCCCAGATACTTCACACACAGGTGCTGGGGGGCTGGGAGCTGTCAGCCACACGCTTTTGTCACTCTTTCGGTGGTGCCCAAAGCAGAGCATCTGGATCAGCACACAGTCAAATACCTTTCACTTTAAAGATGTTTCTATTTAGAAATAACTTCAAACTCAGAAAAACTGTGAGAATGGCAGAGAGCTCCCACGTACTTTTGATCCAGATTTTACCAACTGTTAACATTTTGTTCCATTTGTTTTACCATTTATGCTCTTTCCCCTCTCTCTTCCCCTTCTTTCCTCATCTCTCTTATTCTCTCTTTCTCTCTCTCCTCCCCTCCTCCTCTTCTGTCTCTCCTCTCCACTGTCTCTCTCCAGGCACACATGCATGCACACACACATACACAAGTACACTTTTTAAAAATATGTGTATATATTTTATTGTACTTTAGGTTCTGGGGTACATGTGCAGATCATGCAGGATTGCTGCATAGGTACATACATGGCAATGTGGTTTGCTGCCTCCATCCCCCCATCACCTATATCTGGCATTTCTCCCCATGTTATCCCTCCACAACCACCCTACTCCCACTGTCCCTCCCCTAGTCCCCCCTAACAGACCCAGTGTGTGATGCTTCCTTCCCTGTGTCCATGTGTTCTCATTGTTCATCACACGCCTAGGAGTGAGAATATGCGGTGTTTGATTTTCTGTTCTTGTGTCAGTTTGCTGAGAATGATGGTTTCCAGATTCATCCATGTCCCTACAAAGGACATGAACTCATCGTTTATGACTGCATAGTATTCCATGATGTATATGTGCCACATTTTCCTTGTCCAGTCTATCACTGATGGGCATTTGGGTAGGTTCCAGGTCTTGCTATTGTAAACAGTGCCACAATGAACATATGTGTGCATATGTCCTTATAATAGAATGATTTATAACCCTTTGGATATATACCCAGTAATGGAATTGCTGCCAAATAGAATTTCTATTTCTAGGTCCTTGAGGAATTGCCACACTGTCTTCCACAATGGTTGAACTAATTTACACTCCCACCAACAGTGTAAAAGTGTTCCTATTTCTCCACATCCTCTCCAGCATCTGTTGTCTCCAGATTTTTTAATGATCGCCATTGTAACTGGTGTGAGATGATATCTGTGGGTTTGATTTGCATTTCTCTAATGACCAGTGATGATGAGCATTTTTTCATATGTTTGTTGGCCTCATAGATGTCTTCTTTTGTAAAGTGTCTGTTCATATCCCTCACACACTTTCGAATGGGTTTGTTTGTTTTATTCCTGTAAATCTGTTTTAGTTCTTGGTAGATTCTGGATATTAGCCCTTTGTCAGATGGGTAGATTGCAAAAATATTTTACCATTCTGTTGGTTGCTGGTTCACTCTAATGACTGTTTCTTTTGCTGTACAGAAGCTCTGGTGTTTAATTAGATCCCATTTGTCTATTTTGGCTTTTGTTGCCAATGCTTTTGGTGTTTTAGTCATGAAGTCCTTGCCTATGCCTATGTTCTGAATTGTTTTGCCTAGGTTTTCTTCTATGGTTTTTATGGTGTTAGGACTTATGTTTAAGTCTTTAATCCATCTGGAGTTAATTTTAGTGTAAGGTGTCAGGAGGGAGTCCAGTTTCTGCTTTCTGCACATGGCTAGCCAGTTTTCCCAACACCATTTATTGAACAGGGAATCCTTCCCCATTGCTTGTTTCTGTCAGGTTTGTCAAAGATTGGATGGTTGTACATATGTTGTGTTGCCTCCGAGGCCTCTGTTCTGTTCCATTGGTCTATATTTCTGTTTTGGTACCAGTACCATGCTGTTTTGATTACTGTACCATTGTAGTATGGTTTGAAGTCAGGTAGCATGGTGCCTCCAGCTTTGTTCTTTTTGCTTAGGATTGTCTTGGCTATGTGGGCTCTCTTTTGGTTCCATATGAAGTTTAAGATGGTTTTTTCCAGTTCTTTGAAGAGGGTCATAGGTAGCTTGATGGAGATAGCATTGAATCTATAAATTATTTTTGCAGTATGACCATTTTCACAATATTGATTCTTCCTAACCATGAGCAGGGAATGTTTTTCCATCTGTTTGTGTCCTCTCTTATTTCATTGAGCAGTGGCTTGTAGTTCTTCTTGAAGAAGTCCTTTACATCCTTTGTTAGTTGTATTCCTAGGTATTTTATTCTCTTTGTAACAATTGTGAATAGGAGTTCGCTCTTGATTTGGCTCTCTTTTAGTCTGTTATTGGTGTATAGGAATGCTTGTGATTTCTGCTCATTGATTTTGTATCCTGAGACCTTGCTGAAGTTGCTTATCAGTTTCAGGAGATTTTGGGTTGAGATGATGGGGTCTTCTAAATATACAATCATGTCATCTGCAAATAGAGACAATTTGACTTCCTCCTTTTTTAATCGAATACCCTTTATTTCTTTTTCTTGCCTGATTGCTCTGGCTAGAACTTCCAGTACTATATTGAATAGGAGTGGTGAGAGAGGGCATCCTTGTCTAGTGCCGGATTTCAAAGGGAATGCTTCCAGTTTTTTCCCATTCATTATGATATTGACCATGGATTTGTCATAAATAGCTTTTATGATTTTGAGATACGTTCCATCAATACCTAGTTTATTGAGAGTTTCTAGCATAAAGGACTGTTGAATTTTGTTGAAGGCCTTCTCTGCATCAGTTGAGATAATCATGTGGTTTTTGTCTTTGGTTCTGTTTATGTGGTGGATTATGTTTATAGGCTTGAGTATGTTGAACCAGACTTGCATCCCTGGGATGAAGCCTACTTGAATGTGATGGAAAAGCTTTTTGATGTGCTGTTCCAATCAGCTTGCCAGTATTTTATTGAAGATTTTTGCGTCTATGTTCATCATGGATATTGGCCTGAAGTTTTCTTTTTTTGTTGTCTCTGCTGGGTTTTGGTATCAGGATGATGTTGGTCTCATAAAATGATTTGGGAAGGATTCCCTCTTTTTGTATTGTTTGGAATAGTTTCAGAAGGAATGGTACCAGCTCCTCTTTGTATGTCTGGTAGAATTCAGCTGTGAACCCATCTGGACCTGGGCTTTTTTTGGTTGGTTGTCTATTAATTGCTGCCTCAACTTCAGCCCTTGTTATTGGTCTATTCAGGGTTTCAACTTTTTCCTGGTTTAGGCTTGAGAGGGTGCAAGTGTCCAGGAATTTATCCATTTCTTCCAGGTTTAATGGTTTCTGTGCATAGAGTTATTTGTAGTAATCTCTTATGGTAGTTTGTATTTCTGTGGAATCAGTGGTGATATCCCTTTTATCATTTTTTATTGCATCTATTTGATTCTTCTCTCTTTTCTTTTTTATTAACCTGGCTAGCAATGTGTCTATTTAAAAAAACCAGCACCTGGATTTATTGAATTTTGGAAGGGTTTTTTCTGTCTCTATCTCCTTCAGTTCTGCTCTGATCTTAGTTATTTTTTGTCTTCTGCTAGCTTTTGCTTTTTTTTGATCTTGCTCCTCTAGTTCTTTCAATTTTGATGATAGGGTGTCAATTTTTGATCTTTCCTTGCTTCTCATGTGGGCATTTATTGCTATAAATTTCCCTCTAGAGACTGCTTTAAATGTGTCCCAGAGATTCTGGTACATAATGTATTCGTTCTTCTTGGTTTAGAAGAACGTCTTTATTTCTGCCTTCATTTCATTGTTTATCCAGTCAACAGTCAAGAAGAGCCAGTTGTTCAGTTTCCATGAAGTTGTGCAATTCTGAATTAGTTTCTTAATCCTGAGTTCTAATTTGATTGCACTATGGTCTGAGAGACTGTTTCTTATGATTTCAGTTCTTTTGCATTTGCTGAGGAGTGATTTACTTTCAATTATGTGGTAAATTTTGTAGTAGGTGCGATGTGGTGCTGAGAAGAATGTATATTCTGTGGATTTGGGGTGGAGAGTTCAGTAGATGTCTATTAGGATTTGCTTGGTCCGGATCTGGGTTCAAGTCCTGGATATCCTGTTAATTTTCTGTCTCGTTGATCTGTCTAGTATTGACAGTGGAGTGTTAAAGTCTCCCAATATTATTGTGTGGGAGTCTAAGTCTCTTTGTAGGTTAAGAATTTGCTTTATGTATCTGGGTGCTCCTGTATTGGGTGTGTATATATTTAGGATCATTAGCTCTCCTTGTTGTATTGTCCTTTTGCCATTATGTAATGCCCTTCTCTGTCTCTTTTGATCTTTGTTCGTTTAAAGTCTATTTTATCGGAGACTGGGATTGCAACTCCTGCTTCTTTTTTTTTTTTTTTGCTCTCCATTTGCTTGATAAATCTTCTTCCATCCCTTTATGTTGAGCCTATGTGTGTCCTTGCTCATGAGATTTGTTTCCTGAATACAGCACACTGATGGGTGTTGACTTTTTGTCCAATTTGTCAGTCGGTGTCTTTTGATTGGGGCATTAAGTCCATTTACATTTGAGGTTAATATTGTTATGTATGAATTCGATCATGCCGTTTTTATGCTAGCTGGCTAATTTGCCCGTTAGTTGATGCAGTTTCTTCATTGTGAAAATGGTCTTTATCATTTGGTACATTTTTGGAGTGGCCAGTACTGGGTTGTTCCTTTCCTTGTTTAGTGCTTCTTTCAGAAGCTCTTGTAAGGCGGGCCTGGTGATGAAGAAATCTCTCAGCAATTGCTTGTTTATAAAAGATTTTTTTTCTCCTTCACTTATGAAGCTTGGTTTTGCTGGATATGAAACTCTAGGTTGAAAATTCTTTTCTTTAAGGATGTTGAATATTGGCCCCCACTCTCTTCTGGCTTGTAGGGTTTCTGCTGAGTGATCTGCTGTGAGTCTGATGGGCTTCCCTTGGTGGTTAACCCGATCTTTCTCTCTGCTGCCCTTAGCATTTTTTCCTTCATTTCAACCCTAGTGAATCTGACGATTATGTGCCTTGGGTTGCTATTCTTGAGGAATATCTTTGTGGTGTTCTCTGTATTTCCTGGACTTGAATATTGGCCTGCCTTACTAGGTTGGGAAAGTTCTCCTGGATAATATCCTGAAGAGTGTTTTCCAGCTTGGATTCATTCTCTCCATCACATTCAGGTACACCTATCAAACATAGATTAGGTCTTTTCACATAATCCCATATTTCTTGGAGGCTTTGTTCATTTCTTTTTGCTCTTTTTTCTCTAATCTTGCCTTCTCATTTTATTTAATTGAGTTGATCTTCAATCTCTGATATCCTTTCTTCTGCATGGTTGATTTCACTATTGAAACTTGTGTATGCTTTGTGAAGTTCTCGTGCTATGTTTTTCAGCTCCATCAAGTCGTTTATATTCTTCTCTAAGCTGTTTATTCTCGTTAGCATTTTGTCTAACTTTTTTTCAAGGTTCTTAGTTTCTTTGCATTGGGTTAGAACATGTTCTTTTAGCTCAGAGAAGTTTGTTATTACCCACCTTCAGAAGCCTGTTCCTATCAATTCATCAGACTCATTCTCCATCCAGCTTTGTTCCCTTGCTGGTGAGGAGTTGTGATCCCTTGGAGGAGGAGAGGTGTTCTGGTTTTTGGTGTTTTCATTCTTTCTGTGCTGGTTTCTTCCCATCTTCATGTATTTATCTACCAGTGGTCTTTGTAGTTGGTGACTTTCAGATGGGGTCCCTGAGTGGACACCCTTTTGTTGATGTTGAAGTTATTCCTTTCTGTTTTTTTAGTTTTCCTCTGAACAGTCAGGCCCCTCTGCTGTAGGACTGCTGGAGGTCCACTCCAGACGCTGCTTGCCTGGGGATCACCTGCAGCAGCTGCAGAACTGTAAGGGCTGCTGCCGGTTTCTTCTTCTGTTATCTTTGTCCCAGAAGGGTACTTGCCAGATGTCAGCCTGAGCCCTCCATTATGAGGTGTCTCATTGGATATACAGGGGTCAGGGAGCTGCTTGAGGAGACAGTCTGTCTCTTATAGCAGCTCAAGTGCTGAGCTGGGAGCTCCATTGTTCTGTGCAGAGCTGCTGGGCAGGTACGTTTAAGTCTGCTGCAGCAGAACTCATAACTGCCTTTTTTCTTAAGTGCTCTGTCCTGGGAAGGTGAGGCTTTATATATAAGTTCCTGACATGCTGCTTCCTTTTTTCAGAGATGTTCTGCCCAGCAAGGAGGTGGTCTAGTCACAGGCTGCCAGCAGAGGTGTTGCTGACCTGCTGTGGGCTCTGCCCAGCTGCTTTATGAACTTCCTTGCAGTTTTATTTACAGTGGTATGGTTAGAATTGCCTCAGTAATGGTGGTCTTCCTCAGTAATGGCAGATTGTCTCAGCAATGGCGCCTCAGTAATGGCGGACTGCCTCAGTCATGGTGGACTGCCTCGGTAAAGGCGGATTGTCTTGGTAATGGTGGACTGCCTCGGTGATGGCGGACTGCCTCGGTGATGGTGGACTGCCTCAGTAATGGCGGACTGCCTCAGTCATGGCGGGCTGCCTTGGTAAAGGCGGGTTGTCTTGGTAATGGCGGACTGCCTAGGTGATGGTGGACTTCCTCAGTAGTGGAGGACTGCCTCAGTAAAGGTGGATTGTCTTGGTAATGGCGGTCTGCCTCAGTAATGGTGGACTGCCTCAGTAAAGGCAGATTGTCTTGGTAATGGTGGGCTGCCTTGGTAGTGTGGGGCTGCCTTGGTAGTGTGGGACTGCCTTGGCAGTGATGGACTGCCTTGGTAATGGCTCATGCCCTTCCCCCCACAGAGCTGGGCCGTCCTGGGTCCAGCTGCCCTTGCTGTGAAACTCTCAATCCAGAGCATTTCAGATTGCTGGGCTTTGTGGGAGTGGGACCTACTGAGCCAGATCACCTGACTCCCTGTTTCAGCCTCCTTTTTTACAGTAGAATGGGCGGCTCTGTGTCCCAGTTGTTCTAGGTGCCAGTTCAAACAGCTGCCCAGATTTGTGTGAGTTTTTGTGTGGAGACCCAGGGCGCCAGCTGAAACAGCCATGCTGGAAACTCTTGACATTTTTCAGCCCAGGAATCTCCTGGTCTGTGGGCAGTAAAAATTTGTTTGGAAATGTGGTGATCACTCATCCTCTGCGTTCTCGCTGGGAGCTGCACTCCAGAGCTGTTCCTATTCAGCCATCTTGGATCCTACCACAAGTACACATTTTTTTCCCCCAAGCATTTGAGAATAAGCTGCTGGTGTCATGCCCTTTGCTGGTAAATATTTCAGTGTTTTTCCCAGGCATGAGGGCGATCTTAGAGAATCACAGTATGGTTACCAAAACCAGGAAACTTCACACTGACACAGTACTCATCCACATCACACTTTGCCAGCTCTCCCCACATGGTCCTTAGCAGCTCTCCTGTCTGCCTGTCCAGGCTCCCATGCTACATTTGGTCATCCACCCCTTTAGTCTCCTGCAGTTGGAACATTCCCCTGCTTTCCTCAGCCTTCATGACATTCACAATTTGGAGTTCACAGAATGTCTCTTGGTTTTGGTCTGCCTGATGTTTCCTCATGCTCTGGGTGAAGCATTTGTAGCCAATCACATCAGGGGGGCACATCTGTTCCAAAATCCCTGGGTAGGGTGGACGACTCCAGGCCCCACTAATGTAAACTACTTTTAACCCCTTTGAGCTCAGTAAGTAATTTGTGGGGAAATCCTTCTGAGATCATGCAAGTAGCCTGTTCCTCATCCGAATTTTGCCCACTGTTTTAACCTCATTGATGAGTTTTTCCTGAATGCATTATTACTGTGAGCACTGCCAAAGGATTTTCTGACTCTGTCACTCCTACATTTATTATTGGCATTTACTGGAAGGAAGAGCTGCTCCTACTTATTTATTTACATCAGAATGGACTCCTGGAATTTTGTTTTATTCACTAGATTATAATCCATTAGCGTCATCATTTATTTTGATGCTCAATATTCCTGGTCTTGGCCAGGAGCTGCTGTGAGATAGTGCTGGTGGCCTTTTGACAGGCTCCCATTGCTTTTGGCCATGTCCTCACCTCCTGGCACAGCTCATTGTGTACGTTCCACATCCTGGCTGGAATCAGACCTTCCTCTCAGGAGTCCTGTTCTTCTCTCCCTTCCCATCTCCTCCTGATTTTAAACTCTTCATTCTGAAATAATTTCAAACTTACATAACATTTGCAAGCCTGGCCCCTGTTGTGATGGGGAATATTATTTAGAAGCCAATGAGCAATTTTTGTGCCCGTTGCTATTAGAGTATCAGTTGTATGATGTATTTATTTTATATTTATCCTTGTGCACATAAGAATACTAGGTTTATCATAGTGCTACCAAGTTTCCATTTAAATTACACTTTTGGTTACCAAAGTGAGGCAATTGATAGAAAAATGCAAAGTCAATAGTAGACCTTAGATACAAAGGTGGAGTGTGACTGAAATCAGAGAATATGAATGAATGAAGTCAAGGAAACCTGGGCCATGTTGTGCTAGACTTGGGTTTGAATACCAACAGGTGCTTCGGCATCCTCACAAGCCACTGAATGCCCAGCCTTGGGAAAGTTGGCTTGGGCTATAAGAAGCAGCTCAGCCATGCCAAGGCATATGAGTTTAATACTGACAGCAAGCATATGAGGTTTATCAATATTACTGCTATGTTACAGATAGGGAAACCGAGGCACAAAAGGCCAATCAATGAGGCGGGGCTCCTTGGTGCTGTAGGAACTCAAGTCTATAATGGCAATCAGGGACGTTGTTCTCTGGGTTCCTACTTTGGGGTATGGGATGTTAGAGTGCACAAAATTTAAGATTTTTTCCGTTGTTAATATTCAAAGATAAAATGTTTACTGGGGTTGTCTTTCCATTGCAAATGTGCACTGGCTTGGAAGCAATGACTTGCTCTTTCAGTTTGTCTAAAGGGGAATTGGTAGGTACAGTCATGCATTGATTAATGATGGGTATACATGCTGAGAAATGTGTCATTAGATGATTTTGTTGTCTGTGAATATCACAGAGTATAGTTACACACACCTAGATGATATAGCCTGCTACACATCCTGGCTACACACTTGTACAGCCTTTTACTCCCCTGAATACAGCAGGTGTAAGTATCTGTGTCTCTAACCATATCTAAACATAGAAGAGGTGCAGTAAAAACCTGGTATTAGGCTGAGCTCAGTGTCTTATGTCCTGTAACCCAGCACTTTGGGAGGCTGAGGCAGGTGGATGGCTTGAACCCAGGAGTTCAAGACTAGCTTGGCAACATAGCAGAACCCCATCTCTACAAAAAAAAATGAACTAGGCAGAGTGGAGCACACCTGTAGTCCTAGCTCCTTGGGAGGCTGGGTGGGAGAATCACTTGAGCCCCAAGCTGGGGTCAATTTGGTTCCCTTCATGTGGAGTTGTGATATATACTAAGTCATATGAATTTAAAGTTCTCAGCAGGCCTAGAAGATTTATACCATTATTATTACTATTATTCAGCTAGGAAAACCAAGGCACGAAAAGGCCACTCAGCTGTTAAGAGCCTGAGCTAGAGTTTGAACCCAGGCAGTGTGACTGCAGGCATCCTGTTTAGCTCGCACCCGTTTGGCACCTGGTGCAGAGTTAACACGGGAAAGCACACAGCTCAGTGCCTGGCTCCTGGCTGTGTTATTCGTGGCCACGAGGCAAGGAAAAGGTGGGACTTCCTGGAAGGCAGGAATGTTTCTTGGTTGGCCAGTGAAGCCTGCCTGTGAGGCCAAGAGTGGTGTGCAAGGGCTGGGGCACAGGCAGAGGGAGCTGGGGTACAGGGCAGGGGCAAGTGGGGAGGGCCACACTGAGCTGCCTCTGATGCTCTCCACTGCTCTGCAGCTGCCCTTGGTGCTGGAACGTTTGCCCCAGTGGGAGCCACCTTCAGACATCACTGCCAGCCAGCCCAGGTGGCCGCAGAGTGTGAGATGCAGAGTGGACTTCCGGGACATTGGCTGGGGCAGCTGAGTCTTCCCACCATCCACCCAGTCACCACGTCAATTACTGCAAGGGTCGGTGTGTCTTCCCAGTGGGCCACAAGACCAGTGCTTCCCATCACACCTCCTTCATGTCCTTCCTCTCTCACTTCAAGGTGAACCCTGACATCTCCAGCCCCTTTTATGTCCCCAACAAGCTCAATTCCAACAGACTCCTTTATTTGGATGTGCAGAAAGTGGTTGTGCTGAGGCAGTGTGTAAACATGGCGCTGGGGAGTGTGGCTGTGGGGAGGGTCCTGCACTGTCATGAGCTTCTCTTGACTTTATATGACTGCTAAGGAGGGTGAGCAGTGAGAATGGTGTGGGAAGAAATGATATCCACTTGGGAGCCCAGAGCACCAGATCTCATTTAATGATGACATTGAGGTTCCTATGTGATCTTGGGTGAGACGTAGATTCTCCCTAAGCCTTAGGTTATCCATTCCGGGAACGGTGTTGGCTGAGGGGAGGTATAGGGACCAGTTTAGGGGGGACTGTTGCCTCTTGTGTTATCCTTTTCTATAAAAGCATACAACTGGGTTCCCGGGGACCACACTGGCCAGCACAGAGACAGCCCTCGGTATTTATTGAGTGAGTAATGAAGGGAGCAGAGGCTTCTCTCATTATATTTTTTCTTTTTAACTTTATTTTTTCCCACTTAAAGACCAGTGGAAAGACCAGCTAGATCGTATCTAGCTATTCTTCCCATATGGCTATGTCCTGTTTTTTAAAGTAGGAGGAAGTATTTTATAGCTTTTTTGCCTTCCCTCATCTCCTTCCCAGGTCAGGTCCAGAATCCCTGGTTTGGGGGGCAGAATCTGAACTCTCCTGGCTGATTGACTGGGAGATGGTAGAATTGGTCAGCCTTAGCAGGTGATCAGCAATAGAGTTCATAAAGCTTAGGGAAGCAAGTCACTGGCAGAGCTGAGACCCTGCACAGCTGGAGGCCAGTGGCACCTGTTTCTGTACCACTGGAATAGAGTGGTGGAGGGAAAGACCTCTTTGATCCTCATTCTTCTTGACCACCCTCCTGGAGCCCAAGTGAGACTGTTTGAGATCTAATGAAATCAGAACAAGATCCCTGCCATGCCAGTAAGCTACCACTGTCAATCAGATAGTAGAAGGAGGACAACTTCCTCTGTCATCCATTGTGGATGTGTTGGTATTGCTTAGATTAAAGTGAAACAAATCCATCCATCCATCCAACCATCCATCCATCCATCCATCCAAATTACGGAGAAGACATTGAAGACAATGTTTATAGCAAGATGTTCAACAACATTGTTTGATTTAAAAAGCTGGTCACTGAAGTCTTCACAATATGATCCTATTTTTGTTTACAACTATTTGCATAGAAAAAAACACCAGACAGAAATACATTACAGTCAAAACTGGAAAGCTTTTCTCTGGTTAGTGAGATCATGTTTGGTTTTTATTTTCCTCTTATTTAGCTATGTTTTCTACATTTCATTCAGTGAAGATATATTAGATTCATTTAAAAGAAAAAACCAACTTATTTAAAAAGAGAGCAGATGTGTTCTGTGTGTTCTTTGATTCGACTGAGAGACAGGTATGTCTGGATGGGGGAAGATGCCCCTCTGGCCTAGGCAGGGGCATCATAAGGCTTCACCTGCCAGGTCCTGGTGGGCTCCTGCCTGGCATGAATGATGTTCTGGTGGCCTCTGAGGCTTCTTCAGACTCAGGGTTCCTAGACCAACCTAAGGTGCCATTCAAGGACAGTCTTTCGGTGCCCTGTAGACCTAGAGGGTGGGGAGGCAAAGGCAATCCCGTCCCAGCCCTCCGTGAACCTAGGCTATGTTCAAGGTCTTGCATTTGAACCTGACTCTGTCCCTGGACACTTAGCTGTGTGACCTTAGGAAAATTCCCTCACCTCTGGGGCTTCTTATCTGCAAAGAGTGGGAAATACCACATCTCTTAAAGGGCTAATTGGGGAATAAATGGCACGATAAGCAAATAGAAAGCAAGAGACAAACATCTCTAGTGAAGAGATGAGGCAAACACTAATTCACATAAAAGCCAGTCAAGAAGACGGTGTGGGCCTGGGCTGGGAGCACCCAAAAGCAGATTTTGCCAGCCCTCCTCTGCAGTGCCCAGGCCTGGCAGAGAGCTGGTGCTTGGGACATGTCTCCTACTTAATGAAGATGTCGGGTTGGGGGCAGGTAACAGGATCGCAGGAATGAATTTTGAGAGCACAGGCTGCTGGCAGCAGTGAAATGAAAATAAACTCCTTAGCACACCTGTGGAGCCCGCTGCCCCATCACTAGGTGGGTGCCCCACAGCAGGATACCCCTGGGAATGTCTGGGACTCTCTAGCCTGGCAAGTTTGTTGATGGAATAGACGGCAGCACATGCAAAGCCCACTTTCTCCCAATAATCCCAGACCATAATTAGGAGTCAGACAAGCCTGCTGCTTGCCTCAGCTCCCTTCTGGTTTTTTGTGTGCCCAGGGCTAGACCCAGGCTAAGCCAGGGAATCCTGGAGAGGGGCATCTGCCACTTCCTTCTGGGGCTCTCAGGGCTCTCTAGGGTCAAGGGCACTGAGTGAGGGACCCTATGTGGGTTGGCAGAGTCCAGTTTCACTGCGGCAGTCTCAAAGGTCCACCCACTTTCTGTGCAGCTGACACAACCTTCCCCAATCTTAGCATCTAGTGCTCCTTTGATGATGGTGAATTCGAAAAGATGCCCCACCTGCAGACCTGGGGAAGGCCACAGGGTTTAGAAATCTTTCCAAGAAAACACACGGGTGAGGGTCAGCTGGCCTGCTGGACGCGCTCCTGGACTGTGCGGCTTTCTTGCAGATTTCTTTCCCCCGATTCCCTCTTTGGTGTCCCAGGGTTGTTTTGTCCTCCCCCTGCCCCTTTCTACATAGAAGCAAAGACTCAAAAGAGCCAGGAGCCTGAATGCAAGGCCAGAATACGGCGAGGCTGAAAAGCCAGAGATGCAGGAGGGTGGGAAGGAAGAGAGCCCTGGGGGCAGATGGGTGAGACAGGCCCTCCTGGGGGCTGGCGAGGAGGGGGTCTCCCATCTTGGGTAGCCAGGGAATCAGTGCTGGTGCTCCCTTGCCCAACTTGTCGAGCCCCGATGTTCCTGCCAAAGGGAACTTGTGGGGAAATGGGGCCTCGGGGGCTGACTCCTGCCCTCACCAAGACTAAAAGGGCCGAGGCACTTGAGATTGTCATGTGAGTGGACACACAGCCACTGCCACACAAGAAACTGGGAGAAACGTCTGTGTTACGGAGGACAGAAGATGAAAACCTTATGACATTAAATGCTCTTACAAGTCATGAACCTTTCAATAAGAAAATAGGCAGAGAAAAGGAAGTCCCCCCCACTTTGCCACTTGCCCTGGCACAAAAAACTCAAAACAAATGCAATAGAGTCAATATATATATGATAAACTGCATTAGCCTGTAAAAATGGAAAAAAGAAAAAAAACCCTGAGATAGAACAAAATGCCTTTTTGTGTGGCTTGTCAAATGCAGGCACCTGGCATGTGGGGAACTTCCACCATCCCCGAGGTCCCTGGGTTCTGGATTGCTCTCCAAGAGGGCGGACGTCCTGCCCCCATGGCGGGCTCAGAGCCAAAGGCAGGCAGATGAATAAGTGATGGGATTTCCGGGCACAGAGAGGCAGCTGGGATTATGGTAAATGAAACCTGAACATTGAGGCTCCCACTCACCACTGGCCCTGCACAGGTGGATCCTCCAAATGATCTCCTTTTGTGCACCCTTACTATAGTTTCATTACGGCCCATTAAACAGCAATAATTAAAACAAAATATATTGGATTTGTTTATCCTGGACTTAGCAAGGAAATGAGACTTGCAACGGTGTTGGTGCACAGTTGAAGACTACAGGACTTGTAATTAGTAGGGTAATTAAGGAGATGTCGCCTTTGTACTGCAACGGTGCACTTCTCAGGGATAATGAACTCTCTCGGTGGAAGGGAGTCCGGCTGGGGGTAGCCACGGGGACCAGGGGCTGCCTATTGCTGGTCCAGCCAGCGGAGGAGCTGTGGCTCACTTAGGTAACAAAATGCCATATGCCAGGTGCTGTTATAGAAGCCAGGGTGCACCATGGAGCTTGCATGAGAGCAGGGAGGGAGACACCAAGCATGTTCCAATGAAGTATTTGAGGACTTAAGAGCTAAGCAGGAAACCAAAGCAGGAGAAGAGGTGGAAAGGGGTGGAGCAATGGCATCTGTCATCTAGGAAGCCTTCTCTTGAAGAGATGACTTTGATCCGAGTTTGGGATGAAGTGAAGGTCAGTCTTAAAGGCCACCCGGGGGCAGCTTTCCAGACAAGGGGAAGAGCAAGGACTGGTGGTAAGGTAGGTGACGGCGTCTGGCCAGGCTGGGGCGGGAACTGGGTACGGGAAGGGGTTTTCTCCCCGATTGCCCCCAGTGAGATGCAGAGTGTGAGGACACCCCAGTGACCTCTTACTTTCTACTCCTGACACAGAGGGCAGACCTTGTCCCCTTAATTTGTGCAATAAAGACCCTCTCTCCAGGCTGTGTACCTCAGGTGGAGCTAGAGACAGAGGCACCTGGGAGGGCATGTTCTTGAATTGGAGTTGCTTGTGAGGTCCAGAGCACATCTCCAGCTTCACCTCTGGTGTCCACTTAAAGGAGAAGGGGTGCCTGGCTCCTTCGGGGCTAGGGAGGGAGAATGAACTCCATCATGTCCCTTCATCCATCCATTTGTTCATGGATCCATTCCTCCTTCCATCCACCCACCTATCCATCCATTCTCCAACCAGCAGGCATTTGCAATTTCTGAGACCCCAGGCTGTGCCAGGGCCTTGGTAGGAGCAGGAACACAAGGATAGACCGGCCCTGGCTCCTGCCATCCACGGGAAGCTGTCTCTCCAGCGGAAAAGTAGCTACTTCGTCTGCAGTTTGGTGCCACCTGGTGGCAGCTGTTGGCTCTGGCTGAAACGGATGGGGGTGATTCTGGGCTGGGTGGCTCTGTGCCACTTGAGGACAGCAGCAGCTGTTTCAGAAAGTACCAAGTGGGTTAACGCTTCTTCTCAGCTCAGTCTGCAGAAGTTGAGCTGGGAAAATGCTGGGGATGCAGAGGCCCTTCCCTTCCCGCACTTCCCGCTTCCCACAATGGGGTGTCAGGTTACCTTCCTTACCCCTGTTTCTCCTGTTCTCCCTCAGAGGCAGTGGTTACTGCTCTGAATTTACATTTTTATGAAGTTTACAGTTCTGTCCAGTTTATAGTTCTGACCCAGAAAGTATGGCCGCTGAGGAGTCTCTCTGTAGGGCTGTAGGCAGAGAGCCCCTTCTGCTGCTGACAGCCCTCTGAGACCATGGGCAGAGCTGAGAGGGTTCAGGGGAGACTCTGAGGACCACCATATGCCACATGCTAGATGACCCTGCCTGGGAGAAACAGCCAGTGGCCTTGGCCTTGGCTCCCTTACTATCTGAACTTGTGAGCATCTTTCTCCCTGGCCTTAGAAAACAGAGCCCTGAACTCATGCCTGATTGTCCCAGGACCTGACTCTACAGCCTTCCAGCTCCACCTCAGAGACGTTTTGCCTTGGGTTTCCTGCTTGTGACCTCTTCCTACAACCAGCCTCTTTACTGAAGCATCTGTCTGGAGGCTCGGGGATTCCCTCCAGACCTCTGTCCCTGGCTTGGGTCCTCACATAAGTGTCCAACACCCCAGCCATCCCTGACACCCTGCCTGGCTCTAACTTTGTCACCCCTGACTAGAGTGGCTGACTCAGAGGCCTGAGGGGTTTGCATGATGGTTGTGGTTTTCCACATGAGTTATGCTTGTGGGTGTCTCTCCACCCATGAGGATGGCCCCCTTGGTGAAGGAGGGGGAGCTGAAGTATGCTCAAGGTGGAAGAGAAGGCGAAGAGAAAAATTCTCACATGCCATTGGTTGTTATGGGCTTTCACAGAAATGGAAAGGAGTGTGAGTAATTTGAGGCATCTGAAATATGCTTATTCTTTGATCAAATTATTTCTCTACTGACAGTTTTTTAAGAAAATAACAAAAATGAGCCCAGTGAATTTTTGTATTTTTTGTACAGATGGGGTTTTGCCATGTTGTCCAGGCTGGTCTCGAACTCCTGGGCCTGCCTCAGCCTCCCAAAGTGCTGGGACTACAGGTATGAGCCACCATGCCTGGCTACTTTTAATTTTTTGTCTTATGTGCTTCCTTAAAAAAAATTTAAACATTTAATTCATTGATTGATTGATTTTCCTTTAGACAACTTTTTCTGAAGAACATAGTAAAAGGAAAGTCAGCCATAAACAAGCCACTTAAAAAAATCCATTCAGGGATTATAAGTTCAGCCGCTTTCAGACATGAGACAGAAAGTATTGTTGTGTGAGGGGTGAGATGTTTCCAGGGACCAGGACCTCGGCCAGATGCATCCTGTGCAATTGTTTTCACATTTTAGACAATAGAAAACAACACTATTACCGACACTGGCCAAACAACAAAACTCTCACCCTGGCTGGATAGCCAGAAGGTGACCTTTGCCTAAAGTAAGAAATGAGGGTCCCCTCCCCTTCACCCCTTCTCCATTCCTGCCCCCCAACTCCAAATACAATTTTCTGGTTAAAGGGTGAGGCCACGACAGCCAAGGCAGGTGCACCTGGGAGAGCCATCACGGAGAGTGGGGAATAGGCATTACTTGGACACAGCAGAGTTTAGCACAGGTGTTGCTAGATAGAGGCTGGGCCTGGGTGAGGGGCAGAGGAAGATAAGGAAAAGGAGAAAGAGGGACAGAAGGGAGGGGAGAAGGGGTGAGGAGAGGAAGGGGTAAGGAGAGAAGGAGAGGGAGTGGGAGGGAAGGGAAAGAGAAAGGGAGGGAGGGAGTGGAGGAGAGAGCAGGGAGAAAGGGTGGGAAGAAGGGAAGAGGAAGGGGAGAAAGAAAAGGAGGGAGGGAGGGGAGAGAGAGACGGGGAAAAGGGGCATTTCAGGAATGTGGGCAGATGTGCAGATGTAGAGGGGCTGCCCCCTGCCCGCCCCCACTCTCGGTTTTCTGAAAGGCTGTCACACTTGCTAACCGCCATCACCAGCTGTGGAGCATGTCACCATTTCCTACAGCAGTTCTTCCATGATGGGAATCCTTCCAGCTTTGCAGATGGGATAGATGATGCTCAGAAAGCTGAGACGACCCAAGAGCTGGAAAGCAGCAACAAGGATTTGGGACATGAAGCCCCGTATCCTTTCTATGACTTCGGCTGCAGCGTGCAGGGAGAGCAGCCATTGGGATGGTTTGTGGGTGCCATGAAGAGGAGCAGGCTAGGGAGAAGTGCTTTCCCACTGCTGCAGCCTTTCCTGTAAGACTGGACAGGGTGTCCACCTGGCTCGCACACCGCGTGTCCCCATGACCACGTTGGAGGTGACTCTCCAAAGCCCTCAGCAACCTTTAGTAACAGATACAGGAAAGAAGAGACGATTGATTGTCTCTCTTTAATTCATGTGATTATTCAAGGCCTGACTTGTCCCGGAGAGCACTGAAGGACAGCAGCCCAGCACTGCAGGGAGGCACAGGCTTTGTTCGCTGTCTCAGGCACTTACCTCCAAATGCTTTGTTCATGGCTATGTCCTCTGTGACTTGAAGCTGTAGATCTTGTCTTATTAATGAATGCATTGAGCAGATATTTATTTTATGCCTACTAGGTGCCAGGCACTGCTAAGCCCACACTAACCTGCTGTTTACAGTCGGCATTTACAGTCTAGTTGGGGAATTAATATTGGTAAACACACATTTACGCACACACAAATATTATATTAAAAGGTTTAAGCACTGTGAAAGAAACGACATCTCTTGTCTCTTGCCCTCATGTAAGGCTGGCACGAACAGGGTTCTCAGAGAGCATCTGTTAAAAATGAGTGGGTGAGGAGGAAGAATGTGCAGGCTACAGGAAGGGCGTCCATCCTCCAGCAAAGGGGAGGCCTGGTCCTGAGCTGGGATGGTGCGGCTGGAAACTGAAGATTCCATAGCCACCCCGGCTGGCTGGGACTCCCTGAGCCCAAGCTGCCAGGGCTGATGGGCTGCCTTGGACAGCTGAGGTCCTCTCCAGGGCTGCATCCAAGGTACCCACTGCCCATTGCTGGAGGTCTCGATTTGGCAGTCTTTGCTACAGTGGCTGCAGGAGGCCCTCCCAACACCCCAACCTCCCCAGGTCCCCAGGCGCTCCTGCTGAATGTTACCTGACCACAGAACTGGAGCTGCACCACTGTCTGGGGAATGGATGAGGAGGCGGATGGATGGGTGGGTAAAGGGGCATGACCCCTGTGTGTCACCTTGCCTCTCTCCAGGCTGGCCGGTGGGGGCTGCAGGCCAATTGGGGATGGGGCTGAGAGATGGGAATTGCCTGGGTCAGCCTTGCTTAGACAGCAGGCAATTTCATTCAATAAATATTTCTGTTGGGATCTAAATGTACTCTGAAATTCTGCTCTTGAGTGAGGCTGAGGCCACAGGGAAGGAAGGGAGGCAGTGCCCCACCCCTGGGAAATGTGCTAAGAAGTCCTGTTATGGCCTGGCCACGCCAGGCAAGGTAATGGCCAACCGAGTCACCAAGAGCAGAGCAGTGAGGTGTGGGGGAGGGGCAGAGGGCAGTCCTGGAGGGGCGGGGCCAATGTAGAGGGAGTGGGCTGGTCAGGTGGGGAGACAGAGGGCCCTGCAGATCCAGGATTGCAAGAGCATCACAGTGAAATCACAGCTGCGAAGTACTAACTGTGTGTGTCTTTGGGTGTGTGAGAGAGAGAAAGGAGAGAGAGAAAGGAGCGAGGGAGAGAAAAGAGACAGAAAGAGAGAAAGAAAGAAGGAGAAACAGGGAGAGAAAGGAGCGAGAAGGGGACAGAAGGGGAGAGAAAACGGGAGAGAGAGAAAGGAGAGAGAATGAGAAAAAGAAGGAGAAAGAGAAAGAAGGGAGAAAGAGGGAGAGAAGGAGAGAACCAGAGAGAGGAAGAGAGAGAGAGATGGAGAGAAAAAAGAGAATAAACTGGTGAAAGAAAGAGAGAGAGAGAGACAGGGAGAGGGAAAGAGAGAAAGAAGAGAGGGTGCTGGGGGCAGCGAGAATAACCTACTGATGGCTGAATCAAGTGCTGACAGGCAGGCCTTGCCAACAGGGAGGTTTAAGAGGCCAGAGTTGACACCAAGTCCGCCTGGTTGAAAACCCATACCCCTCCCACTGCACCTGTATACATGATCCAGGTCTGTTAGAAATGGAAAAGATTCATTGTGTTTACTAGTTATTCATGTAGCAAACTTACTTCATTCCTTCCATAGTCATTTCCATTAAATTCCACACATTTATTTAGCACTTAATATGGGCAATGGAGCATGCATTTTGTTTGAGGGGAGCCATGTCCTGTTTACAAGGGAGCAGCCGGGAGTGTTGGGCTAGGGGTGGGGAGGACTGGCTGCCAGCCCCGCCTCTGCTGTCCCATTCTCCTCTCCAAGTGCCACAGCTCCATTCAAGTCATATGAATGCACCCAAAGAGCTTTGCACCCAGAGCTGACCTTGAAAGCTATGTTTTTTTTCTAGAGGTTAATTGGTGAAATAATTTAGACGTGGAGACTGACATCTTTCTTCTATTTCTGGCTGGTCCCAATTTGAGATTTCCTTAGATTGATTTAGTTTCTTATTAGCAATTCATTATGATATCTTAAAAATAGCTTGATTTACCAACTAAATGCTTATAAAGATACTTTGCTCCAAGTCAGTGACTCCAGTGAATCAATGAGAGCAGTCCTGGATGCTAGGATCTTAGAAATCAAACCTGTGGGTGTAGCCGGAGGAGACTTCCCAGAGTCTCTTGAGGTCCAGCCCCTCAAGATGGTCCTGTTGGGAGGCTGATGGCTGATGCTGAGCCCTGTCAAGACCCCTTGACTCTGGCGTGAACCCTGGGGACGGAGGAGATACTGTGTCTTTGGGCTCTTCTCCATTGGAAGCAGGAGGGTACATAAGGATAGGAGCTCCTCCTCAGCTGGAGGTGGGCTGTGTTCTAGAGCTGCCCATCCAGAATTATAATTCACCGTCCCTCTAGGGCCATGGAGACAAGGTCTGGGGGATCCAGTACCTTTGGGTGTAGTTTCCCTGTGGTACCAGTTTCCCTTCCCTCTGTGTCCCCATCTCCTTCCCTAGCCAGAATCCCTAGGGGCTGGCTCCCCAGGGCTGTGAGCTCAGATCCTTGTCCCCTGGCGTAGCACAGAGTAGGTAATAGATATCTGAGAGAAGGGGAGAGAAAGAAAGAGAGAGAGAGAAAGGAGAAAGAGAGAAAGAAGGACAGAAAGGAGAGAGAGAAAGAATGGGAGAGAAACGAGAGAGAGAAAGAAGGAAGGGAGAGGGAGAGAAGGCTTGAAATGGACTGAACTCAACCCTTAAATGCTAGAAGCTGAGGACTCAGGCTTCCTCGACACACCCCTTTCTTATCCTAACATTTGACAAAAATTCATTTTCAGTCTGAAAATAATGATAGACTCACACAGAATTTATGTCGGGGTAAGAAAGACAGATAACTGCAGAAGCCGGGGGTTACACAACTTGGGGAGGTGTCCTGTAGGAAAGTAGTAGGGAATAGTGAGGTCTGTGGCCAAACAGAGTTGACATGCCCAGTCTAAAGGCAGTGGATTTAAATTTCTAAAACATTTCTGTTAACTGGACAAGATGCCTTTGATCCAGCTCAAAGGACATTGATTTCAGTTTTCTAGCAAAATAGGTGTGCTGAGTACAGTTCAACAAACCAGGCAATTAAGTGTGAAGAACAAAAAACGGAAAGGAAGCAAGTGTGGCAGGCAGACAGGCAAGCGGGAAGGATGAGCAGCCACTGAGGAGCTCTCCCAAGGCTTGTATAGCTCTGGCCTCGTGGGGGGCAGGGCTCATTTAGGAGACCACCAGAAGGCTCAGGTGCCATCTATAAGTACCCAAAGCAGCTCACAGGAGCATCTCTCCAGGAACCTTAGCAGCAAGACAATAATAACGGTAATGATAATACCACAGCTGCAGCTCATGTTCCTAGGGCAGTTGCTATGTGCTGGGCATTGTGTTCCACACCGTCTTTAAAATTTTTTAATTTTTAAAATAGACTTTATTTTGTAGAGCAATTTTCTATGCACTGCAGAATTGAGCAGCAAGTTCCCATATATCCACCCCCTCCACCACCCCCACTATCAACACTAGCACCAGAGTGACCCATTTGTTACTGTGGGTGAACCTGCATTGACATGTCATGATCACCCAGAGGTTACGGTTTACATTAGGGTTCATCTTGGTGTTGTACATTCTATGAGTTCGGACGAATGTCAAATGACATATATCAACCACTGCAATAGTTTTAACTGTCCTAAAAGTCCTTTAGCACTGTCTTTTAATCCTCCCTCCAGCATTTGATGCTGGCATTGTTGTCTCATGTCACACAATGAGTCAAGGAGGTCCTGAGAGAGTAAGTGACCTGCTCAAGCTCACTGTCTCCAGAGGACCGAAGCCTGCTGGAATGGAGGCAGGGGCACAGACTCTGTAGGTGGTGGGCCTGCCTCCCCCGGGGGTGCGCTCTCTTTCCTTGTGAGAGTTAGGAGGCCATGGGCAAGCCTCCAAGCTCCGAAGCAAACACAGGGCCAAAGGCTGAAGCTGAGCTCTGAGATCCCTGGAAACCATATGGAAATATACTTTGTCCTGTGGTCACTGGACAAGAACAGGTGAAGTTATCGGAAGTTGGCTTGAGTTTGAGCAGCTACTATGTTTTATTTGACAGCAGAACTTGTGAATTATAGGCAATTTTCAAGATGATAAAATGCATGTCTATCCTTTGTTTAGGATAGACACATAAAAATGTGTCTATCCTATACACACACGTATATATATATATGTGTGTGTGTGTGTGTGTGTGTGTGTGTGTGTGTGTGTGTATATATCCTGTTCCTAAGTCCCCTGGAAATCCGGAATTTCAATTAACTGCTATGTTCTTCACATATTCTCTCACGTTTAGCTTAGCTAAGCTAACTTTTCCTGGAAATTTCCAAAACTGCAATATAACAATAGAGTTGCCGACAAGTAGAGAATATGCCATATTCACACTGAGATGTATCCACTGGGGATGATGCTAGAGAGCCTTTAAAACATTTGTAAAAATATCAAAACAACAGCACAAATAACCCAGGCGCTTCCAAAACACGTAATTAGGAGTTAGGTGTGGTTTTTATACTCCCTGACAACTGAAAGTATTTTACCTGCTTAACCTCATTGTTATGGGTTTTAGCCATGTGTACTGAAATCATTGCTGCTAAGGAAAGTTTTAAAAGGGAGGTTGTGAAAAACCCTTCTAAGCACAATTAAGATATCAAATCCAACACATATTTTTGTATTTGGGCTCAAAAGATGAGGACAGGGGTGTCTCCAAGTATTTTTCCAATTTTCCTAAAACGAGTCAAACTGTAAGAAATGAATACTATGCATGGTATTTAAGACCTCAATTCGGAGCCTTCAAACCCCTACATTTTCTAAGGATTTAGAATTCTTTTCAAGAATCAATTTAAAATGATTTATAATTCAACTGAAAACAATTGAGGGCTTAGATGCTCACATTTCCAGCTTTTTATTGCTGCTCTTAGTGTTTCTGAGATGACAGTTTTCCCTTCATAGAACCGGCTTAAAATTAGAAAAATCAAACCCATTAGAGAAAGCAGATTTACTCTGCTGTTAATTGATACAGAGATGTAAAGCTTCCATCACCTGGGCAGGAGCCCAGCACATCCCTGCAGATAGTTGCAGGGGCTAGAACCTGGGGGGTCAGCAGCCCACTCACTGGGCCTGAGCCGGAGCTGTCAGCCTTTGGTAGCCAAGCCTTGAATTTTCAGCACTAAGACGTGCGGCACTGGGGAACTGCCTCTGCAACAACATCTGCACGCCAGTCTTAAGGGGTGTGTGTTACTGTCTTCCCATTTTATTTTTAAAAACATGAACAACCTTGAAAGTTGAACTCCCCACCCTGAGCTGGCTTCTCTCTGCCCTATGGGACAGGAGGCAAAGTAGCACACCCTATTTAGCAACCAGGAAATTATTCTTGGGAATGGAGATGCTGTGGCTGTGGGTATGAAATGCGGAGAGAAGGGGTACTGAGGACCCAGGATTGTCTCAGCACAGAGGCTGGAGGCGGCCCAGGTGGGGGTGGGGAGCGGGGAACTGTGAATCTGCTGAAATACGACCCTGAGGTTTTAACTTTAAATAAGCATTTTCGTCCTAGTGGAAGCCCCTCTAATGTCTCCAGTAGCTTTGATTTTGGAACACGTCACATTTCTCATTAAAGCAATCACTGTTAAAACATAAAGCAACACAGGATTTATTTCTTCATTAAACTGATGATCCGTATATGAAGCCAATTAACATTATGAGTCTGGTGAACATCAAGTGTAAAGAGGTTAGAGAAAATTAAAAGCAGTCACCTTGGTCTTTAGATAAAGAAAGTACACTTTTAGGTTGTAAATTATCAGTGTCCAAGCGGGACAGATCGGCGAATTTGGTTAATTGGAAATACATTTTACCGCACGAGAAATAAGGAAAAATAACCTTTTCGTTACTAACGCCCTTTTTTAGGGGGAGGGGGACCGTAGAGAACACCTATCAGTCACTTTCTGCCAGGTGTCGGAGACCTTCGGAAAAAAAAAAGGGGCTGGCGTCATCAAAGTTTGCCGTAGCCTTTCGTTTCTAAGGTTGTTTGGTTGTTTGTTTACTCGCCGTTTTGCCAACGGGAAGGAGCCCAGCCTAGCGGCACCGGAGCACCGACCAGGGCGAGGCCGAGGGTCCGGAGCCGGCTTAGAGCCCAGCGAGGTGGGTGTGTTCCGGAGCTCGGCTGATTGTCCAGCCAGGGAGGCCGCCGGACTCGCCTCCGGGGCCGCGGGACGGTTCCCAGCTGCAGTCGCCCTGTGGGAGCGGCGCGTGGGACTTCGGAGGAGGGAGTTCTGCCCCTGTTGCCAGCGCTGAGCGCGCTTCCGGAGTAACTTTGGTAGATTTAGACCAGGAGAGGAGTGGGTCGGTTCCCGAACGCCTGGGGTCCAGCCCGGCAGATCCCACTCCTGAGCAGCGAGGGGCCCCGACTGGGCCCCAGGACCGGCTTCTTTCTCCGCAGCAGCAGGGTGTGAGTGGGGAGGGGAAACCGGCGCCTCTGTCCAGGGTTCTGACCTGCCAGGATGCTCGGCGAGCGCGCGGTCCTCAAACCTGGGACGCGCCTGTCTCGTCCCCGGGACATCTCTGGGCCTTAATAGGAACCTGCCTCTGTCGATGTCAGGGATGGGGAGCTGAGACTGGCGTTTAGGTGTCATTGGTTTCTGGGGCCAACGCAGCACCCCGTGCTGGGCTGCTGCCGCCGAGGGTTCCCGCACATACCCTCAGGTGCGTCGGAGCATCTTGGCTGAGGCTGCCCAGAAGCCGTTAGTACCTCGCTTCATGGCCACCCGGCTCCCAGAGCTCATAGGCAGGGAGCTGCTGCTGGGGCAAAAGGGAACCCCAGGGAACTCTCGCCAGACTTAGGCGGCAAGGAGAGCCTCGGGCTCTTGTCAAGAGCTCCAGAGAGCAGGGGCCCTCTGAAGGAGACAGGGACAGAGGCAGCGAGCGCGAGCCAGTCTCTTGACCTGGGCAAAGGGAGGATCGGCTCCAGGGGCTCCCAGCCCACTCGGCGTGAAGTGGGATCGGCCCTCCACTGCCCTGACGGCCCCCGCCTGCCACCGCACCCGCCTCCGGGACTTGCCAGCTGCTCCTCCCGGCCGGCCTCCTGTACTCTCGGAGTCGGTGGCCCTGGCGGAGCTGGCGCCGCGAGCTCTCTCGCCTCTGACCGAGGAGAAGTTTCCTGTGATTCTTTCCCCGAGGCGGAGCCGACTCTGCTCTGGAGCGACTGAGCCCAGGAAGGCCCGTTTCACTGAAACAGGTCCAGACTTGCCTCAGCCGGAGCGGGGCTGGTCTTTCTCTCTGCTGTTTTTGGAGGGACGTCGACGCGGCCGGGACCCAACGCTCTGTCCTGAAGCTCTACGCTCCTCGTCCAGCGCTGGTGTCCAGCGGCCGGCCTGCCAGGCCTTTTGTTTCCAAAGCGCTGTGTCTTTAAGATCAAGGCTGAATCCCCGGCCATGCAGGGACCCGACCCATCACCTCGCCAAGGCTCCCTAACGAAGCATTAGAATGTTTATAAAATATTCAATTTATGTAGTCTGTCCAAGAAGCCATCGTCCCAAAATAAAATCAGCAGTCTAGACTGAGCACAGACACCAGAACTTATCAACAGTTGTCTGACTTGCATCTTCTGATGCATCTTGAGTGGGTCATAATACCAACTTTATTTTCAGTGGTGCATAAATTAATTACACGCATTTAATAACCAAAATATCATTATATTCCCCCTTTAATATCATAAAGGCTTTCCGCCAGGGAAGCACTTAATAGTGCAGGGGGCCGTAACGGGCTATTATCCTGGTGTAATGCTATTACAGAACCAATTATGCACCATTAGACTAGCTTTTTTTGCAGTTTATGTGATTTGATCCAATCCCGCGCCCCTGACTTGAAAATTTCAGCCCGGTACTTTAGAGTTTAATTTTCACCCAGGCAGAGAGAAGGGCGGTCTCTCTCCGCTGAGTGTCTGCCTCGGATGCATTTTAAAAGTAATTGCAAAGGGTCCCATCGCATATCATTTGCATCGAGAAGCGAACATAAATTCAGGGACCCCTTGCTGAGAACAAAATCAAACTTTCCTGTTGTATGATCGCTTGGAAAGGGAAGCCGTGTGCAAAGAGTCCCCCCAAAACCCATCCGGCGGCGACAATTAGCAGCGCTTTATCAATTTGCAGCCCGGGAGTCGCCAGGCCTTTGACAAGGGCAGCCCAACCCAGGCTCTCTCGGAGAAAGGTTTGCCTCTGAGAGGACATGGGGTGGGGGTGGGGCGGTTGGGGGCCAGAGTATTTTCAGAAAATGTGTTTTTTTGGGGGTGATGGTGGTGGCTGTATCTATTCTCTTTTAAAAGAAAAGAGGAAAAAACATTCCTGATGTTTGCTGAGAAATGACGGATTTTTTTTTAACACCACGTGGGCCATTTGTAAGGCCCAATAGACCTATCCAAGTTACTCGCTGTAGACAGCGCTGGAAATAATCAGATTAAGGCCAATTATGCGTGAGATTATAAAGGCGAGTGCTGAGCGGCGGCGCGCGCTGTAGACAGACAGCAAGACATCTGGCCACTTCCCGAGTCACTTCTCTGGTCCTGCGGGCGCCGGCAGCGCTGAGTCCCGCCTGCTGCCAGCTGAGCAGGGCGTGCGGACCGGAGGCGGTCACGCTCCGGCCTCCTCGCCCGCCGCCCGCCAAGGTATGCTCGGCTCCGGACCCACTCACCCGGTCCCGCGCGCCGGGCCTTGGGGCTCGGCTGCCTTCCTGGCCTGAGCTGAGGCGCGCAGATGGCCGTGTGCGCTCGCCGGACCTGGCTGCGGTGGCCGGGTGCAGGGTTTCTGTCGGGGACCTCGGAGAGCCTGAAACTATACCGCGCAGGTTTGGTGCTGGGGCCAGAGTGAGGGCACGGCAGTCTAGGAGGTCCAGGACACCCGAAGGACTGACCCGTGGGGTTTCCGCTTGCGACGGAGCTGCCACCTTCCCTCCTGTCCCCCGCAGTGGGCTGAAGGCCTTGGAAGGGGCTTCCAGGAGGGGAGCTCCGGGTGCGCCCTAGGGCCAGGCGGGAGCGCAGGCAGTGGGAGACTTGAAGCTCAATCGCTGTTTGCTTTGCAGCCAGGCAGAAGCAACGCGCGCCTGTCAGTTCCGCCGTCACCTTCCCAAGTCCCGGCCGTCCAGCGGATCTGACCATCGGCGATGTTTTATTTCCACTGCCCGCCACAGCTAGAGGGTAAGTGCCGCGCCCTAGGCGCTCCATGAAGCCAGAGCGAGACAGAAAGGGCCGGAACAGCAGCAGGGCTGGAGGTTGGTGGGGTCCCCTCCCCGTGGGGAGCACAGCCTCTTGTCGGTGAGTAGGGGCGCCCCTGGCTCCCTGCCCACACCCCGCTCCATCCCCTCTCCTGCTTCCCGCCCTGTCGCCACCTGCCTTCCACCTCCCTCCCCGCCTGGGCCAAGACGCCCGGGGCTGTGTGTGCCGCGGGGACCAGCAGAGTCCTCCCAGCACAGATGCTGGTGTCACGCCTCTAATCGGGCTCCCCAGCCCAGGGGGCCGCATCAATCTTTCACGGTGCTTTTGCAAACATCCCAGAAAGCGAAGGCGAGTGGGCCCGACATGTCCTGGCCCCGATCAGGAGCTGCACGAGCCTAGAAGGGCCCACTGCTGGGCTGCTCTCGCTGGGGCTGCTGACGAGAGTGCTGTTTGCTGGGGCCTGTCTGCCCTGGATTCTGGGCAGCTTAATTCCCTTCACCGCCGCCTGGCTAACCCTGGAACCAGGTGGCCCTGCCCACCACCTGCAGGGACTGGCCTAGCATAGTTCCTTCTCTGTGACTCACTAACCCTAAATGCCGACAACTCCCCCCTCCCCCACGCCAGAGTTTCCATCTTTGAGGGTCTCCGGGCCTAAGAATAAATTTTCCCTCAGGATTCCTAGTCTGGCTTCTGCGCCCAATTGTTAAGGGGCGTGGGTTGGTGAGAAGGGGACAGTTGGGACCTCTGCATACCCCTGCTCAGGACCTGGGGGATCCAAGGATGGGCTTTTCACATCAGGGGCCAATTAGTAGCCCTCAGGTGAGCCAACCTCACACTCTGGGTTTTAATGGGGCCTTCTGCAGAGCAGCAGTCTCAGCCCTGGGGTATTGGGACTTTTATTACTGTGGGACTGGCATTTGGCAACCTACTCCTTTGATTTATTATTGTGGTAAGAGAATTTGGGGGTCCAAGTAGTTGTGGGAGACAAGAGGCAAGGTAAATGTGGCGAGGCCCTGGGGGACCTGAGGCTTCAGGCATTTCTTGTCCATCTTCCCACAGGCTGCCCTGAACAGTGGCTGAGCCACAGAAAGTTTGCTTTTGTTTTTCTCATAAAAGCTCTTAAGAGTCCATAGGATTTTCTAAAGGAGGCTAATGAGGACCAGTGTTTAAGCCCTGATAACTGTCAGCATTCCTAGGAAGGGAAGGCCATACATTTGCCTGCATTTCACCTCCTTTTATCCCCAAGGTCCCATGCAGGGTGGGTTTTATGGAAGGGCAGGAGAGGTGCATCACCTGACACTGTACCCTAGGGGTAGAGGGAGACTTTCTGAATGTTGAGGGCACTGTCTCTGTGCTTCTGAACCTGGGGTCTGGACTAATAGCCACCCTTCTGGTCAAAGTGGGAAAGGCAGAAGTTAGGGCATTTGGCAGTCAGGGGACATCATGGTTGACTTAAGGGGAAAATTGTCTGTAGGGTGGGCTGCAGAAGTGATTTAGGGACAGTCCTGGCCTGGCCTGCCATGGCCCCAGCTCTCAGCCCAGCTCAGGGGGCTTACTATCCTCCCCACACCCCGGGCACATCCCACCTCAGTGCTGACTCTGTGATGGAAGAAAAGGAGATGGATCTTTAAGAGCCTTTCATGCCTTTGTAGATGTGTTTCTCTGTCAGTTTTGCAGAAAGGAGTGATTTAGTTTAGTTTAGTGTTGCTGGGTGAAAGGGATCTCCTGCAAATGGAAAAGTTGAGAACAGACGTTTGGAATATGACATAATTATAGCCTATCATTTTTTTTTAAATTTATTTTTTTGTTAATCTAGAGAGGCATTAAAGGAGAAAAGAAAGCATGGCTCATAATCTTTCTTCTCAGATAATTTTTGCTGATGTTACGTTAAAAAGTACCTCCCTGAGAAGTTTGAATACAACAGAAACTTATACATTGAAAAGTGAAATCCTCCTTTTCCACGTCTTCTTATAAAAGTATTTTTTTGTGATTCCTTCAAAAAAACATGATTTAATTCTCATTGTTTTGCCTGATTTGCACTAAAATTGTATTAATATATCATTCTGTACCTTGGTTTTTTTTTTTTTTTTTTTACTTTGTAATATATCCTGGAGATTTGTTCATGCCAATGGGTATAGATCTACTGATTTCTTTTAAATTGCTGTGTAGTATTCCATTGTATGTTGTGGAGAAAGTGTCTGCTGATGGGCATTTTGGTTGTTTTCATTTTTTTTCCAACTACAGTGTTTCCAGAAATGCCTTTTCTTTCTCTTTTGGCACACTTTGCAAATATTTTCATAAATTAAATACCTGTATGTGCACTTAAATTTTTCATGGATGTTGTCAAATTACCTTCTAAAAATGCTGCACCCAATTTGTACTACTGCAAATGGTGAATTGACCTGCATATCTTCTGACACGCTTAACTGTACTGGGTGTTGTTATGCACCTCATTTTTTGCCCACATGTTGGCAATAATATTTCATTGTTTTGTTGTATTTTGTTGAATTATCTTCAAGGTTTAACATTTTCATAATATTATCAACCATTCTACTTATTTTTAAGTAGAAGTGCTAGTCTCATTTTTTCTTCTTTCCTATTAGGTTGTCAATCTTTTGTTAATTTGGTGAACCGTCAGCCTTTTTTTAGGATTCAGTTTGACATGCAGTGTTTCACTTAAAGATACTGCGTGTACTTGTTGTGAGCCAATTTGGGACCATGAAGTATACATGAGAAGACTGAGGGAGATTGTGATTGGAGATCCTCAGAGATTGTATTCCATCCTCACCAGTCAAGTGCTTTGTTTTGAAAGGAGACAATTTGGTTTCCTGCAAAAGTAATGAAAATAAGACTGCTTTGAGGCCATTCCTTTTAAGTTTCCAATGAGCTGCAGGGAAATATGTGTAACCAGGGTTTTGAGGAACAATGTGATTTGGACAGGAAGGTAGAAGGAGAAGACAGTTGGGGTGTTTGGCAAAGGATATGGCCCTGGAGGGTGAAGGAATAACTAGAAGGAACTTCCTCTAGTAGACAGAATTTTAAGAAGCCCAAAGGACTTTGTTTCTTTGAGACTGAGACCCTTCTGAGGGTCCTTGTCTGGGGCAGTGTAGCTCCAGAGCCCCTGATGCTGTGATTCCGAGAACAGAGCCCGTGGCAGGCCAAGTATTCACTAGTTAACGGCAACTTGCTCATTTGTTTTCCTAAGAAGCCATTGTGGACTATCAAGTAAATAGTGCACATTTGGAAAATGATCTGAATGCACGTTTGGGGCCAAAGTCTGTTCTGGCTTTATAGTGAGCTTTGCAGGCTGCTGGGGAGGACAATGTCTTTCTTTTTTTCGGGGAAGCAGAAGCAGTAGGTGCTTTATAAGGCCTGGCCAGGGGGTGGGGTGCCCTTTGAAAGCAGCCTTGTTCAAGTCTGCTTGGCATTTGGGACAGTTGCTATTGGTGCAGATCTCTTGTTAATTGACATCTATATAACAGATCCACTATGGTGCTGATGAGCTGTGACCAATGGTAATTAATATTCATTTATAAACTTCTTACCTCCTCGAGTTCTGCACTTCTAGGAGAAAAGTGCCATGAAAAGCTCTTGGTGTTTTCTTTCCTTCCCCAGCCTCCTCCAACTCCCAGGTTTAATCCTTGTTGTTTATAGAAACAAGGGAAAATAAACTACCAGGTGATCCAAAGGGAGACACATAGGCTTCTGTTAAAGGATCTGGGGTAGGGGTGAGATAAAGGCACATTGAACAGGGGTGCAGCTGGGAGCTGGAGAGCAGGTGAAGGCTCTGCCTCACGCCCGTGACCCTTCCTGGTTCAGAGTCCAGAATTTCACAAGAATTGGACTTGGCCATCTTGGGAATTAAGGTCGCCACCCACCCTATGTAATAGGGATAACTGGGTTTAAAGTCAGAGGTTTTCGGGACAGTGGAAAACGGGGATTTAATAGGAGGAGCAGAGAAATATCTTTTGGGACAAACAGGGCTGCCTGCCTGGTGGGTCGGGTGGGTGCCCTCTGAACTGTGTCCAGGGCCGACCTGAGGACTGGGACCCCTTTCTGCCCAGGCTGATCAGTTTGCTTCTGGTAGGCACTGCACCCTTTGGCAACCACTCTTCGGGGGATTTTGACGACGGGTTTCTGCGCAGAAAACAGCGCCGGAACCGAACGACATTCACTCTTCAGCAGGTACAAATGTTGATTCTCCTTTGAAACATCAGCTACTTCTTACCTCCCCCCAAATCAGAATTGAGCAACTCTTCTTTATCTTTAAAAATAAGACCAGTTGGGCTGGACATGGTGGCTCACGCCTTTAATCCCAGCACTTTGGGAAACTGAGGTGGGTGGATCATAAGGTCAAGAGATCGAGACCAGCCTGACCAACATGGTGAAACCCTGTCTCTACTAAAAATAGAAAAATTAGCCAGGCTTGGTAGCATGTGCCTGTAATCCCAGCTACTTTTGAGGTTGAGGCAGGATAGCTTGAACCTGGGAGGCGGAGGTTGCAGTGAGCCAAGATCGCACCACTGCACTCCAGCCTGGGCAACAGAGTGAGCCTCTATTTCAAAACAAACAAACAAACAAACACCAAAAAAAAGACAATTGATTATTTTAACTGTATCTTTCTGTTTTCTTGAACAACTTATGTGCCAAGGAGTCTGTCTCAGGGTGGTGGGCGCAGCGTAGATGACTTTAACTTTGTAATCCCAGATAAGTGAAGAGGCAGCAACGATCTCTCCCACTTGCCTGCAGTTGATAGTTTGGGAAACACTTCCGTGTCAGCAATATCATTTGAACCTCACAGTGACCCTCTGAGGAAGGCAGGTCAGACATTCTCATCCTCAGTACAGAGATGAAAATCTGGATGCCTGGAAGTTGGCTGACTTGTATATGGTGTGGTCGCCCACAAGTGGAAGGGCTACAACTGGGATCTTGATGCTGTGTTTCCCAGAGCTGGGCTCTTTCCCCTCTATCAGCCTCTGTCCTACTCTTGGAGTGAACTGGAGTGGTTGTGAAGGTGACCCAAATATCCTTGTGGCGTTTTGTGGGATGGCAACTTGAGGCCGTCTGCAAGTTGTTTCTGTTCTCCTGCTTCCTATGGTGAAAGTGACACCAGTTACGCTAACTGTTCATAAGGTGACTGTTACATTTTTTTGATTCCTATGACAATATTTAAATGTAAATGCATATAAATATTCACACCTCTCTTATTTCTACTTCTTGCGGGAGCACTGAGGTTGCTAGTAAGTCTTAGCTCTTAAGTCATCCTTGGTTGAAATTCTCATTCTGTGGGATCTTTCCAAAGAGCTCTGTTCTCCCTGTCCTTCCTCGATTTGATCTGTGAAACTGCTTCCTCACCACTCATAGGAGATTTGAAATATGCATCTGCTTCCCCTCACCTAGCCACAGCCTCTCACCAGCGCATATTTTTTCCTTTTACCAGCTGGAAGCTCTCGAGGCTGTCTTTGCCCAAACGCACTACCCAGATGTCTTCACCAGAGAAGAGCTTGCCATGAAAATAAACCTCACAGAAGCCAGAGTGCAGGTAAACCTTCTTTTTAATTATTTAACTCTCTAATATTAAAACTGGCAAACTTTTTTTTTTTGACATCATGACTGCAGAGTGCACATTTGGCCAAAGAAAGCAAATGAAGACTATCTGTCATTTTCATGATGCACTTTAATAACATCAACATAATGTGGAATATTAGATTAGGTTGATTAATCGGTCATTCATAATTAACTAGTGATAATGTTCTACACTAATTTGTCCGCGTCTCTAAGGTACTAAATTACATCAATGCACATCCATTTCCTTGCTTTGGAAAAAAAAAAAAAAAAAAAAAAGAAAGAAAAGAGCTGAGATGCTATTCTCAAAGCAGCTCTGACCACTCTGGGGTAAGGCCGGTCAATTGCAGAGAACCGCGTTTTCAGATGGGAAGCAGAGTAGGATCTGCTTTCCAGAAATTGCATCATGTCCAACTTTTCCCCTACGCTCGTACTCTTTCAGCAAAGTGGATCCGAAGAACACGTGCAATTTAAAAATCTTTAAACAGCAGTTGTGATAGAGCTGCTCCAGAGATGAGTATGGCCTGCGGTGACTGTCTCTAAACAGGATTTCTCTTCAGAAGCTACACGGTGATTACGTTTAGGTGCACAAACCCGCCGGCCGAGCCCAGCAGATGTGCCCAAGTGCGAGAGGAAAGGATTCACAGTGCCGCCTCTCCGGGCGAGCTATTCTTTGAGCACAATTATATATTCATTTTATTTATGGGGTTTCCTCCATGCTGTTTCTGTTCTGTTTTATGTAGGGGCTTGGGGTTAAGACTATGCAAAGATCTAATTGTAAGAAATATAATAGTTTGCTTTTGGTTCCCCTGGGTCATGTTAGTATCTCTTAAAAACCAATGGCTGAAGAGAGATAATGGAATTCTGAGCAGTAAATTGGGGGTTGTAAACAAATTATTTCCCCTATAATCAGATTATGTGATCCTGATTATTAAATCTGAACATGAATCATTGGTCATATGCAGGCAAATTAAACTGATTATTATTTGGAAATGAAAATCTCCTTTGGCCAGGATACCGTCTACCCTTTCTTTTTTTAATGCCAGCTTGCCAATAGCTGCCTAAAGACTGAACTGCAAATTGAGATAAATGACACAATTATTGAGCATTCAGAAGTGGAAGATCATAACTTCTCCCTGAAAGGTGCAAGGGTAAGATAGGGGCGGTGACAATTAAAGCCGGGAATTGTTGTTTAGGCTGTTGTTGGCTATTATGCAGACAGACAATGGTCGTGAAGCGTTTGTTTAGTGAGCCTCCATGTGGGGACATGGGCTGTGGTGGCAGGAAGGGAGATGTGTTTACATTTCTACCCCTTGCTCATTCAAATATGATTAATGTTCTATAAAGCAGGGTCTTAATCGAAGCTGATGTTGTCAAACAATAACTAAATAGGGAAATAAACGACTCCATCATGCTCTTTCCTCAGAAGCAGGCGAACTGTCAGTGCAAAGTCATTAAAATATGATAATGAAAAATAGCTCAATTAAATGTTGTTATAGCTGTGACCTTCATTCAATTAAGACGCAAGAAAGTGTCTGCATTTTGCTTTGCATTTAACTGCCCTAAATTTAGAATATAGATAAAATCATTATTCAATGGTTGCTGATATGTGCAATTAAAAGCCAACTAAATTAGAAAAGAAAGAAATAAGCCCAGTTAAAGGAGAATGAAAATTAAGAGATAAGGTGGGCCAGCCCCGCAGAGGGCTCGGTCTCAAGGACCCAGGCTTCTTTTGGGGCCAGTGTGCCGGCAGCCAGGGGAGGAGGAGAGGATGCCCTGGGGAATTGATGGGAGGTCTCCTCAAGCATTTTTTTTTTTTTTTTTTGTAGCCAGGAATTATCTCCCAGGAGAGGAGGGAAGAGGTTTTGCTGAAAGGAGTAAACTGCAGCAGGATTTCACTGACCTCTGGAACCTCCTTGAACCTGGGTTGCCCGGCTTCCATGAGGCTGTCCTGCAAATACAGTTTTGGTTTCTAAGGCTTAGAGAGCCCTGCACTTGCCTCTAGGAAGGTGCTAAGGTCAAGGTGGATCACCAGTTTTTGTGTAACCTGAGGATGACGGAGAAGACATGAGCTCATGCCTACTGTGTGATGGATGGCTATGCATCCGGCCCTGTGCTCAGTGTTTTGCAGGCATGTCAATCTTCCTAGCAAGGCTTGTGGGGTGGCCACAGTTATTGCCTCAAACAGTTTGAGTCACAGTCCCCAGCCAAGCCAGTGGGCTTCAAACTGTGGATCTGCCATTTACCACCTGGATGGCCTTAGGCAAGTTAATTAACCTCTCTGTACTTAATTTTCTCATCTGTAAAATGGGGATAGTAAGACTACTTACCTCATAGGGATGCAGTGGATACTAAACCAGATTTACTGAGGCCTCAAATTCTAAGCCACAGCTGACTCCAGAGTCAGTGTTTCTTTTTTCTTTCCTTCCCCCTTCCCTCCTTCCTTCCTTCCTTCCTTCCTTCCTTCCTTCCTTCCTTCCTTCCTTCCTTCCTTCCTTCCTTCCTTCCTTTCCTTTCCTTTCCTTTCCTTTCTT
>NW_022437101.1:1737433-1786163 GCF_009761245.1 Sapajus apella | reverse complement strand
TCCTTCCTTCCTTCCTTCCTTCCTTCCTTTCCTTTCCTTTCCTTTCCTTTCCTTTCCTTTCTTCCTTTCTTCCTTCCTTCCCTTTCTTCCTTCCTTTGTTCCTTCCCTCACTCCCTCCCTCCCTCTTCATTTCCTTCCTTCCTTCTTTCCTCCTTCTTTTTTTGGGTGTGTGATGGAGTCTCACTGTGTTGCCCAGGCTGTAGTGCACTGGTATGATCTCGGCTCACTGCAACCTCCACCTTCTGGGTTCAAGTGATTCCTCTGCCTCAGCCTCCTGAGTAGCTGGGATTATAGGCATGCACCACTACACCCTTGGTGTTTTTACAAAAAGAGATGAGGTTTCACCAAGTTGGCCAGGTGGGTCTCAAACTCCTGACCTCAAGTGATCCAGCCACCTTGGCCTCCCAAAGTGCTGGGACTGCAGGCGTGAGCCACCACGCCTGGCCCAGAGTCAGTGTTTCTAATGGGTGCACTGGGCTGCTGATCATGAATATGTCATGATGTGTATCAAGATGATGTCATAGATAAGAGGCCAGACCAGACACACCTAGATACCCAGGGCTGCTGGAAGAGCGAGTGAATCTTCGTGATGAGGAAGCCTCGGGTCAGGTTTCAGAAGCTGCTTTGCTGATTACCCTCCAACTCCAGTAGGAAATACATTTCACATCAAATAAATGAACTTGCATGTGACTCAACATTAATGATTTCCACAAGACAGCGCTTTTACCGTTACTATGGGCATTCAGATACTTCCTATTATTTAATGTTCATTAAAAAGTGCTTGTTCTAACCTCCTAAGGGATCTTCTGACCTCTGTGGGCCTGACACTGTAGTTCAGAGGGCATAGTGTGGAGAGGAGGCTGCAGGGTGAGCCGTGAGTGCTGGCACCAGGTCCAGGGTTCTGGGTCCCTCCTCCTGTCTGATTTTCACTGGGTGTGTGTTTCCCTCGGGGACTCAGGTTTGGTTCCAGAACCGAAGGGCCAAATGGAGGAAGACAGAGAGAGGGGCCTCGGAC
This sequence comes from Sapajus apella, assembly GCF_009761245.1. Lineage (NCBI taxonomy): Eukaryota > Metazoa > Chordata > Mammalia > Primates > Cebidae > Sapajus > Sapajus apella. The sequence goes on along the minus strand of NW_022437101.1, from coordinate 1,785,148 downwards.
CAGGAGCCAGGAGCCAAGGAACCCACGGCGGAGGTGACACCCCCTCCAGTGAGAAACATCAACTCCCCGCCCCCTGGGGACCAGGCCCGGAGCAAGAAGGAGGCACTGGAGGCCCAGCAGAGGTGAGGCTGTGGGACTCCAGGCTGGTGGGCCACGGGCAGCACTGCAGACACAGGGTGAGAACTCAACGTGATCTCCTTCCTTTGCCAGCCTGGGGCGAACAGTGGGTCCTGCAGGGCCTTTCTTCCCCTCCTGCTTGCCAGGGACTCTCCTGAACACGGCCACCTACGCCCAGGCCTTGTCCCATGTGGCCTCCCTCAAAGGTGAGTTTGGGCTTGGCTGGGCTGGCGGGCGCGAACTTGTGGGGTGGTGGAGGTTGTGTGACCGACCTGGGTCTCTGCTCAGCCATCCTTGCACGAGTGTGTGCAGCTTCCTCTCCTCCTGTCAGTCACAGCTGGGGCCACTGGTGCTGTCCAGTGCTATCTCAGTTGCTTCCTAAGCAGCCTGTGCATGGAGAGAATGTTCTAATCATCATTCCACCCACAAAGGACTGGTCCTAGAGGAGCCTGCCCCACCATGACCTTCCATGTTTGCAGCTTCCTCCCACTCCCTGCCAACAAGGTTAGGTTCCAACCTGTAGCTCATGGGTGGGACCTGGACAGGGCAATCATCCCTGCTCCCAGCTCCCTCTCCATGTGTGCAGCCAGCCCACTTGCCTTCCCCAGGTTCCCTGAGGCCAGAGGTCTGAGCGGTTAGGATTTGTGGTTTTCCAGGATGTGCTCTCCTCTTGGTGGCTGTTGTCGCATCTGAAAGATGGAAATCTTTAGGGTCGTTTTGTTAGACTCAGAGACAGGAGACCCTGTGGGCTTGGCCCTTGGGATTTCTGGAGCAGCCTTACCTGAATGGGTTCATCCAGTGTCTCTCAGATCCTGGCCCCAAGCCTATTCTTTCAGTGGCTGGGCTGCACAGCTATGTTGGCCAGAAACAAAGCTGGGCCCAGATTGGGTCTGAGGGAGTGAGTGTCAGGGGGCTGGTCTGTCACAGGGGTCCTAGGACGTGGTTACACAGATGCAGGCTGTAGGCTTTTTTTCTGGTAATAGGAAGTAGGAGACATACCCTTAGGGTGTCCCCTGTTTGCTATGCTAAGGCTTGGGATTTTCCTGCCCCCAAGGAGGGTCCCTCTGCAACAGGTGGGACACACACACACACACACACACACACATACACACACACATACACATACACACACATACACACACATATACACACACACACACACACACAGAGTGGCAATCTGTGTTGCAAAGGTGGTATCTGGAGACAGAAGGAGAATATGATGGAGTCTCCCTAGATAGTTTCCAGGAAGGAGTGGTGGGATTCTGGGTGTAGGGAATAGTATATGCAAAGAGTTCCAGGTATGAGGAGGGCACCCATGGGAGAGTGCCCAAAGATAGGGTGAGGGTGCCCAGCAGGGGCCAGAGCTTGATGGCCCTGGATGCCAGGATCCTGAGTTAGATTCCATGGCAGGAGGTGGAGCCCTTTTGGCCTGGGGCTGCTTCTGAGTAGTCCAGGCAGCTGGGTGCGTCCTCCAGCTCAGTTGGCTGATGTGAGTGGACAAGGCTTAGCTCAGTACCTGCTCCTGGTACTTCCTTCAGCTCCAGGGTCCAGGTGATCGGGGGACCACATAGAACCCCCCACTCTCCAACCCCATAGAACAACCTTGGGACATAGTAACAAGATACAGTGGGCTGCTCAGCGGCTACAGGGGTGGGGACAGCCAATTAGAAAGGGGACCCAGAAGGAGACTACCAGTGGGATGCTGGCATCATCCAAGGGGATGGACTTGGCAAAAGAGCAATCAATCCTATGTCTATGCAACCCTGTCTGCTTTGGTAAGGGCCAGCTCTGCTCCTGAGAGTCACCTTCTCTTTTACAGATGAGGTCGTTCACCCCACTCTGGCCCCATTAGTAGGCAGTGATTCTCATGGCATCTCTGATAGGCTGAGCTGATGAGGCCTGCAGTGGCTGAAGGGGGCTTGAGGGCTAGACTGCAGCCAAGAGGATGGGGAGGTTGAGTGCAGTGCGCGAGAGGGAGACAGAGCTGGGCTTGTGGCTCCCACACCCTGGGGGTGCTCACAGCTCAGTGCCAACCCAGGACAGAGGCTGGTGTGGACAGGAGGGGGTAGCGCTGAACTGGATCAGCCAGCCTGAGTGAACGTGGCCACACACATCTGTTCACCCTCTTCCTCTCCCCTCTGCCCCTTTCCTAAGCCCTTTCTCTGTGACCCCCGGAGCCTGCCCCATGCCTGCCTCACTGGAGATGGGCTTTCCCCTGTTGCTGCCTTTGCTGCCGGATCTTGGCTGGCGCAGGGCCCTGTGGAGGTGGCAGGAATCACAGTGTGCTCACCAAACTTGGACGTGTCTTTGTGCACTGCAGGGGCCCCGCAGGGGCAGCCAGTACACCCCTGTGAGTTCCCCTTCCTGACTAGTCAGGCTGATGGCGGGCGCTTGGGGCTGGGCGACACACAGTGTTTCCAGGGTCAGGCAGGTGAGGCGTGAAGTGGGCGTGTGCAGGTGTTGTCCTTTTCCCGTTACAAATGAACTCTTGTTCCCTTTTTTTGAAACAGGAGGCCCTCTGGGTCTGTTTGTCATTTTCCCACTTCTGAGAGAGGCCTGGGTAGAAGGCATATGTCCCTACCACCAGAAGCAGCTATGCAAGGAGCCGTGCTGGGGGCACCCTGGTTGGGTTGGACAGAGGCGGGCTGAGGGGCCTTTGCTCACACAGGGGGTGGCCGTGGCTCAGCTAGATGACCATGGCTGCATAGGAATGTGGAGCCTGCATTGCCAGAACTGCTGCATTTTCCAGAGAAGCTGGAGATTTGTCTTTGTATTCGAAGTATTCCTGTCTTAGTTGGTTTGGGCTGCTATGACACAGTGCCCTATGCTGGGTGGCTTAGGTGCAGAAGAAGTTTATGTCTCACAGTGCTGGAGGCTGGAAGTCTGCGATCAGGTTGTCTGCAGGGTTGCGTTCTGGTGAGGGCCCTCTTCTGGGGCTGCAGACTGACGACTTCTCCTTGTGGAAAGGAAGCAAGCTCCTCTCAGGCCTCTTCTTAAGAGGGCACGTATCCCATTCACGAGGGCTCCACCCTCACAGGTGATGTCCTCCCAAAGGCCCTGCCTCTGAAAGCCATCACAAGATTTCAACCTACGAATTTTGGAAGGGACACAAGCATTCAGTCCATAATAACTTCCATCTGTTAAATGTTGCCTCCAAGTCTTTGGGCCAAATTGGTAAGTCCTTGGTTGGACCTGCTGCAGCCCTGCCGTTTTGTGACACCCCCCGGGGTTGCAAGGGGCTCTCCATCCACCCCTCCCATCTGTGCTTTCTGAGTTCTGTCTGCATACCTGCCTCCTGCCCCTAGCAAAGCTCCCCTCCCTGGGCTCATCCTGACATCTTCCCTGTCCATGGCCCACTCCTGCCTGGCCTCTCCGAGTGGTGCATTTTTAATCTTCAACAAGCTAAGTCATGTCGGAAAGGGAGGCAACTGAGCAATTATGGAAACTTCTCCTGTGCTCTGCCAGGCAACCTCCCTTCTAATTCTCATGGTAGTGTGGTCAGGATTACAAGAAGAGGGGGTCCGTAGTTGTACAACCAGTGGGTAAAGCTGGGATCACTTATGTGGGTTGCGGCAACTTTGCATTCTAGAAGTACCGACTCCATTGTGGGACACCTCTGGAAGTGAGCTCTTCTGAGTTGCCAGTCCCTGGGGCTGCCTTGGAATCAGCAGGTCAGCACTGCCTCGCCCTTGGAGGTATCTGCCCCAGGGCCCTGGGTAGGAGGTATGTGCCTCTAACACCATCAGTTTCTAACCTCTCCAGGGTTCACTTCTCCCTGGGACCCCTCTCCAGCAGGTGGGACACACACACACACACACACACACACACACACACACACTGACAATCCGTGTTGCAAAGGTGGTTTCTGGAGACAGGAGAATTTGATAGAGTCTGCCTAGACAGTGTCCAGAAAGAAGGAGGAACAGCATTCCGGGGGTAGGTAATAGCATATGCAAAGAGTTCCAGGGATGAGGAGGAGAAGCAGACCCCTCTGGAGAATGGCTGGTGTGTTGGGTGCCTATGGGAGAATGCCCAGAGATGGAGTAAGGGTGGAACATGTGTTACTTGGCTTGGGGCCAGCACAGCTTTCTGACCCTTGCAGCCTAGTCTTCTCCTTTTCTTAGGTTTCCTCAGGCTGCAGAAATTAAGCACAGAGCCCATTCTAGGCCTGGACAAGGAATGACCCCAATTTTTTAGGTCCTAGCTCAGTATGAGGAGCTCTGGGCTATGACACAGCCTCCCTCATCCTCCTGCATCCCCCAAGGTGGTTGGGCAGAGCTGTTGGCTGAACCAGTTATCTTTTTCTTGGGCCTAAACACTGCTTCCTAGGGACTGCTAGCCTACTAGGGGACTGGAGCAGCATGCACGCTGGTGCTAGATGGCACCTGACTGAGCTCTTTTATAAATGAGAAACCGAGGCTTGGGGAGGGGAAGTCACTTGGTCACACATCACTGATTTGGGTAGGTGTCCCCCTTGGGATGGAGGCTGCTGTGTTCGAGTTCCTAATGTGTCCTCCCCTCCCTACCTGGCACTACCAGATACCACTTTTTCATTCATTCTTCTGGATGAGCATGGCTGGTTGGGGACAATGAGAGGCCTTGGGCATCCCTCCTTGCTGCTCCCCAGCAAGTGAGGACAGTTGAAATTCTACTGAGGGAGGGACTGGACTTGCCCAGGATGACCAGAGACGAGGACCAATGTGGGATGAGCCCTGAGGCCCCTTTCAGCTCAGACATCGCAATCACTTCTCCAAGCCCGTGGCAGCCTGCAACTCACCCAGAAGAAATGAATCAAACTTGTTTTCAGCTCCCAGACCCAAATCAGTGCTAGTCTCCTTCTCCAGGCTTTGTGGTCTTACTGGGATCATATAGCCCTGGATGGAAAACAGCAAATGTCTCTGGGTAGGCCATGGAGGTTCAGGCCCACCCCTAAATACCTTCTGAGTGCTGCTCTCCTGTGATTGAGGATCCAAGCCAAGGATGTTCTGTGCTGCACCAGCCCCCAGCTAGAACATGAGGCCAATGCAGGGCTCCCAATGCCCCAGGGCAAGACCTGTCCTCCCAGCGAGCAATTGGAGCACCACCGAGAGCATTATGTGTAGCTACAAATCAGAGGACTCTGAACTGGGGGCCTAGTCTTCTGGTTCTGGGTATCATTGTCGTGGATGTGAAGTCCTAGTCTTGCATATATTGAGAGAGCCTCCAGGCGTGTTTCTGGACTGGCTTAGGGGCTGTGGAGTTTGCTGAGTTCCTTTAAGTAGTGGTCCTTGAAATTCTTAGGTCCTTTAATGTAGTTTTATGGGTATTCATTTGCCCAAACATTCTTCGCCTTAGAAAGTGCTGTAAAAATGGGAGCACACTTGGAATCTAGGCTAACAGCTCCCCAGCAAGCACCACCAGAGGTAGGAAGGCAGACAGGGGTAGGTCAAGGGCTCTAAGTGCAGAGGCTTGTGCTCAGGGCCCCCCCCAGCACTGGCCTCCAGAGCACAGCACTGCAGGGCCATTGCCACACCTGCCTCCCACATGAGTGGGGTGGACAGGCTGGGCCTGGCAGCTCAGTGACATGCCCAGAACATCTTGGGGACTCCTTCCTTACCCAAGGGGAATGCCTGTGAAATACTCCACGGGGCATCTAGATCACACTTTTTACTCTTTAGATCACTGAGTGGGGAGAATGGCTCAGAAAATGGGAAGGGGAGAAGATCTTTTGCCACTTTTCTGAGCTGTGACACATAGAGGAGCCGGAGGCACAAAACCCTGGATTGTGATTTTCTTAGAAAATGAGACAGACTGATCTTCATGCTTTGGAAATCCTTGCTGAGGGCAGGGGTTTGGGACCCAGGGCAGCTAGAGGTCAGGGGAAGTCATGGTCAGGCTGGAGATGACCACTGTCCTTGTAAATCCCCATACTTCAGAACTGCCACAGCAGGAGGGCTGGGGCAGAAACCTGCCTGTGCGCTGCACCTCCACTGCATCATCATCCTGTGCTGGGGATTCTGAGGTTCTGCCAGTTGGGTTGGGTTGGGACAGCTGAGCCACAGCTCTGGGGCTGGTGTGCTGGGGATGCTAGGGCATCAGGGTCGGTTCTGGGGCGTGCGGGGCAGCACATGCTTGAGAAAGATGTGGCTGCCAAGGTCAACAGGGCTGCTTGGGCCAGGGAGAGCCGGGCAGGGGTTGGAGGTGGAGTGTAGGAGACAGCGGCCCTTTTTGGGCAAGAGGTCCTGGTCTCTCCAGTGAGGTGGCCAGGTGGAGCATCCACGGGTACAGATGTGGCAGGCTGTTACCACATGGGTTACTGGGTGGGGGCCTGGATGGCCATTGGGCTGCCTCATCAGGCAGTGAGGCAACTGGCCACCTCAAGGCAGAAAGCTGCCCACCAGGGACAGAGCCTGGTAATCAGAAACCAGGCTCTAGCAGAGATTTTCTCCTTTAATTCTGAGGCAGCTGACTAGCACAGCTAGTTTCCAGCAAGAACCTGCCTGGTGTGAACCGTGGTTATTCTAGCCACGCACATCTTGAGTAAATCACTGAAATGCTTGTTCATCAGCAGAATGGGGATCTTGATCCTAATAGCACTCAGTTCGTAAGGCTGAACGAGGAGAACCCGAGCCAGTGCATTTGAGGCCCTCAGGACAGTGTGTAGCACGTGGGAGGTGACACTATCACTAACTATCATTGAACACCAATACTATTGTTGACCAGAGTCCACCATTCTCATGCCCAGCTGCAGTCCCTCTACCCCGTTCACTTTTAAAGGACCCAATAAAGTATCTTCTTCTCCAAAACTTCTCCCATTTATCTGACCTTTATTGCTACTGAAATTTGCCCTTTCCTCATGACCCTTTTTGTTCCAACTTTTGACCACGTTTAGATGTCCTTTGTAGGATTTCCTGGTCGGGGCTCCCTAGGGCTTCATGCAGCGATGTGCTTTGTCCTCTGGGATGGCCAGGCAGACTTGCTGGGCTCACTGTGGGTGTGTTTTATTTTATGGAAACTCTCAAATAAGAAGAGAGCAGGACCCTACTCCTGTGCAGGGAGGATTAACATGACAATAATGAGCATCCAGAGAAAATCTGTCCCAATACAAAGAATTTTCTTAGGCTGTCTTAGTGGCCAGGATTGCACTCACAATTCATTAATGCAGAGGAGGTTATTAATGGCCAGGGAGGCGCTTGGGTTTGTTCTTGGGAAGTGCTGGCCACAGGCTGGGTGGGAGCCGCTGGGGCTGGAGAGCCACAGTCAGCGGAGGAGGTGCTCTCCCCGGTGCACTTAGCTGGGCTGCCTCCAACCTGTGATTCACAGAGCTGGGTGTGAGGTGGAACATAATTACAGCTGCCAGGGGAGAGCTTTCATAACTCACTGCATGCTCACGCCACGGGAGTCACAGCCACCCCCCAGCACCAGGTAGAGCTGCCTGCCGAGCAGTGGCATCACAGCTGACCTTCCCAGATGGGAGGGGGCAGCCTGCCAGGCAAGGTGGACATGATGGGGACCCCTGTCCCCAGTGTGGTTCCCTAGAGTCAGGGCCCAAGGCCAGAGAATGGCGGCAGGACAATGGAGTAAGATCTGACTGCTTCTTGCCTTCTTCCTCATACCCTCTGGAGAGGTGATATGGTTCTAGCCAGTTGTAGGTAAGGTCCGGGCTGGGAGAAGTCTGGGGACAGGCAGGCTGGAGTCTGGCCCCATCTTCCTTGCAAAGGCCTTGGATACAGTGAGAACTGAAGGAGCTGCTATAGGTCACGTGCCCCGCGTGGTGCAGGCATACAGTGGCACTCACTAGACGCGAGCAACTGAGCAGCAGTCCTGGTCCTGCACTGAGTGTTTGAGGAATGTGCAGGGAGAGAGAGTGCAAGCAGAGGTCTGGCCATGGTCTTCCTAAGGGCAAGGCCCCTGCGTCAGCCAAGAATATTTTGCTTTGCTTTGGCCTTTGCCCTTGGGCTTCCAGGCCAGGCCAAAGTGTCCAGCTTCTGATAGCTGCATTGGCAATGGCATTTGTCCACAAAGGCTGATCTCAGAGTCAGAAATGACCTCTTCCTCCTCTGAGGACCCCCGAAAACATCTTTCCCCTCTTCTTCTTTAATGATGCTTTCCTTTGTGTTGTGATTTAAAAAAAGTCATGATGCTTAAAAAAATTTAAAAATAATTTTTATAATGTTTTTATTGTAAAATAGAATATTTATTAGAAAAATGCATGAAGCATGCACCTATGACTTCATTAATGGTGTCAAGCCCCCAAGTTATCTTGCTTGTACCCCACACTCCCAACTACAAATGCCTTGTTTAGTGGGGAGTGGTGTCCTCCCCACTAAATACACCACTCTGTTGACTTTTACGATGACATAGCTTTACCACTGAAGTAGGCATTCTGAAACACTGTACAGGTTAGTGTCCCTTATCCACAGTGCTTGGACCAGAAGTTTCTGATTTTGGATGTTTGTTTTGATTTTAGAATGTTTGCATTTTACTTAGTGGCTGAGCATCCTGAATCTGAAAATCCTAAATCTGAAACACTCCAATGAACATTTTATCTGGGTGTCATGTTGGCAGACAAAAGTTTTAGATTTATAGCATTTCCAATTTTGGATTTTTTTGGCTCAGCTTTTGTTTGCAAGATTTCTTGCAATTAGGTTTAGTCATAGATTCTTTATGATATTGTATACACACAAGCATGTCTATAAAGACAGTTTGTCTATTCTTTTACAAATTTATTCTTTTCAATTTCTTTTACTTTCTGACTGTGCTGACTAGAACCTTTAGTACAGTATTGAATAGAAGTGGTGAAAACAGGCATCTGGTCTTATTCTAATTTTTTAAAGCTTCATTGAGATATAAATTGCGTTCCATACAATTCATCCATTAAAGTGTACAATTCAATAACTTTTAGTACATTGATCATTTGAGTGTTCACCATCACTACAATCAATTTTAGGACATTTTCACTGCTCTGTAATCATCAGTCACTCTCCACTTTCTCCATTTTGCACAGCCCAGGGCAACCCTGACTCTGCCCTCTGTTTCTGTAGACTGTGGACATCTCATATGAATGGAATCATACAATACATAGTGTGTGTGACCTGCTGTTGCTTTATTGATCTCATGAGGAAGCTCTCAGGGTTTCACAGTTGTGTTTGCTGCCTTTTTTTTAAGTTACTGTTTTTTAAGTAAAGATACTTTCTTCTTGTCCTGGTTTTCTAAGAATTTTATCTTGATTATTGTTTTAAAAATCACTAATATTAATGAACGTTGAATTTCACCACTTCTGCAGCTGTTGAGCTCACTGCATGATTTTTCTTTCTCCATATATTAGTAGGATTAATTACATTGATTCATTTGTTGAATGTTAAAACAACTGCACCTTCCTGAAACAGACCCAAATTAGATATGACAGGCTATCCTTTTTGCGTATTACTGAATTTGGTTTGCTAATGTTTTCTTTAGGGTGTTTGCAGCTATGATCATGAGGAGATTGGCCTGTGATTTTTTTTTTTCTTATAATCTCCATTCCAGGTTTTGGCTTGGTCTTACTTAACTGTGTTTGCCCCAAAAGTTAGTATAAAATAGCAACTGTCATGTTATCTCTCATTATTCTGAGGACTGGCTGGGCTCAGCTGGGCAGTTCTTCTGTGGCTTTTCCTTAAGATCTCCTGTGAGGTTGCAGTCAGATGGCAGCTGGGACTGGTGTATATAAGATGGCATTACTTAGGTGTCTGGGGCTTTGACAGAGATGCTGGGAGGCTGGAACCTCTCTTTCTCCACATGGTCTCTCCTATGATTAGCTTGAGGTAGGACTGAATGGTGATTGGGTACCAAGAGTGTAAAAGCAGAGAATGTCAGGCCTTTTTAAGGCTCACACCCAGAATGGGTACAGTGTCACTGTTGCCGCATCTACTGATTAAAACCAATTGCTGGGCCCTCCCAGACTCAGGCAGAGGGGACTGCACATGGGTATGAGTACTGGGAGGTGTGGTCCGTTGAAGACTGGCTGCAGACACTAACTGCCACAGGTATCAAGGTTATGCTGGCCCTTGCCATGAGTTGGAGTGTTTGTTTTTGACCACCCATACTTCCAATTGTGACTATTTACACTTTAAGAGCACTAATCATATCCAACTCACCTCTAGATCCTTCTACCTACTTTTGCCTGAGCACAGAGTCTGGTGCAGAGTAAAATGTAATGCAGTTTGGGAAAAGAAGGAAAGAATGTGCTGCTCTGGGCCTTGGAGAAGGTCCTCTCTTAGTAGACTCCAAAGATATTGGCCCTGGCTCTGCACTGCTGGCCACTGCTGGACTCCAGAGATCTTAAGCCTCTCCTGTTTTTCATTCAGCACCCACTGAGCAACTACTGCCAGACTTTGAATCATAGGCTGAGCATCTAGCAATTAATTAGACTCATCCCTACCTGAAGGGTCTGGTGGGCTGAGGGGTGGGCTTGAAGAGACAGACAGATCCACCAAGAATCCTAGCTCAGGTGACAGACATGAACTCTCACAGAAGCAAGCAAAGGCGTACAAATTGTGGGGAAGCCCAAAGGAAAGAGGAACTTTCTACATAGAAAGAAGTCTTTCCAGAGGAGATGCCTGAGCTGTGCAGTGGGTGAGGGTCCCCCAGGCAGAGAGAAACATGAACACGGGGAAGGAGCCTGGCAGTGCTGCCTCCCTCTTGACACTGGGTCACCTTGGGGTGGATGCCAGGCTCCTCACTTGTGAAGCAAGGACTTTAATGGCCATACCTAATGGTGTCCATGTATCTGGCACATCCAAATCCTCTTAAGTGCTGGTAATTTTTGTTAGAGTCATGATGTTGAGGCTAAGGAGTCACTTGGGATTTGAATAGGGCTTAAGTTTGGATCACTGAGGCAGAGGTTTCTGCTTCCTACAAGCATTTACTCTCCCATGGGAGAGTCTCCCAGTACCCAGGGCAAGGTGACTGGGGTTCATGATGTGTGGGCAGCACATAGGGCTCCAGGAAAGCAACACAGTACCCCAGGTCCTGTGGCTTGTTTCTGAGGATACAGGTATTTGGGGAGCAGAGGACTCAATGGACAGAAGTGGTCGTTCCTCATGGGGAAAGTGGCTGGGTCAACCCTGGCTCTCCATGCCTAGATGATGTCAGGAAGACAGGTGGAGAACCCAACACTTAAGATTTGTAAGGAATCTCCTTGATGAACATGCTACCACTGCTTCCACAGAATGTAGTGAGGGAAACTGAGGCCTGAATAAGAGATAGAGCTGTTTAAGGTCACATAACATGAATGTCAGAGGCACAATAATTCAGGGACCCGGGTGTGCCACCTTCCAGCCCCCTACACCCTGTATTGATGCTGCTCCTTTGACAGGCACCTTCTGTCATCTTCTGGCTAGAAAAACTGCAACTCACTTTCCAGAAGCCATTTCCTATGGGTGCTGATGGGTTTGCCCTTCCTGTTAATCAATGGGGCCCTGGAGTGCACAGAGCTGAGCAGAAGGCTCTGGCTGATGCCAGAGGCAGCAGGAGAAGCAGCCTGCTCGTGTGGAGCTCTGGCTGCCACTGGAAGGAGGGAGGGTTGTGTGAATTGGCATCTGACTGCCAGGAACATGCATCCCTGTGGCTGCTCTGGCTGTGCTGGGGGTCCTTGGATCTTGGAGTTGCTGTGATTATTTGTTTGACCCTGCAAAGACATCCAAGCAGAAATAGAACACGTGCACTGTCCCTGAGACTATGTCACAGCACAAGGCTCTGGCTGGGCTGGTTGGCTGAGTTGATCCCCATCAATGAGTGTTTGCTGAGTGAATAAGTAATTGTTGAGACAGAGGCCTTACACATAATAGGTGAAATCAGGGGAAGGGTGAGGTTTCGAGTTGATTCCACCAAAAACTCTTCCAAATTAGCCCAAGGATTTTGGCATTAATCAGATTGGGTAACTTTGTTAAGAATACAGTTTTTCTTTCTGAGGGGTATTGAGGAAGCTTAGAACCTGGGAGATGGCAATTTTGAGGAACTAAAATATGCCAAGTTGTTTAAAAAAGATTCTCTCTCCTTTTCTCCCTTCACCAAATATTCACCGAGTGTTTACTTTGTACCAAAATGGGACAGTTTTGTTCTGGAATCAGGGCTGTGAGAGTGGATCAGGATTGCACATACATCAAGTTTGTTAGGTAAGCTATGTGCAAAAACGAACACAGCTCATGATGAAAAGACAAGAAATAAACATAAAGCAAGAGCAGGAGAAAGTACTTCAGGAGTTCCATTAGTAGAAGACCATGTGTCCAAGGCATGAATTTGGTCTTGTTGTTTGTTTGATTATTGGTGACTGTACTTAAACACAGCAACTAAAGATATGCTTAAATATTGTAGGCATTACCATTTAAACTCTCCATGTGAACTATAAGGAACTGATGTTGTGACTCACAAAACGTTTATTAGTTCATTTATTTTACCATACGGTGAAAAGAAATAAATATGGTGTTTGCATTAGATGTCTCATAAATCCATGCATTCATTTCCCGTTCAGCTCTGTTAAACTAACCTGAACATTCAACAGGAAATCCGTGTGTGAGCACTCTCCTTGTCACCAGCATTGGAGTCCACATACCTTTATGATGAAAATGTGCTGCTGGCAGATATGAGACAGAGCTAACTTAATTTTTCCTGTCAGTCTTGGTAGTAGATCAATTAAACTGTCAAGGAGATCAAATATTTCAGACTGTATTTATTACATTAAGTATTTATATTCAGGCCAAACCTTTAAAGCATGATGTCATATAGGAATGGAGTCTGATTAGATCAATTCAGCGGAATTTGCTTTAACTTAATGGAAATCAAATTGTGTGTTTTAATTTAGTGTCCAGGAGGCAGTAGTGTGTTCTCAGTCTGCATTTAAGGACCAGAGGACTCTTGCATAGACTTTTGTGATGGCACAAGTCTGCCGGGGGGAGGGAGGGAGTCATGGCCTTTTAGAGGGTTCATGGGGTGGGGTGGGCAGGAAGGGACTCACCGACTTCGGTCCATACAAAGGGGAGGGAAGATAGATAAATAGAAAGTTGCTGGTGAATCTCATGGCTGGCTCTCAGCCCCATGTTTGCTGTCAATACCCTGAGTGCAGACGGAGGCCATTAGCCATCATGGAGTCTTCTCTGGGTGGTGAAGACACGGGGTCTTTATTCCTTAGCAACCTGTGTGGGACTCTGTGCTAAAGGATAACATCTATTGCCATCATCCGAGTGAGAGGAGACAGGAAATCACAACCCCAAGGAGGACACCCTTTCTATGACAGCAATACCTGTCAGTTTAGAAAGAGCAAAACATACAATAAAACAAAAATAAAAAAATTCATAACCTCAACACCCAGAACAAGCCACTGTGAGTATTTTGGTATTGGAACATTTTAAAATGTCATTTATGAATATATATATCTCCAATAAACATATATTTAATAACTTATAAATTAAAAAGTTTAAATTAAGAATTTAAATTTAAAATTTTTCTATTTCTAAATAAATTTATATTTGTATACATACACCTATGATGCTAGATTGATGTGGTCTATGGCTACACATATACATATGTGTACTACGTGCATGTACGTGTGTTACTATACTTGGATATGGAACATCTTAGTCCATTTGGGCTGCTATCACTAAATGCCATAAACCTGGGGGCTTATAAACAATGGAAATTTGTTTCCCACAGCTCTGGAGTCTGGGAAGCCCAAGATCAAGGTGCTGGCAGACTCAGTGCCTTGTGAAGGCACTGGATTCATAGAGGGGGTCTTCTGGCTGGATTCTCATATGGTGGAAGAGGGAGATTCAGGGCAACCCTCTGGAGTCTCTTATGAAAGGACATTAGTCCCTGAGATCTCAGTGCTCATGACTTAATCATCTTCCAAAGGCCCCACCTCCCAATGCTGTCACCTTGAATTTCAACATATGAATTTTGGGGTGGGGGCACATCAACGTTTAGTCTATTGCACATGTATGTATTATACATTCGAGTACATATTCCAGAATGAATATATGTTAACTAACTGATGACATTGTTTTTTTACTGTTTATTCACCTGTTTTTTAACTGTCCTATTTCATTAGTATCTTTTTTCATGGTACTAAGTATCCGCCTTTAATATATTTTTGTCGTAGTTGCAGTGTGTTCTGTATGAATATAACTTATTCAGCCAGTTCCCTATTATTGGGTCATTGGTTGATTCACGGTATTTTTGTTGAAGAAAGTGATTTCCTCAGTAGCTAACTTAATGTTTAGCCCATTCATAATAGCTTAGAAATTTTTTAAATTTTTTATCTTTATATAATATTATTTGCTAATATTTTCTTTATTGTTCAAATTTTAGTGTTTGTGCTGCCGAAGCGAGCACTTGATAGCTTTTTGATAAATTACAAAAAAAAAAATCTGCCACTTCCTTCTAGAGCCCCATGTCTAGCAATCAAGTAATTAAGAGGAGGTTTTGAAAGTTTGTTTGGCTTACTCTTCAAAATTCTCTTGGCAGAATAAATTACTCTACTTTTTGGCCAGATGAGAAGATTTCACCAAGGAACAAATACTGTGAAAAAGTGTAGGGCTTGTGCTGAAGGCAGGGTGGGTACACAGCGCCGGTGAGCACTGTCACCACGTACACGCTATTTGCATATGTGTAGTGTTACGTGTGTGTGCGTGTGTACCGTTGCAGGTCCTGTGCCCATTGTGGTATTCTCTGGAAGATACTCAGGACCACTTGGGTTCTTCAGCTGGTCATAGAAATGAACTGGAAATTGGAATGAGCTGTGAATTATGACTTAGAATTGTCCGTTAATTTGTATGGGGTTGTGGAAATAATGGTTTGAGGATTAAATACCAGGTGCTTTATAGAATTTATCCCCGAAGTTGGTGTGTTAAGGTGCAAAAGCTGAAGCTTGGGAAGATGAAGGTGGGTCCCATGTCTGGTTAACAGTGGGGCCACGGGTCAGATTTCTTCTGACCACGTTCTTGTTCTGATTGCCTTCTTCTGCCCTGCCCAACTGCACCGGCCTTTCTGGCCCCAGAGACTTCCTATTGTCACTCGTTGATAGGATTTCCATAATGATGACTTGGTTCGGGGGTAGATCTTTTCTAAGTGTGTTTGTCACCTTATGATGTAATAAAGACGGGTGACTAGCTCCTCTCATGGCCAATTCAGTGGCTCCATGACTAGCAGTCAGAGGCTTGGTGCAGTTTTCAAAGCCCTGTCAAACATCATGTCATGTGATCACAGTTGCAGCTATGATGGCTTCGGGCCATCCTAGGACACTGCTCTGCTTGCCTCTATGCAAATGCCTGTATGCAAATTTTGAATGTTTTGGGCTGTTTTACAAAATTTTGTCTCTTTTCTCTGTATTAACAACCTATGTGTCTACCACTAGTGGCCATATTTGTTTCTAGTTTGTGGCAGTCTTGAAAATCAGACAACTTACGTTAGAAATGCACTTTGTGCATAGGAGAATATTTAAGTATTTGGTGAGGGTCATGAGCACACTTCTTTTCTTCTTCTTCTTTTTCTTTTCTTTTTTTTTTTTTTTCAAAACAGGGTCTTAGTCTATCATCCAGGCTGGAGCGCCGTGGCAAGATCTCAGCTCACTGTAACTCTGCCTCTTGGGCTCAAACGATCCTCCCACCTCAGCCTCCCTAGTACCTGGGACTACAGCTGAGTGCCACTGCACCTGGCTTTTTATTTATTTGTTTTTCAAGATGAAGTCTTCCTCTGCTGCCCAGGCTGGAGTGCAGTGGCACGATCTTGGCTCACTGCAACCTCAGCCTCCTGGGTTCAAACAATTCTCCTGCCTCAGCCTCCGGAGCAGCTGGGATTACAGGTGCACACCACCACACCTGGCTAATTTTTGCATTTTTAGTAGAGACGGGGTTATACCATATTGGTCAGGCCGATCTTGAACTCCTGACCTCAGGTGATCCGCCTGCCTCAGCCTCCCAAAGTGCTGGGATCATAGGTGCCTGCCACCATGCCTGGCTAATTTTTTTTGTATATTTTGTAGAGACAGGGTTTTGCTGTGTTGCCCAGGGTGGTCTCAAACTCCTAGGCTCAAGCGATCCACCCACCTCAGCCTCCCAAAGTGCTGGGACTACAGGTGTGACCCACCGTGCTCTGCCTCTGCTTAAGCACACTTTTCATGGCCAAAGTGCATGAGCTTTGGGTCTGGGTTTTCACTCAGTAACTATTTACTAATGAGTCACCCTGGGAACCCCAGAAGCTCCATCGTGTTATTTCAATTTCTCAGCAGTATTCAGGGTCCATGAAATTGTTTGTGCATGCAGCATATTGGTACTGTCAGATCACTGAGAAATCAAGGGGCAGTTTTTGAAGAATCCCACTTGTGAAAATCATTTTTTTTCCTTTGCAAAAAATGGCTATAGAATTCAAGGAAGAATAGAATTCAAGGAAGATACTGGTTGTTGGACAATTTAACATGTATATGTGCCCAGATCACTGTAGTGTCTGTCCTCACCACTGCTTTTCTCTTTAGAGTGATGACAGAGGCATCTGTTGATGGGAGACATAAGGCGGAGTGTGACCGTCACACAAGAGAGAAGGACTTTACCCTCCCTTTTTTTGCAAGTTCTGCCTCTGTTAAGGATACCCACAACCCTGTGGGGTGGCAGTGAAGTTACTGTGCAGTCGTATTGACAACATGGTCGATTGCTGAGCCATGTCTTCTTTGTGCAGTTGGATCTTTGGATGCAGATCACAGACTTTATACTTTTCCTTCTTAACCATCTCGCTAGATTTGTCCCGTTTGCTTTTAATCTTGTCTCTTACACAGATGGCCTCTCTCAGTCTTGCCCAGGCCTCTGTCCTGGATCCACACATCTTCCCAGTTCTCACTCACGTCTCAGCAGGGCCTGGGGAAGCCCCTTTGGCAGCCTCTGAGGACCTCCGTTCAGAAGGCCAGGTTTCATTTGCCACATTCCTGGGTGTGACTGTTCCCATGTTTGTGCGTCCACCTGTAGGCATCCACCCTCTTTGATGGATGCTTTCGCTGCAGTCCAGGCTTGGGGTGCAGACAAGGAAAGGGAGCCATGGCTTTGTGTGCCCAAGGATTTTTTTTTTTTTTTGAGACAGAGTCTTACTCTTTCACCCAGACTGGAGTGTAGTGGAGCGATCTTGGCTTACCGCAACCTCCTCCTCCCAGGTTCAAGCAGTTCTCCTGTCTCAGCCTCCCAAGTAGCTGGGACTACAGGCGCATACCACCACACCCGGCTAATTTTTATATTTTTAGTAGAAACAGGGTTTCACCATATTGGTCAGGCTGGTCTCGAACTCCTGACCTCAGGTGATCCACCCACCTTGGTCTCCCAAAGTGTTGGTATTACGGGCATGAGCCACTGCACTCAGCCCCAAGGCTCTTGTTGGTCAGTGTGCACCTATCAGGGTCAGCTGCCTGCTGAGGAACTCCCCCACACCCCCACCACTGGGCAGGAGCTGGAGGGACTTGTGAAAACCCTGAGAACCTTCCTTAGGAAAAGGCCCAGTGGGTACAGTGGGTTGAAGGTGCCAGCCCCATGGATGTGAGGCTGGGTGTGGCTGGGTGAGTGTTTGGTGGCCTGAGGGGCTTTGGAGATTCTTGATCACTGCAGGATCCATAAAAACAGTCCCTGCTGCCCTGTGTGCACTTCATCTTCCTGGGCCACTTTGCCCTCAACTCCCCTCTGGCCAGTATACTTTTTTAAAAGAACGATCTTATTTTCTTTTTAATCGTGGTAAAATACACATAACACAAAATTTACCATCGTAACCATTTTTAAGTGTATGACTCAGTCATGTTAAGCACATTCCTGCTGTTGTGCAGCCCATCTCCTGAACTCTTCATCTTGCAAAACTGAAGCTCTGACCTGTCAACAAATCCCACTTCTCCTGCCCCACCCCAGGTCTGTGTCATTCTACTTCTGTCTCTGGGAATTTGAGTACTCTGGGAACCTCACAGAAGAGGACTCCTGCAGGATTTGTTCTTTTTGTGACTGGCTTATTTCACTAATGTAATGTCTTCAAGGTTCACCCCTGTTGGAGCAAGTGTCAGAATTCCCTTCCTTTTGAGGCTGAGTCATATTCTATGGTATGTACAGTCCTTATGGTTTTTAACCACAGGGTCCTTGGCTTCACCTAGTCCTCAGTTTCCCATTAATCCAATGCTGTGTATGTGTGTGTGTGTGTGTGTGTGTGTGTGTACATAGGGGTGAGTTACACACACATAGACTATTTGCTGTAGCTTTGATTCTGTGAGTTAACTTACTCCTCTTAACTTCTAAGTTTGCATTTTGAGGTCCAGGAGTATAGTTATGGGTGGCTTTCTTAGGGGCCACTGCAGGTATGACTTGTAGCTGCGGCTCCAGGGGAAGGAGGCTCTGTCACTTCTATGTCTGTCACATGACTGGATTTGCCACTGAGTCACAGAGCATTTAAGTCACCATTGATGCTTACATTGGAGTCCCTTGCTGGGGTTAATACCAGCCTGAGAGGGATTGAGCCCACCTTTCTCATCTGGCCTGATCCAGGGCTGGCTACCCAGGGCTAAGCCTGAGGACGGTGGCCTCTTCCAGGTCACCAAGAGCCTGTAGCCCCAGCCAATCTCTGCTCTCAGATGTGCCTGCTGGGTCTGTCTTCAGCCTTCCTTCTTATTAAAATTCATTTAAAATTAACATTATGTTTCTAAGTTTAAAAGAAATTGGTTTTCATTGTAGAAAAACAAGGAAAATTCTATATAGACACAGAGAGGAAAATACAAATCTATAGCATACCTGCTCCAAGGGGGACCACCATTCTTAAGAACTTGGTATCTTCATACCTTAGGCGCTCCTCACCAGCAAGCACCCTGGGGCAGGGAGACTTGGAAGGGAGACAAGGCCCCGTGGGGGTGGGTCCTAGGAAGGCCTGAGGCTCATAGCAGGCATTGTTCCCAGCAAAAACTGCCATTCCTCATGAGAGTTTCCGGGTGACTGGAGTAAGGGTGTGGCTATGCCTGTATAAGAGCCCCTAGAAGAAGTGGAGCAGCCAGGCCCCGGGGTTTGACCAAATGCATGACAGGCCAGAGGCCAGCCGGCCTGCAGGGCAGTGGGGCCAGTCTCAGAGCTCCCTTGCACACTCTGCATGTGTGCTGCCTCACACTTGTCTTGGTATCTGCTGCCTACTGGATCAGCCCCTCAGTCAAACTCTAGGTAAGAGGTGAAGCTGCATTTAAACCTCCTGTTAACAACACAGGAGCGGGAAAGGCCACCAGGAGGTTCTGACCCCATCTCTACAATAAACTGTGCAAATATGGGCCTCAGTTTCCTTACCCGGAGGGGGACATGAGCCATGCCTACCTTCAGGGTGGCCATAATATGAGGAGAGGAGCAGCAAGTGGTAAAGGTGAGCTTCCCTTTGCCTCTCAGCAGGCTTGGCAAGGAAGAGGAGGATTTTTGAATGTGGCTGAGGGGAGCAGAAGGTGCCTGGCTTTGGCACTAGGAAGCCTGTCTAAAGAAAGGAGGGTGGGGACGTCCCAGCTGCTGGAAAAGCTGGTGCAGCTGCAGCTGCCCCTGAGGCTGATCTCTAGAAGTGGCATTGGGTCTTGGTGGCCTTCAGGCCCCAGTGAGCACAGGATTTGTCTCACAACTACTGCCTCTTGGTGACTCGAGGAAAGACTCCAGAGCATGCTCAGAAAGGCAGGCCAACAGCTCAAATCTCACTTGCAGCCTGTGGAGTTGTCCAGGACTACAGGGGAGCTGGGACACAAGGGTGCTGACCTTGGTGCTGACCTTGGTGTGGACGGACCTCAGCCCTGGCTGGGACCACTTCAGAAATTCCATCTCCATGTTTTCCATTATTACCAGCCAAGAGGCAACACGTGGGTGAGAAGGACTAACCTGGGCTTGGACCTATACTGAGCAATTTCCAAGTTGATTCCCTCGGAGGTTCTCAAACCTCCGTTCGTGACACCTCTGGGCCATTAGCAATATTTAACAGTTAAAGTTCTGTTCATTCAATGGTTAGGTCCAAGCAGCTCACTAAGTATGCCCTGACAACTTAGTAGCCATTTGAAAAATAATACTTGTAAGCTGAAAACAAAATAATGTTTTTTTAATCATTACTTTTTAGAGTCAGGGTCTTACTCTGTTGCCCATGCTGGAGTGCAGTGGTGCAATCACAGCTCACTGCACCTTTGAACTCCTGGGTTCAAGTGATCCTCCTGCCTCAGCCTCCTGAATAGCTAGGATATTGGCACATACTACTATGCCTGGTTAATTTTTTAATTTTTATTTTGTAGCGATAGGATCTCGCTATGTTGTTCACGCTGTTCTTGAACTCCTGTGCTCAAGAGATCCTCCTACCTCAGTCTCCCAAACTGTAGCAATTATAGGTGTGAGCCACTGTATTTGACTGCTTTCATTTTTAAATTCTTTTCTAAGGGGCTTATGTGCCTTATAAGCTTTGTATAGCGTCTCTAATCTTGGAATCTTATTAGACTTCGCCACACATTTTATATTCCAGTGTGGAATTTTGTGTGGTGCTTGGAAAATCCAGGTTCACAAAGCGATTACATTCTTGACAGGAATGCAGCAGGATCTCGTGGTGAAGCTGGGAGCCGCCTGCAGTCAGCAGCTTGCCCAGCACCTGACACATGTGGCTGGCTGGGTTTCCCTCCATTTAAGGTATCCCTGCAGTGCCCCAGTGAGTTCTTAGGGGTGCCTTGACACAGTTTAGGAGTGTGGGATGACTTCATGGGGTCCTCCTTATGATCCTGTGATGTAGGTATTACCTCATTTTACAGATGTAGAGACTGAGGCTTAGAGAAGCCAAGATATTGGCCTAAGGCCACACAGCTGATTGGCAAGGGAGCCAGGACTGGCCAGGTGTCCCTGATGCTCTCACAATCCTTTGAACTATTAACTAGGCCCCTTAGTTGTGTGTCTTTGAGGTTCTGAGCACTTGTTCTTCTCTCTTTAGTATCTGGCACCAGAGGGAATCAATCTTTCTGTCCTTCAGAACTCAGACTGTTCCCCACATCACCCAGCCCTGAGAGGCAGAAAGTGGACAGTGATGGGAGCCTGTTGTTTTTCCTTTTTCCAGGGGGCCCACTGTGTTCTTGCTGCGTCCCAGACCCCATGGGACTCTCCTTCCTTCCCACCTATGGCTGCCAGAGTAACCGCACGGCCAGCGTGGCTGCCCTGCGCATGAAGGCCCGTGAGCACTCAGAAGCCGTCCTGCAGTCGGCCAACCTCCTGCCTTCCACCAGCAGCAGCCCTGGCCCTGCTGCCAAGCCGGCGCCCCCAGATGGCAGCCAGGACAAGACCTCTCCCACCAAGGAACAGATCGAGGCAGAGAAGAGTGTATGAGGGTCCACAGTGCCCCACCCAGCGTGCCCTACCCCCTTCCTGCTTCTCCCAGCCTCAGCCCCTACAGAAAACTCTCCAAATAGCAAGGAGAAGTCTGTGGCCTCAGGGCCTCTGCATGGACCCAGGATGGGCAATGAGCCTCATAGCTCCCTTGGCACCTGGAGGGTCCCTCTGGAGTCCCACCAGTGGGGCTGTGTTGCCCTGGCTTCTTTGGCAATAGATCCCAATGGCACTTGGTGGCAGCAGAGCCCCCTCTATGAGGAGCCTCCCTGGGGTTTCCATCCAGGCCCAGAGTCTTGGAGGGAGGTAGATTCTTTATCCATCTCCCTTCCTGTTTCCTCCCTGGGCCGCCTTTGAAGGTCTTGTCAACCCCAGAAACTGTGGCATGGGCTGAAGTTTCATGATAAGAAAAGGGCCTGTCCCCTTACATTGTTTAAGACCTGGGGAACTGGTGGAGCGCCAGCTGACTCTTGCTCCCCTGGACCAAGACAAGCAGCAATGCCCTTTCTCTTGTTGGAGAATATTGGTTGTGGCCTTGGTTAGAAAGTGAGAAGATGTAGGGTAGGGAGGGGCCAACAGGACACAGGCTGTCCTAGAGGCCCAAGGCGGCTCTGACCCAGGAGGTCTCACTGGCACATCTGGCTAATCACCCAGGCCACCTACTCCATGAATTGGAGGCTGCTGTCTTGACACTGTGGGTGTGGCCCCCATATCTGAAGCACTCATCTGCAGGCCTGTCCTCTCTCCCAAATAGACCTGTGGGTTGGTGAAAAGTTGAGCAACTGAAAAGCAGCTCTCTGGTTCAGGAGGGCCTGAGGGCCCTTGGAGAGGGAAGAAGCCCTTCAGGAATGCCTCTGAAATAATTATGCACACAGATGAACTACCTTTCTCCAGATGCCTGGCTCGTAGAGGAGGCTCTTCAGTGGTGTTTTTTACTGGGGGAGAGAATGTAGGAAAGGAGACACGAACGGCCTATGTGCAGAGATGGAGCACGGGGAAGACAGCGTTCTCATGGTGTGGAGAGCATTAGCTCCAAAGGGCCAAATTTCACTGCGATTTCTGTTTTGGTCTAGTGTGGCTGTTTTCTCTGGTGTGGATGGTGACGTGGAGGAGATCCAAGGGGAACGTGCAATAGCATAAGCTCTGCCACTTTCTGGCAGGGGTGCCCGGCACCTGAAAGTTTGCAGTCTTTGGTGGCTTTTGCTGACAGTGTTTCCATGTAGACAGTTATTGCTTTCATGATGGTTATTTTGTTTTCAGCTATTACCATCAAAAGGTTCTACCTTTAGATTTCCTGTCCCCTTTTTACCTTCCCCCACCCCATGACCCCCAAATAATACTCCTGAGTGTATTGTGCCTCGCCTATGATCACCATGAAGCATTTGATAAAACACACTGTCTCCTTTAAAGAAAAAAATCAAATCCTTCCTCCTGCTGTATTTTGCTTGTTGAGTATAAAGATGAAACGATTTGCCAAAAAGTGGCAAAGTTGCTTCCGTTTCCCTGTAATTACGAATGTTTGGTTGAAGGATGTAAGCTCAAGCCCTTATGTACACTAACTCTTCAATCTAATTGTTTGATTAAACTCGTATTTCCTCCAGAAAGGTACATAAATAAGTGAACTGTTGAGCAAATTAAGAATACTTAACAGCATTGCATCTGAAAAGTAGTTACGCTGATTAAATTTTGTGTCCTTGAGGACTTTCAGGAAATTACTTTTGATCGTCAATAACACAATTAAGTAAACTACACACACATTAGCATGAATAATTGATAAGAAATTATGTATTACCACGAAGCAGTGATTTAATAATTCATGATGCGACACTCTAGTGACTGTGCAAAACTGGATCATATCGAAAAGTCTGCCTGATGTTACTGAAAGAAAGGAAAGAAAAATGAGCACCAAACCTCTGCAGAGATATTGAGTACTTAGTTTTGTTGTACAAAGGCAAAAAGTAATGATGCATGATGTAGTTTCTGTTTGTTTAAATACCCAAATAAATTTAGAGGAGTTAAAAGAAAGACCTTAAAGCTCAGGTTCTCTCTTTGTTCCTCTCAGCCCTGAGGCTGCAGGGCTGGGTGGAGTCTGCGCTCTTCAACCTTCCACTTTGGCCAATGTGCAAATGGAAACCTTCTGGAAACTTCCAGGAGGAGGGCATTGAGGACTTGGCTCAGGAACCTTTTAGTGGATGCTGGGACAAGACAAGGGCCCCTGTGCAGGTCAGAGGCCTCCCCAAGGCATTGACGAACACTGCCTCGCAGGGTCGTTTTGCTGGAGCCCCTGTAGGTTGCCCTGTCTGCAGAAGTTCATTACGTGACTGTAAAAGACTGTAAAAGGGCTTCAGTGTGGGAAAGAGGCTCAAGCCCCCAGAGATTGATTGATTAATTAATTATTGTTATTATTCATTTATAAGTTGAGTCACACTGAAGTGTATTCCTTAATGCACTCCAGGTTATGGGAAAGGAGACTAGAAATCACTGAAGTTGGACTGGGGCAGCAGCCCAGCCTTGTTGGGGATGACAGCCTGCTCAGAGGAGGAGCAACTGTGGTATAGCAGGGAGTCAGGGTGGGCAGCCCTGGCATAGGACCTGCAGGACTTGTGGGCTCCTCCTCCATCCCTCAGTGAATGCCCAGTGTCTGACCTCTCAGGCTGTTAGAAAGACCTCCGTTTGACTCTGCCACTGTCTCATTGCCTGGGAACTTTACAGAGGTTAGCACATTTAATCCTAATGGCCAACCCACAAGGTAGGTCCTGAGATTCCCATCTCACATGTAAGGAAACTGAGGCATGGTAAGGTTGGCCAACTTCTGTAAAGCTACATAGTTGATAGCCTCCGACAGGAAGAGGGAGAGCTCGGCCTCATTGGCTGTCATACAGCGAGTGGTTAATAAATGACTTGATGAGATCAACTGGGCTCAGTCTTCAAGGCCAGGAGGGCCACGGAGGCGTATGAGGACGGGTTGGTACTAGCAGGTTTCACAGATGGTGAGTCATAGTTTACTTTTGCTCACTGTCTTTTGGGTTCTGTCTTGGATGGGCCTGTGGGAGGGGAGAATAAACCACCCCGGGGCCCTGTCAGTCCTCAGTATCTCCCTTCTCTGGGTCCAGCCTGCCCCAATTTTATCTGCCTCTCGGCCAGTGCACCTGGCCTTCAGGTGTGTGCCTGTCTAAGAGCAGGCCCAGCAGCAATCCTTGAACTCAGTGGTGCCCAGAGCTTCTGGGCCTCTCTGATGGATATTCTAGCAAGACGGGAAGACATTTCCCTTATGTGGACACCAAGAAAGTTTCCCTTATGTGAACTGGTTGAGTCTCAGGACTGCCTGTTGTGAGACTCAACCAGTCCACATAAAGGAAACTTTCTTCTTAATTTTCTGGCTTCACCAGAAAAAGTGAAACCTTTACAAATTCAGAGCTTGGTTGAAGTTAGTTAAAAGCGTGTTTCGCTTCTTCAGAATCCTGGCTCTAAGGGCTGTGTGACTCCTGGTGAGTCACCTTGGCGCTGGCTGTTTGGAGATTAAATGAATGGATAGCTACATGGTGCTGGGCATTGATGAAGTGCAGTATAAAGGCCAGCTCTTGTTCCGCCAAGCCTCACACATCAAAGGCTTGAAGAGTGAAAACCTCACTTTCTCAAAAAGAAATGACGGAATGGCTCTCAGCTGTGCCTGAGTCTGCAGAGGGAGCTGGGATTGCCACGCTCTTTCCTGAGCAAATTGTGTGGGCCGTAGAAGGGCTGACTTCCAGGAGGAGGCGTGTGCCCAGGCACTTGAGCTTGGAAGGGCATCTGCGGTACCCAGAGGCAGGGGTGGGCATGAGGCTGGGGTGGGGGAGAATGTCTTAGAGCTCTTCTAGTGGTAAGTACAGGGAAGCACTGAAGCCAGTTTATGTCAAAAAGTGCCTTTATGAGGAGGACACCAAGTGATCTCATGGAGCTCAGGTTGGCTGACACTGTAGCCCTGGGACCCCAGCAAGACAGACACCAAGAAGTGGGAGTTGGTCAGGAACCTCCCTCCTTTTTCCCTGCAGATCGGCCCCCTCTGCTGTCTCACAGCCATCAGCCAGGCAGGGCTCACCGTGGCTTTCCAGTCTCAGCCACACCCCTTGGGAACTTGAGCCAGTAGATACCTCTGCTGTCATCAGGAGTGGTCAGTCATGGCTACCCTGGTCCTGCCCTGCCCTGGGGAGGGGACATGGCTCTCAGAGTCTCTGGGCTGAGGATCTGGGCTGACATGCAGAATATGCCCCCATACCCCTGGGAGGACAGCACCAGAGGCAGAGAAGGGCACAGATGTGGAAAACCCAGTTCCTGCTGAGGCAAGTTAAACCCAAGGATGATAGGTTCCCCTAAGAGACTATAAGGGCTTATATTATTGTTTTTTTAAAATGATAATATAGCTTCATTCTGGGCTCCACTCATGAATACTGTCAGCCTACTTCAGAGAATTCCACATTTGGCTGTTTTTCTCATCAAGGCTTGGCCAAATACCTTCTACAGCAGCTCCTGCGAACTCATATAGAAATGGAGGCTGTGTCTGCGGCACCCAGGAAGCTCAAAGGTCCTAGGGCTGTGGAACACCGAGGTGTCCCTTTGAGCAGTTCTCCGCTGTCCACCTGTGTCCAGATCACCCTCCCAATGACAACAAAGCCCTGGCTTCTGAGTTTAGACCCCTTTGGCTCCGGCACCACCACCTGCTGTCTGAGCGGGATGACACACCCAGTGCTGGGGTGGCAGCTGCTTGGGGCCTGCAGTCCTCATGGCCAAGAGCAGCAGCCCCGACTACCCTCCCAGCCTCAGCTGTTCTGGCAGAGGCAGGCCCACTGGCTCTCAGTCCCGTAGCAGGAGGAAGGGTAATGGGTTTGGATAAACCAGAATCCGTCCCCCACCCCCAGGAAGAGCATTTTAGAGAAGGCGGTTGCCCCAGCCCAGACATGGACTTTTTAGTTGCCTCTTTCTGAGCCACCTCAGGACAAAGCGAGGCATCTTGGTGGAAAGCAGCATTGGCTGTGTCTGGGAAACACCTAGGGCCTCTCCTGCACTGTGCTGGACAGAACGAGGAGACTGGCCTGGGAGCCCAGCCTGTGCTTACTGCCACTGCCTGCCATCTGCTCACAGGCCTTGTAGCTGATGGCAGGGCCCCTGCTGGGTGAAGCTGCTTCTTGTCAGAGCTCAGTTGTGTGCAGGATGGGCCATTGCCCTTTAGCACACCTCCTTAGGACCTAGGCACTATGCTCTCCCTCTTGCTGGGTGCATTGTCAGACAACGATGGAGCTGCGGCTGCCTGGCCCTGGCCTGGCTCAGCTGGGCGCCCCAGATGCCACAGCAACCCCTATCTTGAGACCTCTGCTGTGGTTGGGAGAGGAGGTTTGCCAGCTGTTGGAGGGCTGCCAACCCTTCCTGGGCCATGTGGCAGTGGGGGGTTGAATGGGAGAGGGCACTCATCCATCCTGAACCAGGGTCTAGAGAGAAAAGGGGGTCGTGCAGGAGGAAATTACCCAAGCTGGGGGCCCGCCAGGTCAAGGGCTGCCTGGCAGACATTCCTTGCAGCCTCTGGTGGCCTCATTCCTCCACTCAGCAGAAAGAAGCAGCCCTTTCCCTAGCCCTGGCCCTGGAGACCCTCCTCTGACGTGGAGTTCCCAGGCATGGTAACACTCCATCAGGGTTACTGCTGCCTGGGGCGGAGGAAGCATCACAGGTCTGGGAATCAGAGGCCTGAAACTCCTAGCTATGTGACCGTGGGCAAGCCACTTAACCTCTCTGTGCCTCGTTTCTTTATCTGTATCATGGAAAGAATCATCCTAATTTTGAGTACCAAAGGTTATTGTGAGGAGTCAAGGAAATGATGCATGTGAAGGCAGTTTTTGAACCACTCTCAGGAGAGCAAGGTCATTGGCAGCACATGGGCTGTCTGAGGCCACCTCCTGCTGCATCCATGTGGCCTGGCAAAATGCAACCTAAGAGCAGAGAGGAGGCAGCACCAGGAAGTGAATCGCATAGACCCTCCCCAGGGCTTTGCCTGCCTCGAGGCCCCTCCCCCTCCCAAGGTCTGGATGGGGCAGCGAGAGGGGGCTAAGTGATTGTGTAATGGCCACATCTGTCAGTGCTGGCCAAATGGTTTTTTCAGGAGTCAGGGAGCTAATGGCCCTGCAGCCGGGAGAGAGTTTCAACTAAGTGGAGCACTTTATCTACCCGGGAACATAAGAGCAGTGTGGCCTCAGGCCGCAGGGACCCAGAGAACAGCTGCTCTGCTGCAGACTTGAATTAGTGCCCTCTCCCTATTGGCTCCCCTCACACCTGCTGCCAGAACCCAGCCTGCAGGTGGCAACCTGAGAGGTGGTGGTGGGAAAATGGCAGTCCAGCGGGGGTGTCACCAGACCCAGCCTTGACTGCAGGATCCCACACCACCCACCTTAGCAAGTCCCCTGCCCTCTCCAAGCCTCAGTTTCCTCATCTGTAAAATGGGGGCAATGAGGATTAGGTGGGATGAGACAGTGAGGGACACTGTGGCGGGCACTCAGTAAGGTTACTGCTGCAGAGAAGGTTGTGAGCTGTCCTGGACAATGGTGAGCTGCTTCAGACTAAGGGAAATGGAGAAGAATCCTCAGGGCAGAGAGAAGCCTCTATAAGTGAAAGGGATACAGAATTCCAGCGACCCTGGGACACTGAGCATCTTATGCCCCTGTTTTCACCAGGAGTGCACCTGGTGCACTTTTTTTACACATTATAGTTTCTATACATTATAAAGCACAAAATATCACAAATTCTCCAACTAATGGATACACATTGTAATTTTTAAGGGTCAGGAAATAGTGATACATATTTATAGGGTAAATGTGACATTTTGACACAAAAATACAATGTGTAATGATCAAATCAGGAATATCCATCACCTCAAATCAACTATTCTTTCTTTGTGTTTGAGAACATTCCAGATCCATTCCTCAAGTTATTTTGAAATATACAAAAATTATTGTTAATGATAGTTGCCCTATTGTGCTACTGAACACTAGATCTTACCCCACCTTCTCACTGTGTTGTTTTCACCATTAACCAATCCCTCTTAGTCCCCCCATCCCCACCACCCTTCCAAGCCTCTGGTAATCTTCATTGTACTCTCTCATTCCATCAAATCAATTTTTTTTAGATCCCACATATGAGATAATATGCAGTATTTGTCTTTCTGTGTCTGACTTGTTTCACTTAACATAATGTCTCCCAGTTCCATCCCTGTTGTTGGAAACAATACAATTTCATTCTTTTTTATGACGGAATAGCATTTTCTTGTGCATGTGTGTGTGTGTGCGTGTGTGTGTGTATATCTATCTATCTATCTATATCTATCTATCTATCTATCTATATATGTATGTATGTATATATATATATATATACCATGTTTTCTTTATCCATTCATCAGTTGATGGATACGCAGGTTGATTTCGTATCTTGGTTATTGTGAATAGTGTTGCAATAAACATGGGAGTGCAGACATGTCCTTTCTTTTGGATATATACCTAGTAGTGAGACTGCTGGATCATATGATAGTTTTATTTTTAGTTTTTTGAGGAATCTCCATACTCTTTTCCTTGGTGGCAGTACTAGTTTATGTTCCCACCAACAGTGTATGAGTGTTCTCCTTTCTCCACGCATACGTCAGCATCAGTTTTTTTTTTTGTCTTTTTGATAAAAGCCACTTTAACTGTGGATACATTTTAGAAGTCTTTTTATTTTGAAATAATTTTAGAATCACTTACAAGTTGCAAAAGTAGTACAGAGTTCTCATGTCCTTTTCACCCAACTTCTCCCAAAGAGAACACTGACATAACAATAGTACAATGATCAAAACTGAAAATGAACATTGCTACAATACTATTAACTATTCTACAGACCTTATTTGGATTTCATAAATTTTTACATATGCTCATTTCGGGGGAGTGGTAATGATTGCATGAAATGTCATCACATATACATTTTCCATCAGGTTGCAGAGCTGTTTCATCACCTTTAAGAGACTCTCTCAGGCTACTTTTTTGTAATCATACCCTCCCCGACTATAACCCCTGGCAGTACTCATCTGTCTTTCATCATTATACTTTTAACAATATTGAGATACTTATATACATGAGATCACACCATGGCTGTATGTTTTTTAAGGAAGAGTGTTAAACATGATTGCCATTCATGGTGATTTAAAACATTAACTACAGAGAGTAAACATTAACTACGTACAACATGTATTAGCCAGTTTGGGTTGCTATAAGAAAATAACACAGATAAGATGGTTTATGCAACAGAAATTAATTTTCTCCCACTTCTGGAGGCTGGAAGTTTGAGATCATGGTGGCAGCAGTGTCGGCTCCTGGTGAGGGCTCTCTACCAGGCTTGCAGACAGCAACCTTCTTGTGGTGTCCTTAAGTAACATTTCCTCATGGGGTGGGTAAAGGGAGAGAGAGAACTCTCTGGTATCTTTTCTTGTAAGGACAACACAAATCCTGTTAGATAAGGGCCTCACTCTTATAATGTAATTTAATCTTAATTACTTCCTTTAGGCCACATCTCTAAATATAGCAACACGGAGGGGATTAGGGCTTCAACATATGAAGCCAGTGGGTTGGGGGTGGGGACACAAACACTCAGCCAACACAACATAACTTCTAAAATACTTTTTAAACACCCGAACATAGTTCTGTCAGATAGCATATAGTCATATTTATGAAACAGAAAAAAATTTAAAAAAATATTTTATTGTGGCAAAATATGCATGACATAAGATTTACCATCTTGACCATTTCTAAGTATACAGTTCAGCGGCATTAAGTACATTCACATTGATATGCCACCATGACCAACATTCATCGAACCTTGCATCTTGCAAAACTGAAACTCTGTACCCATTAAATGATAACTCCCCAATCCCTCCTCTCCTTAGCCCTTGGCAACCACTATATTACTTTCTGTTTCTATGAGTTCGACTGCTCTAAGTACCTCATTTAAGTGGAATCATTCCGTATTTGCCTTTTTCTAATTGGCATATTTCACTTAGCATCATGGCCTCGAGATATTCATGTTTTAGCATGTGTCAGAATTTCCCTCCTTTCTAAGGCTGTGTAGTATTCCATTGTATGTGTACTTCACATTTAGCTTAACCATTCGTTCTCCCATGGACACTTGGATAAATAAATAAGCAACCAAAGGAGGGTTGCTTCTGCCTTTGGGCTGTTGTCATTTTTGAGAGGCTGCTTTCAATTCTCTTGGTATATTTTCTACTTTCCAAAATGAGATTACTGGATTACGTGGTAGTTCTGTTTTTAATTTTCTGAGGGACTACCATACTGTTTTCCATAGTGGCGCCATCATTTTATATTCCTACCAAGAGTGCACAAGGATTCTACTTACTATTATTATTATTTACAATGATCCTTCTAATGGGAGTGAGATGACATCTCATTGTGGTGTTGATTTACATTTTCCTCAAGATTAGTGGTGTTAAGCATCTTTTCATGTGCTTATTGGAGGAAATTATTTTTGATGTGGAAAAAGCCTTGCTGATGGGGATTCTCTCAAGGTGTAAAGGATTGGGTAGGATAATGCAAAATTGACTTTGGTGATGTCTTATCAACTTTTGGGAACAATTTGTCAAGAGGAAATGCAATGCCAGCCTGCTTGTCTTGGCAGAGGAGTCTGTGGGAAGCCACAGTGTAACATATGGACTCATGAATTGTCTGCGTTTGGATCCATATGCTACAACCTACTCACATGGTTAAGAAAAAAAATAAGGAAGATTGGTGAATTATGTTGGATGTTTTCTCCTCATTGCTGACCTTCTCTCTAGCCTCTCTCCCTAAAGATGTCCTCTGCTACCAGGTTCTATGTATCCGCCCAGAGATAGTGTATGTGCATATCTCCCTTCAAACGAGCAGTGGCATGTCACATACACTGTTGGGTCTTTGCTTTTTCTTTCTTAATACATATTTTGGAGGCATACGCTTCTGCTTCCAGAATGTTCTTTTGCAATTCATTCTCAATCCTGGTGTCTCTATTCCCTCCATCCATGCACTTAACCTCTAGAAACTTCATCTCTGCTTCCTCCCGACATCTGGCCACTGCTCTTCTCCTGATTCGTTCCTTGTATAGATGGACTAGTTCAGAGAACATCAGAGTGAAAGCAGTGGCTTGATGGCAGCAGTCTGTCTCATGATTAGATTTTTTCTGCTTTAATTTTAGTTAGCAACTTAAGGTCTCCTTTCCCATTTTTTAAAAAGACAATAAGGGCCAATAGTCCGATAGAGCACCAACATTGCAGTATTGATAAAAACATGTTGACACATGGTCGATGCTCTGAAGTCGAGCTTTGGTACCAGAAGTTTGACTTAGGGGTTCAGGTATAACGTTTGGAAAATTGATGTATGTATGTCAAGTCAATGTATTCCCATGTGAGAAGAGCAAAGGTGGCCAGGAGGTGGTGGGGGAGGTCAGCAACACAGGCCAAGACCAGAGGCCAGAGGCCTTGAGAAGCAGGCTAGGGTCTGAGCTTTCTACTACAGGGGCTGCAAGGAAGTTTTGGAATACCAAGGAAGTTTTGGAATATCAAGGGTTGCTGCGCTGACTTTGTCTTTGATTATGAAAATAAAGATTATTTATGGATACCATCTGTCTGCCAAGCATTCTGCCAGAGTCTTCTCACCTATTATTACTAATACACACATACATTTATAAGGCATTATTTTATGTTTTTTTTTTTTTTTTTTTTACTTTACATCTGGAAGAAGTGGAAGCTCAGAGAGTTTAAGGCACTTCACCGGAGACAAAACGGCTAGTGATTGGCAGAGCCAAAATGTTCATTTCAGTCGTCTGATGTGGATGTCTAGGCTCCCTCCTTTCCTGGGCATTTGTCCCAAAGCAAAGGCATGGTCTTCAGGGACTGGCAACCTGTCCTGAGGCCCCCTGCCCTGCTGGAGGGAGGTGGGCATGCTGCTGTCTGCAGTGCTGCCAGTGGATCAGAAGCTCCTTCCCCAGGACTGCCAAGCTGAGGGACCCCTAAGCCCTGCCTACTCCAAGGCAGACAGCTTGAATCCTGACTGCCGACACAAGGAGACAGGCACCCGTTTCCCGTGCCCCAAGGTGGCTAGAGGAATCACATCCTGGCTGTGAGAAGACTGGTTATCCTAGGCACAGAGCGGGAGCAGAGTGTGGGGAGCGCTGTATTCCTGGTACGAAAAACACTTGGACGGTTTCTGCATCAACACTGTTTTTATGTAGATGTGTATCCATGTTAACATGCATTAAGAAACAGACAACTGGCACAGCAAAACATTAAGATAAAGTTTCCTTTTAGAATATTCTGGTGGAATAAAAAAGGAAGTTGATGTAAAGAAAAAGTATTACATCAACTGTGGTCCCGAGAGTACTTGGCTGAGGCAGCTGAGTGGCCAGACTGATCTAGAGACAGGACAGTCACCCAGGGAGCTGGGAGCACGCTGCTGCCACTCTTGTTTGTATCTCTTGGCAGCTGTACAGTAAAAAGCCAGACCTAAGCAGCCAGGAGGGGTCCCAGGAGGAGACTCCCTGCTCACCTCGGCTTGTTGAGGCAGCCGGACACGTCCACACAGCCGTCAGATGGGCCTGGCAGCTCATCTCATGGCCGCTGGAGCCTTTCTCCTTGTCTTTGTCCCATTCTCATTCCTACCCTGTCTCCACCAGCTCCCAGCTCTGGGCTGAGTCCACCTCGTCTCCACCAGTCAGGGTCCTACAGGTGCCCTCTCACAGGTGATTGCAAAGAGCTTCATGGAGGGTGGGTTTTCAGGTGTGTAGGTGAAGCTGGCAACAGTGGGGAGCCGCTGCACGCCTGGGCCCAAGAGGACAAGGGCTAGGAGGGTTCCTGAGCCAGTGCGCCCTGTCTCTGTGAGGGGGCTGCTGAACAGGAGTTTTGGCCTGGGGAGGGGCATCCCAGCACACTCAGTCCTGAGTCCCAGAGAGGGACAGGGAACACATATGCCTGCCGTAGTTTCCTCCTGCTTTGCTTCCCAGCCAATTCTGCACTGCCCGTCACTGCAGCAGAGTGGGCGGGAGGGTGTGGGGACCAAGGCTGGAGGCCAGCTGGAGACTGGGCAGGTCATCCTGTGGGTGTCTTGAGAATGGAGCTGCGTTCTGCCTTCTCGCCTGTGTGTCGGTGGGGGGTCCCCAGCTGTCCCAATATGGGGAGGGAAACTTGACCTTAGGCCAGCCCTCCCCTGGCCAACTCAGAGGTGGGCGGGTAAGTGGAGGAATGAGATGTGGGAGAAAGCGTGAGGGTTCAGGAAGTCGTGGGCAGAGTTACGAGGCTATCAAGACACCTCTGCCCACCTTTAGGCCTGCTGCAGCTGTCTATACCCCTGGCTCCGTGAGCTTCCTGGAGCTCCAGCTCAAAAGGCCATTAGTGACTCATGGACATGAGTGACACGTCCATTCTCACTTTCATAATGGTCCAGATCTCTTTCTCCAGATGTCTGGACAGAGCTGGCTTCCCAATGCCAGGCCTGGGCCAAAGACCAAAGTTCCTGGTGGGCTCCTCCCTCCAAGAAAGCAGACACAGTGATGGCTGCTCTGGGACGAGCCCTGAGTGAGGCGAGGGAGATGGAGCTTGAGCGCAGGTGGGGACCCCAAATACAGTCCACATTGGGCAGGTTTCTCCTATCCTGAAAAGGCCCATCTGAAGGAATTTGAAAGAGTGCCCCTCTCCAGCAGTCATCAGAGGAGACCACAGCCCAGGTCAGCAGCTTGACTGCAGCCTCATGAGTCACCGAGGGCCAGAGACACCCAGCCAGGCCATGCCCATTTCTCACCCAGAGAAACTGCAGGGTAATAATGTTTGTTGTTTTAAGCTGCTAAGTTTCAGGATAGTTGGTTATGTGACAGTAGTGGGGGATGCTATTACAACTAAGAAAGGAGGACCTGGACCTGGTGTGATTGGCAGTGGGCACCATCAGGGTCTGGCCTGTGACCCCAGGAGTAGGGCAGAGAAGTGCCTCCCCACACCTAGGAGCTCTCGTCAGTGCTCAGTGCTAGGACTGAGAGCTGCTGGAAGACTCCACTGGGGTGTGGGAGGCTGGGGTCCCCTCTTCTTTTATTATTGACTGAGCTCAATGACTATTTTATTAATAATACATGGCTGGCGGTGATGTCTGTGAACGCATGTTTGCCTCTCAAGCATAATTGTTCTGTCGGGCCTCCCTCCTGTAGATTTATCATTCCGTCTCTGTTCTTTATTTAGCAGTTTTATTGCCAGTGATTAGTAATGGCATCAGTTGGAGTCCCTCTTTATGGGGAAGATTCATCTCTGTTTACTCAGTGGGGTGACTTTGGAGGGTGGTGGTTTGTCAGAGCCTGGTGCCCTGCTGGTCTCCCTCATCCAGCAGCTCCAGGTTCCCAGTGCTTACAGCACCTTTGGGCTGCCCCTGCGAGCATCCACCCTCCTCTCCTGGCTGGGCCCAGATGCCCCTGCCTTCTCATCAGGACCCCTCAGTGGGCAGGGGGTGCCTGAACAGCTTCACACCCTACTCCCCGTATCTCCATTTAGAGGAACTTAGAATCAAAACGCCCTCTGAGTTCCCTTCCTGTCCCTCCCAGAACCATCTTCTAACATCCTCTTCTTAGGAGGCTTTTGTGCTGGGAAGGTATTCCTGAAGCAGACCTGGGGCTGTGGGGAATTGGCTGTTAGCACCACCGGCAGATTCTTCACTGTACCATCCACTATTGCTGCCCACCCCATGCATGTTCCAGGCATGGAGCTTTCTAACTTTGGGTGAATCTGACCTTCCACTGTGGCAGCCCTTAATGACAGCTATGCCTCTAAACACTGCCTGAAGCCTGCGGAATCCAAGCTTTGGGGTTCACACCCTCACAATAACCTGCCTGGCACAGGGCATCTTTCCCAGTGCACCTGTTCCCCATATGGAGAGGGTGTTCTCCTGCAGAAGGTGTGTGGAGGGCTGCAGGGGCAAGGCAGGCTGGCAGCAGGGGTTTGTGAAGAGGAGCATGTCTCTGGATGGATGTAGTCATGCCTGCTTGTGGAGAGAGTGGAGGTGACTGGACAGGACTGGTCCAGTTCTCTATGCATGGTGGGGACCTTGCCAAGCATGGCTCCTGATGAGAGTTGACCTCAGCCTGCCCCATGCAGGGCCCCTCCCTGTTTCCTCCCACCCTGATGCAGTCTTCACAGCATAGCTGGGCTCTTTCCTGACCATCCATGGTGTTGGCGAAGCTGCTTAGGCTTGCAGTTGGGGAAACCCAGGACTCAGATCCCAGTTCCACTCCGTGTGGGCACAATGACCTTGGTGCACGCTGAGCCTCAGGTTTTTCTTCAACACAATGGAGAGAATAATTGCTATCTATAAGAGGCTTACCAGTCCTCTAGAAAGTGAGCCCTGTCCTTCAAGGCAAGGAGAACTGGCTGGCCAGTGCTTACAACCTCAAATTCTACCCTGGAGGATTCCCTTACTGCTCTCTTACTAATTAGCTACCTCCTCCATGCTGTCCCTGAAGGATGTGTCTCCTCTGACCCAAGCACAGACACTCCATCTAGGTCTTATTCATTCTTTTTATTTTTTGTACCCATTAACCCTCACCAGTTGCCCCCAACCCCCAACTACCCTTTTCCCCTTCTGATAATCATCCTTCTACTCTATTTCCGTGAATTCAATTGTTTTAATTTTTGGCTCCCACAAATAAGTGAGAACATGTGAGGTTTATCTTTTTGTGGCTTATTTCACTTAACATAATGACCTCCAGTTCCATCCATGTTGTTGCAAATGACGATCTTGTTATTTTTATGGCTGAATAGTACTCCATTGTGTATAGGTGCCACATTTTGTTTATCCACTTGTCTGTTGATGGGCACTTAAGTTGCTTCCAAATCTTGGCTATTGTGACTAGTGCTGCATTAAACATGGGAGTGCAGACATCATTTCAAGACACTGATTACCTTTCTTTTGGGTACATACCTAGCAGTGGATTTCCTGGATTTTACAGTAGCTGTATTTTTAGTTTTATGAGGCATCTTTAAACTGTTCTGCATAGTGGTTGTACTAATTTACATTATCACTAACAGTGTACAAGGGTTTCCTTTTCTCCACATCCTTGCCAGTATCTGTTATTGCCTGTCTTTTGGATAAAAGCCATTTTAGCTGGGGTGAGATGATATATCATTGCAGCTTTTTTTTTTTTTTTTTTTTTTTAATTGAGATGGAGTCTTGCTCTGTCACCAGGCTGGAGTTCAGTGGCACCATCTCTGCTCACTGCAACATCCACCTCCCAGGCCCAAGCAATTCTCCTGCCTCAGCCTCCTGAGTAGCTGAGATTACAGGCACCCACCACCACGCCTGGATAATTTTTGTATTTTTAGTGGAGATGGGGTTTCACCATATTGGCCAGGCTGGTCTCAAACTCCTAACCTCAGGTGATCTGCCCACCTTGGTCTCCCAAAGTGCTGGGATTACAGGTGTGAGCCACCATGTCCAGCATCATTATAGTTTTGATTTGCATTTCTCTGATGATCAGTGGTGTTGAGCACCTTTTCATATGCCTGTTTGCCATTTGTATGTCTGCTTTTGAGAAATGTCTATTTAGATCTTTTGCCCATTTTTGATTAGATTAGATTTTTTCCTATAGAGTTGTTTGAGCACTTTATATATCCTGCTTTTGATGCCCTTGTTAGATGGGGAGTTTGCAAATATTTTCTCCCATTCTGTGGGTTGTCTCTTCACTTTGTCAGTTGTTTCCTTGCTGCCCAGAAGCTTGTTAATTTGATGTGATCCCATTTGTCCATTTTTGCTTTTGTTGCCTGTGCTTTCAGGTTATTGCTCAAGAAATTTTTCTCAGATCAAGGTCCTGGAGGTTTTCCCCAACATTTTCTTGTAGCAGTTTCATAGTTTAAGGTGTCAGATTTGTCTTTAACCAATTGCTGTTTGATTTTTGTACATGGCAAGAGACAGGGGTCTATTTTCATTTTTTGCAGATGGATATCCAGTTTTCCCAGCACCATTTATTGAACAGACTGTCTTTTCCCCAGTCTATGTCCTTGTCACCTTTGTTAAAAATGAGTTCACTGTAGCTGTGTGGATTTGTTTCTGGGTTTTCTATTCTGTTCCCTTGATCTACGTGTCAATTTTTATGCCAGTACCATATTGTTGGGGTGACTATAGCTCTGTAATATAATTTGAAGTCAAAACTAATTCCTTCAGTTTTGTTCTTTTTGTTTAGGCTAACTTTGGCTATCATGGATCTTTTGTGGTTCCATGTAATTTTTTTCTATTTATGTGAAGAATAGATAGAAATTTTTTTCTGATATTTTTTCTATGTCTGTTAAGGTCATTGGTATTTTGATAAGAACTGCATTGAATCTGCAGATTGCTTTGGATAGTATGGACATTTTAACAATATTGATTCTTCCAATTCATAAACATGGAATATTTTTCCATTTTTTTGGTGTCCTTTTCAATTTCTTTCATCAGTGGCCTAGAGTTTTCATAATAGA
This sequence comes from Sapajus apella, assembly GCF_009761245.1. NCBI lineage: Eukaryota > Metazoa > Chordata > Mammalia > Primates > Cebidae > Sapajus > Sapajus apella. The sequence continues at coordinate 1,747,195 of NW_022437101.1, read as the reverse complement.
GATGTTTCACTTCTTTAATTCCTAGGTATATAATTTTATGCGTGGCTATAATAAATGGAATTTTTTTTTAAACTTCCTTTTCACATTGACCACATCATCTGCAAACAAGGATACTTTGACTTCCTCATTTCCAGTTTGGTTGCCCTTTATATCTTTCTCTTGTCTGACTGCTCTAGCTAGCACTTCTAGTACTGGGTTGAGTAACAGTGGTGACAGTGGGCATCCTTGTTGCATTCTAGATCTTAGAGGAAAGACTTTCCATTTTCCCCTATTCAGTATGATACTAGCTGTGGGTCTGTCACATATGACTTTTATTGTGTTGAGGTATGTTCTGCTTATCCTCATATTTTGAGGTTTTTTTTTTTATCATAAAGGGATGTTGAATTTCATCAAATGGTTTTCAGCATCAATTGAAATGATCAAATGGTTCTTATCCTTCATTCTTTTGATATGCTGTATCATGTTGATTATTTGTATATATTGAACCATCTTGCATCCCAGAGATAATCCCACTTGGTCATGATAAAGGATCTTTCTAATGTATTGGTGAATTAGATTTCCCAGTATTTTGTTGAGAATTTTTGCATCAATAATATTCATCAGAGATATGGGCCTGTAGTTTTTTTTTTTTTTTTTTTTATGTGTCTTTGTCTGGTTTTGATATTAAGGTATTACTGGTCTCATAAAATAAGTTTGGAAGTATTCCCTCCTCTATTTCTTTGGAATAGTTTGAGTAGGATTGATACTAGTTCTTCTTTAAATATTTGGTAGAATTCAGCAGTGAAGCCATCAGGTCTTGGACTTTTCTTTACTGGGAGGCTTCTAATTATGGCTTTGATCTCATTACTTATTATTGGTCTGTTCAGGTTTTGGATTTCTTCCTGGTTTAATCTTGGTAAGTTTTATGTATACAGGAATTTGTCCATTTCTTCTAGATTTTCCAATTTATTGGTATATAGTTGCTCACAGTGGCCACTAATGATCCTTTGACTTTCTGCAGTATTGGTTGTAATGTCTCCTTTTTAATTTGCAATTTTATTTACTTGGATCTTGTCTTATTTTTTTCTTAGTCTGGCTAAAGGTTTGTCAATTTTGTTTAACTTTTTAAAAAATCAACTTTTTGTTTTATTAATTTGTAATGTTTTTTCGTTTCAGTTTCATTGATTTCTGCTCTGATCTTTGTTATTTCTTTTCTTCTACTGATCTTGGGTTTGGTTAGGTCTTGGTTTTTTAGTTCTTTAAGATGCATCATTACATTGTTTATTAGAAGTTTTTCCTCTTTTTTGATGGAGCCAGTTACAGTATAAACTTCTCTCTTAGTGCTGCTTTTGCTGTATTCCATAGGTTTTGGTATGTTATGGTTCCATTATCATTTGTTTCAAGAAATTTTTCAATTTCCTTCTTAATTTCTTCATTGACTCACTGGCCGTTCAAGATGATGTTTAATTTTCACGCATTTGTGTAGTTTCCAAAATTCCACTTGTTATTAATATTTAGTTGTATTCCATTGTGGTCAGAGAAGTGTTTGATATTATTTCAGTTTTTTTGAACGTTTTAAGACTAGTTTTGTGACCTAACATATGGTCTGTGGAGAACCATCCATGTGCTCAGGAAAAAGGGTATTATGCAGCTCTTGGATAAAATGTTCTGTAAATATCTATTAGATCCATTTGGTCTATAGCGTAAATTAAGTCTGATGTTTATTTGTTGATTTTCTGTCTGGAAGATCTGTCCAGTGCCGTGAGTGGGGTTTTGAAGTCTCCAGCTATTACTGTATTGGGCTTATCTCTCTCTTTAGTTCAAATTACACTTCCTTTATATATCTGGTGCTCCTGTGTTAGGTGCATATATATTTTCAAATTGTTATATCCTTTTGCTAAATTGACTCCTTTATCATACTGGTGTTGCAGTATGTCTCATGCTCCCCCAGTCCACTGTCTCTGGGTCTGATTCAGCACCAGGCCTCACTTAAAAGTTGCAGTCCTTATGGTGTAGACTGCCTTTCAAGATTACTTGGAGATACAGAGTAGTGTAGCCCTCAGTAGTGAGATTTGCAGCTACTCACGTTTGGACTGCTGGTATAGGCAATTCCCTCTGGCTAGGGCTGGTTGAAATGCTCCCTCTGTGGGTGGGTGTCAGCTGTGCTTGGTCTGCTTTTCCTTTCTGCTCTAAAAGAATAGCGCCAAGTTCAGTGCCTCACAATTGTGTTCTCCCTCCCCCAGGGCCCAGAGAGTCTCTCTGCACCATGCCTCTGCTGCCGGGGTGAAGGGGGAGTGGTGTCGGCAATTCAGGACTGATTTTCCTCTCTCTTCAGTGCCTCTCTCAGGGATATGAAGTTAAAATCAGGTACTATGAGTGCTCACCTGATTTTTGGTTCTTAGGAAGGTGTTTTTTTATATGTAAATAGTTGTTAAATTGCTGTCCTTGCAAATATGATGATTGTTGGAGCTTTCTATTATGCTATCTTTTTTGTTGTTGTTGTTGAGATGAAGTCTCACTTTGTCTCCAGGCTGGAGTACAGTGGCAGAATCTCAGCTCACTGGAACCTGTGCCTCCTAGGTTCAAGCGATTCTTCGCCTCAGCCTCCCGAGTAGCTGGGACTACAGGAGCATGCCACCACGCCTGCTTAATTTTTTTATTTTTAGTAGAGACAGGTTTTCACCATGTTGGCCAGGATGGTCTCAATCTCTTGACCTCGTGATCCAACTGCCTTGGCCTCCAAAAGTGCTGGGATTATAGACGTGAGCTACTGCGCCCCGCCCCTATTCTCCTATCTTGCTCTGCCCCTCCATCTCCGCTATTGATTTCTAATTTAATTTTCTTTTGGTTGGAGAACATGGCTTTAATTGTTTGAATCCTTTAAACTTTATTGAGATTTGTTTTATGCCCCAGAATATGGCTTATGTTGGTGAATATTCCATGTGCACTTGAAAAGAATATTTTAAGGATGCGTATTGAAGTGCTATATAAATGTCAATAAGATCAAATTGGTTAATAGTGTTTTTCAAGTTTTCTGTATCATTACTGATTATCTGTCTACTTGTATCAATTATTAAGAGAATGATGTTGAAATCTTTGTGATATGGTTTGGATCTGTGTTCCCACCAAATCTCATGTCAAATTGTAATCGCCAGTGCTGGAGGTGGGGCCTGGTGGGAGGTGATTGGATCATGGGGGCAGTTTCCCATGAATGGTTTAGTACTATCCCTTGATGCTGTTCTTGGGATAGTGAGTGAATTCTTGTGACATCTGATTGTTTAAAGGTGTGCAGCACCTCCCATCAACCTTTCTCTTGCTTCTGTTCCTGTCTTGTGAGACTTCTGTTCCCCTTTGTCTTCTGCCATGACTGGAAGCTTCCTGAGGCCTCCCTGGAAGCAGAAGCTGCTATGCTTCCTGTATAGCCTACAGAACCATGAGCCAATTGAAGCTCTTTTTTTTTAAAAAAAAAAAATAAATTACCCAGTCTCAGTTACCTCTTTTTTTTTTTTTTTACACTCTGTCACCCAGGCTAATCTTGGCTCACTGCAACCTCTGTCTCCTGGGTTCAAGCAATTCTCATGCCTCAGTCTCCTGAAGTAGCTGGGATTAGAGGCACGCTCAACAACACCCAGCTAATCTTTGCATTTTTCTTTTTTTAGTAGAGATGGAGTTTGGCCATGTTTCCCAGGCTAGTCTTGAACTCCTGGCCTCAAGTGATCTGCCTGTCTCAGCCTTCCAAGGTGCAGGGATTACAGGTGTAAGCCACTGTGCCCAGCCTTCAGGTATTTCTTTATAACAGTGCAAGAATGGACTAATATACTTTGACTACAGTTTTTAAAATTTATCCTTGTCATTTTATAAGTTTTCACTTCATGTATTTTGAAGATTTTACTTAGGACTCCTATGTCCTGTTTGTTCAATTCTGATGTAGACAAGTTAGCTTTATTTTGTTTGGTGTTAGCACAATATGTCCTTTTGTATGCTTTTACTTTTAAAACTGTTTGTGCCTTTACATTGAGTTTGAATGTCTACTGACAGGTTATAATTAGGTTTTTCTTTTTCAATCCAATCTGACCATCTCTGTCTCTGAACTGGGGTGCCTAGGCCATTTATCATTTATATTTACTATAGTTATCTATTTTGGATTTGAATCTACCATCCTGATATTTGTCTCATATTCTTCTTGTTCCTTTTTTCTGTCTTTCCCGCTCTTCTTTTGGAAACATTATTTTCTATAATTCATTTCACTGCACTGTTGGTTTAATCTCATATTATTTTTAGTGGTTGCTCTAGGATTTACAATGTAATCCTTAATTTAAAACAACCCTCCAATAATATTATCATACTTCTTATATAAACCTTACAACAATATCTTTGTCTACCTCCCTTTATCCCCTGTGCTATTGTTGATATGTATTTTGCTTCTGTTTATATAAATCTCACACTGTATTGACATTAATTTTGCTTTAAACAATTATCTTTAAATATGTTAAATGTAAAAAATGGCTATTTTACTTACCCACATATTTCCAATTTTTATGGTTCATGAATTCTCTAGTGTATGTTCAGATTCTCAGCTTGCCATCAGATATCATTTTCTTTCTGCCTAAATAACTTGCTTTTACATTTCTTGAGGTACAGATCTTCTAGAGATAAATTGTTTTAGAATTTTTTGTCTGACTTTATTTAATCTTTATTTTTGGATGATATTTTTACTGGCCAAACAATTACACATTGACAGAGTATTTCTTCCAGAACTTTAAAGATGTTGCTACACTGTCTTCTTTCTTGCATAGATTCTGGTGATAGGTCTGTTGTAATTCTTATCTTTGATCTTCTGAATGTAACATGTTTTCTTTTCCTAGAGTTGCTTTAAAAATTTTCTCTTACTCACTGGTTAGCATGGCTGTCTTCATGTTTATTCTGCATAGCGTTTATTGAACTTCTCGGATTTCTGGGCTTATATTTATTACTAAATTTGTGCTATGCCATTCTTACATCGCTATAAAGAAATACCTAAGACTGGGTAATTTATAAAGAAAAGTTTATTTGGCTCACAATCCTGCAGGCTGTACAGGAAGCATGGCACCAGCATCTGCAGGGCTTCAGGGGAGGCCTAAGGAAGCTTACAATTATGATGGAAAGCAAAAGGCAAGCAGGCACCTCACATGGTGAGAGCAGGAGCAAGAGCGAGTTGGGGAGGAAGAATGTCACAAAATCAGATCTCATGAGTACTCACTCACTCTAGTGTGAGATGGCACCAAGCCAAGAGGGATCTGCCCCATGATCATCACCTCCCAGTGGGCCCCACTTCCAACACGGGGATTACAATTTAACATGAGATTTGGAGGGGACATTCAAACATATCACAAAAATCTGGAAAAAAATCAATTATTATTTCTTCAGCTTTTTTCCTTATCTCTTTCTTCCTCACTTTGATTCCAATTAAGTGTATATTAAACCCCTTGATATTGTCCCACAAGTCACTAATGCTATTAATTTTTTAAAAGTCTTTCTATGCATCTCATTTTATATATAGTTTCTCTTGCTGTATCTTCTAGTTCAGTGGCATTTTCTTCTAATTGTCTAATCTGCTATTAATTTGATCTACTATATTATTCATTTCAGATATGGTAATATTTACTTCCAGAAGTTACATTTGGGTTATTTTTTGTTTCTTAACGCTCGTCTCCTTATCATGCTCATGCTTTTCTCTGCACTCTGGAGTGTATAGAACATGTTTAGAATAGCCGTTTGAGTGCCCTTGTCTGGTTGTTCATTATTCCTTTCATTTAGGGTATGTTTTTCTTGAGTGAATTCTTTTCCCTGATGATGAGTTATATTTTTCTGCATTTTGCATGCCTGGTAATATTTTATTGGCTACTGAAAATTGCTGGATTTTGTTGTATTCTTCTAAATGGAGTCATATTTTGTATGGTGAACAACTAAGTTACTTGAAATCAGTTGAATCCTTTAGAAATTATTTTGATAAACGTTCTATAATCTGTCCAGAATGATAGCCACTACTCATATGTGGCTTGTGAACACTTTCTATTTACTTAAGTGCAACTGAGTAACTAAACTTCTAATTTCATTTAACTTAAAACAGCCACATTTGGCTAGTGGCTACTGGCTACCCTGTAGGACACTGCAGCTTTGCAGGCTTGCTTTCAAGCTTTTTAAAGGGTAGATCCAGTGAGCCTTTATTCTGAGACTTATTTAGCTTCACTCCAAAGTGATGCCCTTCTGAAGATTCTAGCCAATGACCTGTGTCTTGTGAGGTATTTCCATTCTGATGGGTGGGATGTGAACTATTCCCAACTTTGTATGAGTTCTGGGGATTAATCTGCATATGCATTACTGTACTTCATTTCCTAGAGGTTTCTTCTCACATATATGTGTATCACTACTCAGCCCAAGACTTGAGACTTCTCTGCAGATTTCCAAAGCCTTCTTTCTGTGATGCTTCCTCCTCCCCAGTATTCTTCCCTGAAGATTCTGGCTTTTTGGATCTCTTCAAATTCTGATCTCTGTGGCTACAAAGACAAACCACCAGGCTCTTCTTGGGTTTCCCCTCCCTGCATTGCAACCTGAAAATTTCCTCTAGACAATAAGCTGGTAAAATCATAGGGCTCACCTTGTGTGTGTGTGCCCTCTCTTCAGGATTCCAGTCCTATGCTTCTTGTTGCCCAATATCTAAAAACGGTTTAGTTTTTTCATGCAGAAGAAACCCTGTTGAAGAGGAAAGGTAGAAGAGACATGCCTTCATGATATGTAGTTCAGTTAGTTATGGTGGTCGATTCAGCTTAAAGCTTATTCATGGGGCATGATAAAATTATTCATATTCCTTTTGATATAAAATTCCTATTAAATGTTGAAAAGGCTTTTGGTGTAAATCAGAATGACCCAATTTGATGGGTCTATTGATGATGTCACCTTGAAAGGACCATCTCACCTGGGTTGCTGGAGTCCCTGCCCTGCCTGAATAGCAGAGAGGAAGGACTCATACCTAGTAAATCATTTCTACAGCCATCAACATAGGGCTCAGATTTACTTAGAAAAACCCTCGTCTTTAGTGTCTTAGTCCATTTTATGCTGCTATAACAAAATACCACAGACTGGATAATTTGTAAACAATAGAGTGTATTTAGCTCATAGTTCTGGAGGCCAGGAAGTTCAAGATCAAGTGGATGAATCTGGTGAGGGCCTTCTTGCAGCGTCATAACATGGCAGAGACCTCACCTGACTGTAGGGCCATGTGTGTGAGAGAGGGAAGGGGGCCACATTCATCCTTTCATCAGGAACCCACTCCTGAGATAACAGTATTGATCCATCCATGAGGGTAGAGCCCTCGTGACCTAATCACTTCAGAAAGGTCCCACCTTTCAACACTGTTGCATTGGGCACTACATTTTCAACACATGGACTTTGGGGGCCACAGTCAAACCATAGCATTTAGCATCTTCGGCCAACAGCCTGGAGAACTGAGATTACATTCTAATATGATGAGGGCATTTTTCGAGGGTATTTCTTCCTACCATTTCCTTGCCTCTGGTGGCTTCTGCCCCACCCCTGGCCCTTGCAGAGTCTAAGAGGCAAAGTTCTTTCCCGGGGCTGGGTAAGCCATCCCTGTCAGCAATGATAATATGCTGTAGGAACACAGTGTAGTCTGGGTTCCTTCAACAAATGTATTTAGCTGGGTTAGCTCGTTTCAAGCTTTTGGAGGCTCAAGAACATGCTCAAAGCAAGCTGTTGGAATTTTTTGAAATATTAAAAAACGCTTAGTGGCTGATTTGACTTCCAAAGCCATCTGATTTGACCTTCAAAGCCACCTGTTTCAAAAACTCATAGAGCAATTGATTGAGATATGAACATGTCTCAATCATGAATGTTAAGAATCCTTTGGATGCTCTAGAAGTTTTGAAAGCTCCTCTGTGCTCCATAATGTTCAAATTCTATCATAGATTTAAACATAGATGTGTGGATGTTTCGGATAGTGATGCTATTTACTTTTTAGAGCCATTTTTTCTGTAATAATATTTATTTCTCCATCTATGAAACTGAAATTAAGCACATTCATTGGATTGAGGTGAAATAAGAGCAATAAAATAACGATCTTAATTTACCCTCTTGGTCCTGAAGAATTGCACCCCTGTTTTCTCTTAGGTGACTAAAAAGTTAAAAGTCCATCTGTACTTGGCCTTGCCACTTGTTAATGACTGTAGTCTGAAGCTGAATTATCCCTGTGGTAATAAACATAGAATTCAGGCATATCTACCCCTTTCACTTAATACAATTTGCCTAATGTCCTCATCATTTCATCGTCGCAAAACCACATAATATTTCAGTTCTAATCTGCGCTTTGGATGTTGTTGTGAGTGCTGGGCAAGGCTTCTGGCCTCCTTTTGTTGGCAGGCATGACATTTCTCATCAAAGAGCATTAGTCAGATGTAAGTACTTATGTAGGGGTTACATCACAAGACCCCTGTTCTTGGATACCTGAGACTCCATCTGTGGGGTTCAGTCTTGCCACCACACAGGGGTTGGGGGGAAGGCATTCACTGTGACTTGAAACTGGAGCTCATCTTCATGGTATTCAACAGCCAGCTGGGAAAAGTGAAGAAACACAGTCCAAATGCCATTGGTTGTTCTTCCAAAAAATTATTTTTACTGGCTTCAACCCAACTATTTAAAATAAGAATTCCACTGAGTTGAAAGATGTTTACTGGTTGCCTACTTCATACCCAGCACTTTGTTAGTCTCTAGGGATAGAACATAATGTGGACAGGCAAGTTTCCTCCCTCCAAAACTGACCATTGCCTGGGTGAGGGAGACAGTTAAATAGGCAATGACAATATGTTCACTGAGGGGAGAAGTACACAGAGCCAGTGGTTAGGAGTTAGGGCATCAGGGACAGCCTCCTAGAGGGACATGGTGTCTAAGGTGGGACACCCTAAGGTATATAATAGATATAAAAGAGAAGGCTATATGTTTCGGGTCTCTAGAAATTAGGAAAGACTGCAAGGTTAAACTCTGGAGGAATGAGGCAAGAAAAGGTTATAAAGTTGGGATCGGTAAGAATTAGGCAGGACAGGTCTGTACGATTAGGATCTGTAGAAATGAGACATTAAGGTTAGGATGTGTAGAAATTAGACAAAAGGAAGCTGTAGGGTTAGCATCCATAGGATCCACAGGAGGTAGAAAAGAGAGGGCTACAAAGTTAGGATTCTTAGGAAGTAAATAAGAGAGAGTTGTAAGATTAGGATCCATGGAATTTAGACAAAAGAAGGCTGTGGATTAGAATCCACATGGAATAGACAAGAGAAGGCTGTAGATTAGAACGTACAAGAAGTGAACGAGAGAAGGCTGTAAGTCATGACCCACAGGAAGTAGTTAAGAGAAGGCTGTAGGTCAGGAACTGCAGATAGTAGACAGGAGAAGGCTGTAGGTCAGGCCACAGGAAGTGGACAAGAGAAGGTTGCATGTCAGGACCCACAGGAAGTGGACAAGAGAAGGTTGCAGGTCAGGACCCACAGGAAGTAGTCGTAGGTCAGGACCCCCAGGAAGTAGACAAGAGAAAGCTGCAGGTCAGGACCCACAGGAAGTAGTGAAAAGAAGGCTACAGGTCAGGACCCACAGGAAGTGGACAAGAGAAGGCTGCAGGTCAGGACCCACAGGAGGTGGTCAAGAGAAGGCTGCAGGTCAGGACCCACAGGAGGTGGTCAAGAAAAGGCTACAGGTCAGGACCCACAGGAGGTAGACAAGAGAAGGCTGCAGGTCAGG
>NW_022437101.1:1735375-1737423 GCF_009761245.1 Sapajus apella | reverse complement strand
GAAGGCTGTAGGTCAGGACCCACAGGAGGTGGACAAGAGAAGGCTGTCGGTCAGAACGCACAGGAAGTGGACAAGAGAAAGCTGGAAGAGAGAGAAGTTTCAGGGATTGTATGAGGGTAGCGAGGGAAGGGAGAATGGGAGAAAGAGAGGGCTGTGGTTATCGCTGCTGTGTCATAAAGCACTCCAAAACCCTAGTGGCTTAAAACAACAACAATCCTCATTGTCTTTCACAGCTTTGTGAGTCAGGAACCTGGTCTCTGTCAGCCCATGGATGGAGCTAAAACAGTATGGATGAGCGTGCCGATCTGGCTGGGGGCCTCCCTCTCTGATATGGTTTGAATATATGTCCCTGCCCAAATCTCCTGTTAAATTATAATCCTCAGTGTTGGAGGTAGGCCTGGTGGGAAGTGTTTGGGTCATGGGGGTGGATCCCTCATGGTGTGGTGTTGTCTTCATGATAGTGAGGTCTTGTGAGATCTGGTCTCTTAAATGTGTGTGGCACCTCCCCCTCTGCTGTCTCTCTTGCTTCTGCTTTTGTCATGTGATGTGCCTCCCCCTGCTTTGTCTCCTGTCATGATTGGAAGCTTCCTGAGATCCCCCACCCCGCTGCCCAGAAGCAGATACCATTATGCTTCCTGTACAGCCTGCAGAACTGTGAGCCAATTAAACCTCTTTTCTTTATAAATTACCCAGCCCCAGGTATTTCTTTATAACAATGATCACACCTGTAATTCCAGCACTTTGGGAGGGTGAGACGGGTAGATCAGTTGAGGTAAGGAGTTTGAGACCAGCTTGGCCAACATGGTGAAACCCCATCTCTGCTACAAATACAAAAATTAGCTGGGCATGGTGGCTCCTGCTTGCAGTCCTAACTACTCGGGAGGCTGAGGCGGGAGAATTGCTTGAACCCAGGAGGCAGAGGTTGCAGTGAGCCTATATTGCACCACTGCATTCCAGTCTGGGCAACAGAGCTCCTTCTCAAAAAGAAAACAGAAACAAAACCAAAAACAGATAAACGGCCTAGTACACCCTCTGGTACATATGATCCCAGCGCCCCTCCAGGCCATCTCTCCATATGGGCTGATGTGGCTTTCCTATGGTGGAGTGACCTAGGATACAAACACTGCCTCTGTGGCCACTAGGACTTCAGGAGTGTGTTCCAGAGGGCTAGCAGAAGTGGCATGGTGTTTTCCCACCTTTGAGTGAGGGGGTTAAAGTTTCCCACCTTCTGAGGCAGGGGTGTTAAAACCTGGTGGGCAGGTTTTTACACAGCCACAGAAGAAAGGACATGTGGAAAGGGCAAGAAATGGCCTCTTTGGTCATCTTGGAGAAACTCGGGAAAGCCGAGGTGTAAGGAAGCTGTAGGAACAGGCGGGCAATGAGGCTGGAGAGGATGGAGACTCCAATGCAGGATGACCTTGCACGCTGTGTCCTGGAGCCCAGCTCTATCCTGAGGTGAGCAGGAACATTTTGGTACTTCCTGAATCAGGAAGGTGCATTAGTCAGAACCTCAGGCTACCCTGTGGGAGCAGTTGGGAAGGAGGTCATAATAGAAGTGAGAGTAGTGAAGTGATGTCAGCAACAGTCCTGTGAGGGATGATGGTGGGTGCAGATGGACGATGGATTGATAGATACCTGGAGGTAGAATTGACAGGTTTGGGGCCTGATTGAATTGAGGGCAAGAGATTAGAAGCAGGGGGGATGGCAACTAGGACTATGGCTTGGACCACCAGGCAGTGTACAGTTTCTCTACGCCCTCGCCAACGCTTGTTATTTTCCGTTTTCTTCTTGATAGCAGCCATCCATTGGGTGTGAGGTGGTATCTCATTGTGGTTTTATTTGCATTTCCCTAATGACTAGTGATGTGAAGCATTGGTCAAAAGTTTTCAATCAAGAGGTATCAGCCTTCTGAGAAACTAGCACATTAGACAGTGGAGATGTGGTAACTGTGTGTGTGTTAGAACAGATGGGAGGGCCACTGAGATCAACTTGCCCTGTGCATGGAGATGTAATAACTATGTGTGGGTCAGAACAGAAGCGGGGGACCC
>NW_022437101.1:1655279-1735365 GCF_009761245.1 Sapajus apella | reverse complement strand
TAATAACTATGTGTGGGTCAGAACAGAAGCGGGGGACCCACTGAGATCAACTTGCCCTGTGCATGGAGATGTAATAACTATGTGTGGGTCAGAACAGAAGCGGGGAACCCACTGAGATCACCTCGCCCTGTGTGTGGAGATGTAATAACTATGTGTGGGTCAGAACAGAAGCGGGGGACCCACTGAGAACACTTTGCCCTGTGCGTGGAGATATAGTAACTGTGTGTGAGTCAGGACAGATGGAGAGTGGGGACACTGAGATCACCTTGCCCTTTGCAGGGACCACTCCTCACAAGTACATGAGGACTTGGTGCAAGAAAGCAGCAATGAGGCCTCCAATTCTGTCAGTGCCGACTGGCAGTCTCTGCTAGAAGCCAACCATTCGATTAACTCTTGACTTGGCCTGCTGACTCTTTCAGCCTTCCTCAGTGAGGAGGAATGGGCTGGGGAAAGCACGAGAATGCTGAAGGAGACCAACCACACATACGGCGTTTGTAAATGGGAAAGAAGACCACACGAGCCCAAGGCTTCTGAATTCACAGGAACATAGAGAGATGATCACGAAGGACAAGACGGGAGGTGCTGACAACGCTCTCATGAAGGGGCCTAAGGGAGGGCTCTAAAGCTCAGAAAGGATGGACATGAGGGCTGGGACCCCAGAGCAGGACTGACACTAGGCAAGGACCTGGGGAAACAGCATCCATGTGACAGTGCCCAGAGCAAGCTGAGGCTGGAGAAAAATTCTGAGACAGTGCAAAGACTTAAAAACGAACCACAGTTTGGCCAATGATGAACACAAGAACATTAACTCCCTGCTTAGGGATAGTGGCCAGTGGAGCGCCTTCATCCTCAGACATCTACTTGCATTGCTCAGACCCCAGCCTTCACCCAGTCGAAGGTGTTACCCTAAAATGTGGCACCTTGACATGCTGAATACTTTGAACTAAAGAAGCAGTCCCAGAACCAAGGTCCCTCTGACCTTCTCTCGACCCTGTCCCTCTCCTCTTTGCTTCTCCCGAAGGACAAGGAGGGGCTTTCTTGACTAAGGGAAGTTCCTCCAGAAGGAATGCAGCTGTCTTGGGCCCCCTCCCTATCTCATCAAACAGAGATGAGCTTACAGAAAAGAAGGCTCGGAAAGGAGTCGGGAGTGGATGCGACACCCAGGACCCAGGGAACTTTGCTGTAGGCCACTGTCTGTTCTTTAGGCCCATTTATCTTCCCTAAAAAAGTCATTTACTCTTCCTCGGAATTGCAACCCCCAACTCCCTCTCCCCTCTGAAGAGGGTATTTAAGCTTCAACCATCTGGTCCTTCTTAGAATTTCATACTGCATGCGACTCCCCTGGGCTTGCATGTTAATAAATTTGTAGGCCTTTTCTCTGTTTAATCTATCTATTGTCAGTTTGTCTCAGCAGATGCAATTATGAAACCTTCAGAGGAAAAGTTTGAACTTCCCTTCAAAGGGAAGTCTTTATTTCTAACAGTGCCCCTCCTCCTCCTCCCTTCTGTGGAAGAGTAGCCTCTTGATAGAGCTTTGGAGCACACCTGGAGGAGGAGGGGAAGGTGTGGTAGCAGGAAGCAGACAGGCCGGGTGACTCTGGGCAGGGCTGGCACTGCCCTGGGTGGCCCTCCAGAGATGCCATGCCTTTCCCCATTCATAGCTTCCAGGTGGAGAAAACAGTGCCTCTGAGTTCTTCTTGCCCCCGGCCCTTCCTCCACATAACCTTCCACAGGAGGGTGTCCGTGGACAGAACTCTGGGTCCGGCAGCGCCTGGCCAGATGTGGGGCTCAGGTGTGAAACTCTGCTCTGGAGTGGCGTTTGAGAGTCTGGGTGAACCGGAACTTCCTGGGAACTTGAGCCTCTGCAGTGAGCCTTTCCCACACTTGGAGAATCTGATGAGGTGAATTGGAAATAGGGCCTGCATGACTAATAAGTGTTAACAAGTGCGCAAACGATTCTGAGGCCCAGGCAGCCTGCAGCATTCTGCTGGGAGCCGGTAGCTAAGGGAGGGGCCCACACAGCCACCAGGTGGAAGGGAAGAGCCCTCCGTTCAGGTGGCTCTGCGTGGTGACACTGAGGAAGCCTAAACAAGGGTCTGGTGGTGACAAGCTCAGGGACGTGGCTCTGAGTTTGCTCCAGTCACCTTGGACTGCATATCTGAATGATTTGGAAGACCTGTATAAACAGATGTGTCCAACTTCATGGTGTATCCGGGACAAAATGTTTTCCACGTGCACAGAATTCAGGTTTTGCCACAGAGCTCCCCTTTCGTATGCAAATGTTTTCCATCATGTGCCTATGACCACCCCCTGTTGAGACCTCGCATCTTTGCCACTGGCATACTGGGGCCCCCAAAGTAGCCTGGGGTTCCAAAAGATGGTTAGGTCCCTTCTGATATCTGAGTCCATCTTTGTTTTAGAAAAGGGGTCATCAGCTTCCATTGTACGTCTCCAGTGGCGGGGAGCTCAGCTATCCCCAGCAGGTGACACAATGTCAAGATGATGCTAGTGGCTGGGTGTGGTGGCTCACTCCTGTAATCCCAGCACTTTGGAAGGCCAAGCTGGGAGGATCACTTGAGGTCAGGAGTTCAAGATCAGCCGGGCCAACATGGTGAAACCCCGTCACTACCAAAAATACAAAAATTAGCCAGGTGCAATAGTGCACACCTGTAATCTCAGCTACTCAGGAGGCTGAGGCAGGAGAATTGCTTGCCTGGAGGCGGAGGTTGCAGTGAGCTGAGATCGTACCACTGCACTCCAGCCTGGGCAACAGAGCAAGACTCTGTCTCAAACTCCTGAGTAAAAAAAAAAAAAAAAAAAGGTGATGCTCGTCCTCAGAGATGTCTTTCTCACGCTGAGTGTCAATCAGCTTTCCCGCAACTCCCCCACCTAGATATACTGCTCTCTTTTCCTTTGTACAAAACAATGCTGTAGAGACATGAAGACATCCAATGCATGGCCCCAAAATTTATCCAGGCTGAGCAGAGGCTGACAGCACTTAGAATTCAATGCACAAATGGATCCACCACCTGTGGAAGCTTGTGAAGATGGAGATTGGGATTCTGGACTTTTCACAAGCCCCTGGTCATGTGGAGGCTGCTGCTCCAGGGACTGCGCTTACAAAGCACTGGCTGAGGGTTAAAGAGTCCACCTAGAAGTAAGAGGGGCCCAAGTCCCTGGAGTGGCCCCTCACTTAGTGGCTCTATGACTGTGGGCAGTTACATCCCATCCTGACACCTTTGTTTCCATTACAGTAAAATGAGGCTAATGAGGGCATCTCTGATGGGTTTACTGGGAGAACCCAGTCCAGGCTCAAGCTCCCCACTCATGGGCCAGCACATGGTACAATCTTGATCATGTGAACCCTTGGTCATGTTTAGCTAAACAGCCTGGGACCTTCAACTGTTCCCCGGAGGTGCTTCACCTCCATGCCCTCTCCCCAGGAGACATTGAGAGGGGTCATACTCACAGAAAAGGGCCAGGGCATTACACAGAAGATGCAGACAACACCTGTAATTTCCACAAACAACGTGTTCTCATAAATCTTACCACTGTCCTACTAAACACAATAGTAGAAATAGTGGTTTTTCTGGGCAACCCCTGTGAGTGAAATATCAATTCAGAAGCTGAAGGACCTATCAATAAAGGTCTATCCTGTGAGGCTACACTGGTTCAGCTTTTGTGCTGGTTAGAAATGCTGATGAACAATTAGCTGAATTAATACCCTTTGATATGGCAAGACAACTCTATTAGTATTTAATCAATGTCATCTTTGATAGATTATAGCTGGGGAAATTCTGATTTTTTTTCATAAATTAATGGATAGCTTTGCGTTTTCTGACTTGGTTCAGGTGCCAACTCCTTAGGCCAGACCAAGTTAGGTGCTCCTTAGAGCAACCTATTAAATTACTTAATATGTGGGATTGTGATTGTCTTCTCTCTCTGTTAAATTTTAACTCCTTGAGTAGAGAGACAAGATCTTATTGTCATGGTATCATCAGCGCCAATCAAAGTGCCTGGCACAGAGCAAACATTTGTATGAAAGAGGGAGGAAAGAAGGAAGGAAGAGAGAGAAGGAGGGAGGGAGATAAGGAAGGAAGAAAGAGAAGGAGAGAGTGAGGAAGGAGAACGGAGGCATACATGACCTCCCTCAGGAGCAAAGGGAAAGAGGAAAGCATCACTGGCCAGTGAGTTGGGCTTCACTGGGTGGAGACTCTCTGCTTGTGTCCCCTGGCATTATCTGCTTCATGAAAACAGGCCTATTGCTGTAAGGGAGTGAGGTTTCCTTCTAGCTGACTTGCTGGGAGCAAGTCTTTATGTGTCCAGCTCTGCCCACAGCCCTGTCAATACGGTTCTAAGGAAGAAGATTGCTTCCCCAAAATAAGTTCCCCAAAGTAATATTTTCCCCTGAGGGGACATATTTACTATAACTGTGGTTCTTGTTGAACGGAGGGACTCTTCCTTTGTTAGGCAATTCTTTTCCTCGGACCCTGAGAACTGTAAAATGAGATATTCCTTCTCATGTTTTAGTGAGATGAAAACAAAGTGGAGAGGATGCTTGAGGTGACTTGGAGCCAGGGCCAAAATGCAACTTCGTTCTTGTTGCTTGCACCCAGTGAGTGACTCATGGGAACCAGATTTTGGGACAGTGGTTTGCCTGTACTCCTGGCTGGTCACCTGGCTGGTGACAGGTGTGGCCAAACTGAATGGCATTGAGGGGGGTGGGGGTGGGGGTTTGTGCGGTATTGTCATATCCTGAGGTGTGGCTGCACTTGTTGGGAAAACAAATGGGTATGAAATCTTGAATCCAAATGATGACCTGAAGTGTGGGCAAAACCCCTGTGTTTGTGTGAGTCTGGGACTTGGTTTACTGAATGCCTCCCTATCCTCCCAGTGTGGAAACGGCACCTTTGCAACAAGAGGACAAGGACGATGCATCTTGCATGGTCCCCTGGACCCTGGGCAGCACAGTCCTGGCAGCTGCTGAGGTTTCTAAACAAGGAGGGAGGCACGTTTTGGCCCTGTGTTTCCAGTTGAACAAGAATTAAGAGGCTTCTGTAGAAGCCCTGGCATGGAATCTACCAGGACCCTGGGTGCTCGTTTCCTTCCTAATTGGCTACCTGCAAGTGGGCACCTGCTCTTGAGATGGGGCAGGGACCCCTCCCCAACTGTGGAAATACAGGAAAATCTTGGCCTCCTTCAAGGGAAATTACAAGCACCCAGCTAGCCCTGAGAAGCAAATGAGCAACTTGATAAGCAGGAAGGTAATAGTAACCTAAAACAACAGCCAAGTAAGCTGGAACCGTGGGGTGTTTGGTTCCCTCTGGAAACTAAAGAGAACATCTGAACAGGTGTCTCTGAGTGGTTTTTCAGAAACCCAGACCCCACCATACGGATCCACTGGCACAGAAACCTCAGATAAGAGGGAGCTGAGGACTGAACTTGGAGCATGGCTCTTTGTTCTAAATTTCCTCCTGAGGGGCTTGAGGAAAGTCCCCCCAACAAGCCAGAGCTAACATTCCTTTCTGCTAACCCACATTTTTAAACAAAGCTTCTCTTCCTTAACCAATTGCAATTCCAAAAATTTTGGACTCCACCTATGACCCATAAGCCCCTGCTTCAAGATATCCTGCCTTTTTAGGCCAAACCAATATGTACCCTCCATGTATTGATTTACGATTTCACCTGTGACTTCTGCTTTCCTGAAAATTTCCCTTGCCGTTAAAAATCCATGCTTGCAAGCCACTGGGGAGCAGGTTTGAAGTGTGAGCTGCCTGATTCTTCTTGCTCGGTGCCTGCAAATAAACACCCTCCTTTCTCCCACTACAGGCTTCAGTGTGGATTTTGGCTTTACTGTGCTGGGCCAGTGGCCCCCAGTTTCATTAGGTAAAACGCTCAGACTCTTGAGTTAATCCGATACTTCTCTCCAAATCCCCAAGGTCAGGAACTGGCAGGGGGTGAGGGGGTGAGAACACAATTTCCTTTTGAGTGCAGGGCACAGGTACTGGTCACTGAATTGGGGCAGGACCTAGTGGAGGGCCTGGCCCTGCAAAGGCATGAACAGGTGTTGAAGGGACAAGGTGAGATGCCAGGCTGTGGAAGACAGGGAGGTGGCTCTGTCAGCCCTGGACCCCACTGCCCACAGAAGGAAGACAGGAGTCCGGGGACAGAACCTTAACTGCAAACTTGTTTCACTTTTTAAAAAGTGGCCTTTTCTTGAACAGAAAATAGCTTTCATAGGGAAGTTTCTTCCTGTGAAGGAAACTCATTCTACGTAAATAATCATTTCTGCAAGATTGCCCTGGGCTGGTCCTCAGCCAGTCTGAGGTGACCTGAAACTGCTGTTGTGTCTGAGCTGGGGGCCCCAAGGGTTTGCTCACCAAGAAGCCTACAAGTGAGCGGGTGGGTGCGGGTGCACAGGGACCCTCAGGACCAGGTGGTGCCCTTGCCACACCCACCTGGTTGGCAGGGCCAGGGAAGAGCAGGGCAGGCCAGGACAGGGGGGAAGGAAGCTAAGGAGAAGGGCTGGAGTAGAGTGCACCTGGGAACTGACATGGAAGGGACCAGGCCAAGCAAGCAGCGCCCCTCCATCAGAGGGGAGCCTGGGAGCCCTTCGGGTGAGGTCGTCTCAGGATCCCTACTGCCTTCTGGACTTAGGGATCCAAAAAGGCTAAGTATATTGATGAGCGTGCGTGCGTGTGAGCATGCGCGCGTGTGTGCCTGTGTTGTGTGTGTGTGTGTGTCTGTTGCTTGTTCTCGGGGAGGGGGAAGTCAGCTCCTCTGGGTTCATCTGGGGGTGGAGATCAGTCTGCAGTAACTCAAGAAATGCCTTCTGTGGCAAAGTCCTCTAGGTCTCCAGTGGAGATGATGCCCAGGCCTGGAGCTTCTGCGCCCTCCTCTCCTGGGCTCTGGGGAGGCCTATGGGGGTGCTGGCCGGCAGAGTGTGGGGTGCAGTCACCATGAGGCCCTGGGGTCAGCTGTAGTCCAGCCTTGTGGACACTCTGGGGCCTGGTGTGGGCCACAGAAGTGCGAGGGCCCTGCCTGAGGAAGGTGGGAGCGGAGAGCTGAGACGAGCAGCGCAGCGGCATCAAGGCCGTCACAGGCACCGGTTGGAAGCCGGGGTACAGCACATAGGGAGCAGCAAGGGCATCCGGTGGGGGCGGCTCTGGTGAGGTCCCCTCGGAGGACGGGATGGAGACCTTGACATACTTGCCCGTCTCTGGGTCATAGAAGGTCTTGATTTTCACCTGGAGTGGCAAGTCGAAGACAAAGTACTCCCCGGACTGTGGATCCTGAAGGACCTTCTGGGTGGCGGGGTAAGTGGGCAGGGGTGTGAGGGACTGGGGGCCCCCAGGCCGTCTCCCGGCAGACTCGGAGAAGCTGGACACAGAGTGGCGGTGCATGGGAGGGGGCAGGGAACGGACCATGGGGAAACTGTGTTGAGGCCTCTCTCTGGGGCACAGTGGCCTTTGCTCTGCCTGCTCCAAGTCCTCCGGGCAGAACTTTCCTTCCTGTGGCTCGCCATGCTTCTCCTGTGTCTGGTCAGTCTTCCTCCTTTTGCTTGCCAGCTTCTTCGCCCTCCGCAGGGCTTTCTCTGTTTTGGGTGGGACTGCAGGTGGTTTGCTTGCTGCCCTCTCCAGCTGTGCAGGAAGCTCAAGTCTCCCAGGGGGGCCTGCTGGGCTGGTGGCCACATCCAGCAATGGACCTCTTGGAGACAGCGTCCGGAGGTCTTCGGCCAGCAGCTCAAGCTGGGGATCAGAGCCGCCCTCCCATACCAGGGCATGGGTCAGGTCTTCCCTCCGGGTGACCCTGGCTGGACTGGGGCTGGCCCAGGGGTTGGCTTGAGGAGGCTCCTTGGGCAGCAGCTCCTGTTCTTCGGGGGCCTGGGAAGCCTCATCCCAAATGCTGCTGGCGGCAGGGGAGCAGGCGCTGCTCTCCCCCAGGGAGCTGGAATTGGGAGAATTCACCGTCTCACCAGGGACCGGTCTTCTGCCAGCAGGGCCTGCTCTGGGTGTGGACAAAAAGTGACTCTTGAAACCTGGTGTCTGCTGTTCCCAACAGGGTTCAGGCTGCCCCGGGGGTGGCTGGTCTTCTTCGTCACCCTCAGGTAAAGCGATGGTGGGGATGTGCTGTGGGACTGCCAGCTTCCCTGGGTCTTTGGAACTGCTCTTGCCATTGCTTGCCACGATGCTGTATGCTGCATCTGGGGGTGGCTTCACCCTGTCCCAGTCTCCTACCGGAGGCATAGATGTGTCCTTTGGTGCTGGCTGAGAGGCCTCCATCCTGGCTGTGCTGGACTCCTGCTGGGGTTCCCCCGTGACCTCACTGGCCATGCACTTCACGCGTGTGCCCTGCGTGTTAGTGGTTGTCGATGTACGAAGAATGTCCTGGTTTTCGGGGGCATAGAAACCAGGATCCTCACCCCATTCTGGCCTTGACAGTTCCTCCTCTTTGTGGCCACTGCCGAGGGAGTCCTCCAAGGACATGGTCCTCAGGAGAGGCAGCATGATAGGTTTAATTACGGGGGTGACTCTGAGGGTGTTGTCTTTAATCGTAAAGAGCATGTGCTTGTTTGAAGCAGAAGATGGGGAGGGGGTAAGGTCTTTAGCCTGTGAAAAGGTTGTACCCTTATTTCCTCCAATCTGAGAGCCTCTGAAATTAGCTTCCTCTGCTGATGCCTTCCTGATTCTTCCTCCAGACACACTTTCCCCTTCTCTTTGCAATGCTTCCCCCTGGCTGCGCTCTTCCAAGCACGCATGCCCATTACTTAAGGCACAGTACTGCAGCTCATCCTTCCCCATCACATTCTCCTTCTCATCCTTCTGACTGTCACCTGCATTCACGTCCTTCCTCCTGTCTTCCCGCTGGTTCTCAGTAAACCACGTCTTCTGTTGATCATCAAACGAGGCAAAGGATTGATCTGAAGAGCTAGTGCTGAATTTGGCCTTACCTTTGAGGCTTGGCATGAAATCAGATTGGCTGTCACTATAAAACACATCTTCCTCCTCAGGAGAGAGGGGACCTGGGGAGAATTTCTGGTTCAAGTGTGTGTTCTGAAGTCCTGCTTCCTTCTCAGGTTCTGTCTCTTGGGACACAGATCTGGAGAGCCCATTCTCTAGCTGGCAGGTCTTCATTTTCTCCGTAGCCCCACCAGGCTCAAGATCCCTATTGCAAAGCCTTAGGGAGAGGTGCTTCCTGGAGCGGTGTTCCCTGGAGTCTGGACACCAGCCGGACCCAGCAGGACCCATCTCCAACTCTCGTTCCGCTTCCTCGTTCTCATAACTGCTTCTCTCAGAAGCCTCCCCATTGACATAGAAGGGGGCTTTGATGATAGTCGGAGCTGTGCTGAGGGTTAGATAGCTGTCTGCGGAGGGCTCACTGGGGTCGGCTGTAGGGTCCTGCTGGGCATTGATGTGCGATGCAGTGGGGTCATTGGCAGGTCTCTCCTTAGAAATCTGGTTTGGAGGACTTTCCTCAAGCCCGTTGGGGAGGATGACACCGTTGCTCACGGGTTCTTGCTTTCTGTCAGCCTTACCTCTGGTTTTCTCATCAAGCCCTTTCAAGAGAGGTGAGGAACTGTATGTGCTCTTAACACGCTTCCGCACATCCTTGAGGTTGAACAGCAGGCTAGGGGCTTTGGACTTGTAGCTGTCTCGAGATTGACATTCACTGGGCTCCTTCTCTTGGTATCCATTTAGCTGTCCTGGGGGTGATGGGGTTCTCTCTGCTGGCTGGCTCTCTGCTGAATCCAGGGCATGCTTGCTGGGTATGATGGGGGTCAGGAGCTTACTGATGTTAAACGGGGGATCATAATGTTCATCGGGTTCCACAGGCAGGTCAAGAGCATCATTTTCTGGAAACTGTCCCTGGGGTTTGTGTTTTGTATACAAAGGTGGGCCTCTCCTGTTGGTCTGTGTCTTTTCTTCTGAAGCATCTTGTAGACTTTCTTTCCCTTTCTTGCCAGTCTTTGGTTTCCTCCATGGGGGCTGGGCTGGCTTCTCTTGAGAATCAGGCTGTGAACTGGGAGCTTTTCCTTCCACATCAAATACCTGGGATCCTGGATCCCTGTACCCCCAAGGTACAGATGTGGACAGAGCTCCTGCTGCCACTCTGTTCTCTTCCTGACTGCAGCGGGCCTGGACCTGGCAGGGAGAGACTGTGCACTCAGGAGGACAGGGTTCTCTTAGCAAGGTCGAATCCCCATAGTGCTTGGGAGCTTTGCTTTCTGGGACTGTTCCGGCCGCATCCTTTCTCTCCAGCAGCTTTGGTTGGTGGGCATTCCACGACTCAAAAGCACTATTTTCACTGTGCAGAAAGGTGCCTTTGCCTCTCCCAGGCTCACCAGTGGCTGGCTTGTGGTGTGGAGAGGGGAACGTTGACTCAGATGAGCTGGTCACGTCATCGGCTGCCGGGAGGAAGCTGCTGGAGCCGTGACAGGCCATTTCTGGATTCTTGGGGGACTCCTGTTCTCTGTGTTTTCTGCTGGGCTGGTGGCTGTTCTGATGGGTGTTGGAAGCTTCAGCGGGCACCCTCCTGACTGTCAGAAAGGCAGAATCAAAGCAGAAGTTGACACTGCTTTCTGGAAGAGGGGCAAATTTGGGGGGATTTTTCAGAGCTGGAGGCTTGCTGGTAGTGGTTCTGTTCTCACAATGTTGGGTCTCAGTCCTGTCGAAAGATTTAATTAGTGTTGATACTTTGGAGACAGGCTTGTTGCTGCTCCGGAGACCGGAAACTGGCACCTCCAGTCTCCTCTGGACTGGTGTTGGTGGGGGGCTGGTTTTGGGGTACTTTTCCTCTCCCTGAACGTACTTAGGCAGCTGTTGGAAGGTGGCCGCCCAGCCTGAATGTTCTGTGCCCTGCGATGGTAACTGGCTCCAAATGCCACTTTTCCTCTGGGTGTGGCTCACTGTTCTCTGCTGGAGAGTCCCAAACACCTGTCGGCTGATATCTGGGGACACGGCCAGGTAAGAGTCATGGAAGGATGTGTCCTCTGAGATGCACAGGCTCCGGAACGCCCGGTCTGTGAGGCTGCTCACCTCCCTGTCTGCATCATCCAACACACTGCCGATGCTGGAGGAGTCGCTGAACCCGTCTGTGCACTTCTTATTTCCCTGCATCATCTGTTGTCTCCAGGAAAGCTGTCCTAGTCAGCCGGTAGGCGCCTCTGGTGATGATTCTGGCAAGGTTAGGTGTTTCCCTCTTCCCACAAAACTAGAGCTTCTCATTGACCAGATGTAATTGTAAAGTGGGGATTTTTTTTTCTCTGCAAAAGAAAAAAGTGCAGGGTGTGAACAGGGTATCCAGCTCTATGCAAGAATATGTGCTTGTCCAGTTGGAAAATAGTGCCTGTGATGGTTAATTTTATGTATCAACATGGCTAGCCTGCTATATGTCTAGATTCTAGATCAGTCTAGCTACGGCTGTGAAGGAATTTTTTAGATGTGATTTCCCTAAAATCAGCAGACTTTAGGGAAAGCAGTTTATCTTCTGTAAGGCAGGTGGCTCTCATTTAATTAGTTGAAGGCCCTAAGAGTAAAAAGACTGAGGTCACAGGCAACAAAAGCAAAAATAGGCAACTGGGATTACATCAGTTCAAAAGCTTCTGCACAGCAAGGGAAACAATCACAAAAATGAAAAGGTGTTCCACGGAATGGAAGAAAATGTTTTCAAACTGCATATCTGATAAAGGGTTAATATCCAAAATGCATGAGAAACGCCTACGACTGAATAACAAACAAAACAAAACAATACCCAAAACCTTCTGATTTAAAAATGGGTAGAGGAACTGAACAGATATTTCTTCAAGAAGACATAGTAATGGCAAACAGGTATATAAAAAGGTGCTCACCTTCACTAACCATCAGGGAATTGCAAATAAAAGCTACAAGGAGATATCACATCGTGCCTGCTAGGACCGCTATTCTCAAAGAAAGAAAAGATGACAAGTGTTGGTAAGGGTGTGGAGAAAAGGGAACCTCTGTACACTATTGGTGGAAATGTAAATTGATGTAGTCACTGTGGGAAACAGTATAAAGATTCCTCAAAAAATTAAAACTAGAACTACTATCTGATCCAGCGTTCCCATATCTGGGTACAGGCCCAAAGGAAGTGAAATTAGGGTCTTAAGGAGGTATCTACACCCACATGTTCATTACTCACAATGGCCAAGATACAGAAGCAAACTAAATTTCCATCGATGGATGAATGGATAAAGAAAATGTGGTGTATGCATACAATAGAATTATTCCACCTTAAAAAGGCAGGAAATCTTGAAATTTGTGACAACGTGGGTGACCCTGGAGCACATTATGTTAAGAGAAACAACCCAGTCACAGAAAGACAAATACGCATGATGTCAGCTACGTGATGAATCTGACATAGTGAAACTCACAGAAGCAGAGAGTAGAATGGGGGTTGTCTGAGGCTGGAGAGCAGGGAAGTGGGGAGTTATTTGTTAAAGGATGAGATGTTTCAGTTATGCAAGATGAATTAGTTCTGGAGATTGATGTACAGCAGGTGCCTGTAGTTAACAATACTGTGTTGTGTGCTTGAAATTTGCTGAGGATAGATCTTATGTTAAATGCTCTTATCACACATACAGAAAAAAATAATGAATAAAAGGGGTGGGAGGAAATGTTTGGAGGTGATGGATGGGTTTATGCATGGATTGTGGTGATGGTTTCAACGGGTGCATACTTATCTCCAAACATCAATTCTTCCTGGGTCTCTAGCTATGCCCATTTTGGACTTGCCAGCCTCCACAGTCATTCAAGCCAATTCCTTAAAATAGATTGCTATCTCTCTGTACCAACATATCCTATTGGTTCTGGTCTTCCGCAGAATTGGACCCATACAGTGCCTGAAGTTCAGTGGTGTTTTTGCAGAGCCCTTCCCTGATATTCCATGGAGTATTTCCTCCTTGCTCATCTTTCTCTCTGTGCCTGGTTTATTTTCTTCATGTTACTGAGCATAAGGTTCAGTTTACATCTTTGTGGTTTACCCATGATTAGAATGTCAGTGGAAGGCATGTGGGGACTGCTAGGTTGTCTTTTCACTGATTGCCCCTCATCCCAGAGCCACCCCAAGAGGATACGGTCCCCAGAGTCTGCATTGCCTGGGCCCCTTACCTCTGGGACCAGCCCGTGGGGGTGGGCAGTGGACGTGCTTGCAGGAGCCTGGAGGGAGGGGAAGTCAGCATCCCTGGCATGTCTCCAGCCCTCCTGTCTTGCTGTGACATGGGGACCCCAGTCACATGATGTCCTCAAGGTTTATCTGTGTTATAGCATGTGCCAGAATTTCATTTTCAAGGCTGAATAGTATTCCACTATATATATGTGTGTATGTGTGTGATATATACATATATACACACATATATGTATATATATTGTGTGCATATGTATGTATATATGTATTGTGTGTATATGTATGTGTGTATATAGTGTGTATATGTATGTATATATATATAGTGTGTGTATGTGTATATATATATTGTGTGTATATGTATGTGTGTATATATATATAGTGTGTATATGCATGTATATATATAGTGTGTATATGTATGTATATATATATATTGTGTGTATATGTATGTGTATATATATAGTGTGTATATGTATGTATATATACATAGTGTGTATATGTATGTGTGTGTATATATATATATATATATATAGTGTGTGTATATGCATGTGTATATATCACATTTTGCTTCCCCATTCCTCCATTGATGAACACTTGGGTTGCTTCCAACTTTTGGCTATTGCGACTGATGTTGCTACAAATGTGGGTGTGCAATCTCTCTCAAAGGTCCTGCTTTCAATTCTTTTGGGTATATCCCTAGAAGTGGAATTGCTGGATTATATGGCTGTTCTATTTTTAATTGTTTTTAGGAGCTTCTTTTCTGTTTTCCGTAGTAGCTGCATCAATTTTCATTTCAACCAAGAGTGTGCAAGGGTTCCAGTTTCTTCACGTCCTCGCCAACACTTGTTATTTTCTGCTTTGTTTTTTTCTTTTTTGATAGTACCCATCCTGATGGGTGCATGGTGCTGCATGGCGTTCTCTTGTGAATCCTGTCTGCAGATGCTGCTGCCTTCTGGAATACTTACTGCTCCACCTGGGACACATACCTCCCATTGCCTAGAACATTGCCCGGCCTGGGGCAGGGGATAAGAGAATGGGTACGCTAAAAGTTACATAAAATAGCATGTATGGATCCCGGAGTGCATGCAAGTGAGGGGTGTCTAAGACAGCGGACATCTAGCAGGGTGCTGCTAAGCGTTCATATGGCAGATCAAACACTGCCAGACAACTCCCATTCACAGCAGCAGAGCTGAGCAGGCGACGCTCTTCCCTTTTTGCTTGGCTGGCCTTAGTCACTGCTATTGCTCCAGGAGATGGACAGTGAAGGTGCTCCCATCAGGGAGGCCGAGCTGCATGTCAGAAGCCCCAGGCTCCATGTCCCCTTGCTGAGGGACCACAGGCTGGCTGCCAGCCACTTCAGTGCATCTCTCTCATCTGCATGTGTGCTGTGAGATTGCAACCATTCTGTTTCTTTAGAGTGGGGATCATGTTGCTTCGCTGCAAGGCTCCAGGAGTTTAGGGGTAGCATCCTGGCATAGCTCAGAGCTGCCAGGCTGTCAGTGATGTTTGTCTTTCACCCTGGAGGCCAGGCATCACTGGGGTTTGTTGTTTCCATCTCTTGACCACAGCACTCTGGTGACTTTCCAATGTTGATTCATCAGCAGACAGACTTGTTTCTGTGAACGACAGAACTGAGCTGGAGAAAGGATGGGACCTGAGTTCTAGTGGACTGAATGAGCTGATGAGGAGATACTGACCTGCTCTGGGAAGGCTTCTCTGCACCGGCTCCTCAGCCCTACCTTGAAAGGCAGGCTGCTGGCTCCATGGAAAGCACACACTCACAACAGCATATGCTTTTTAGAAGGCTGCATACAAGGAAAGAGCATCAGCTTGCATGGGGAGCAGGGGAGACCCTAAGGCTGGCTGGGCTCACATCTTCCCCAGTAGAAGACACACGCTCCAATCTTCAGATTCCCAAGCAGCTAGCATGGTCAGGGGATATGCCTGTGGTCACAGCAATGGAAGCAGCCAACAGTCCGTGAAAGTTCCTGCCTTTCTGGTCAAAGGAATAATTCCTGCTGTCTCTGCTCTGTCAGTACCATTCTTCCTACCTTGAATGCAGACAAGAAGCCAGAAACTACTTGATTTCTTTGCTGGGGCTGCCATGACAAACAATGGCTTAAACATTGAAAATGTATTGCCGCACAGTTCTGGAGGCTGGAAGTCCAAAATCGAGGTGTTGCAGGGTCAGTTCCTTTTGAGGGCTGTAAGGGAGAATCTGTCCTAGCCTCTCTCCTTAGCTTGAGGATGGCCATCTTCTCCCTGTGTCTTCCCATCATCTTTCCTCTATGCTTGTTTGTGTCTTCATTTTTCCTTTTTAAAAATTTTTTAAAGTTTTTAATTATTAATTTTTTTTTCATTTTGTTACTCAGGCTGGAGTGCAGCAGCGTAATCATGGCTTACTGCAGCCTCGACCTCCTGGGCTCAAGTGATCTTCCTGCCTTGGCTTACCAAGTAGCCGGGACTACAGGTGCACTATACCATACCTGGTTAATTTTTGTATTTTTTGTATAAATGGGGTTTCACCATGTTTCTCAGGCTAGTCTTGAACTCCCAGGCTCAAGTAATCTGCCGGCCTTGACCTCCCAAAGTGCTGGGATGACAGTCATAAGTCACTGTGCCCTACACAAATATCCCCTTTTCATAAGGATACCAGTCATACTGGATTAGAGCCTACCTTAAAAACCTCATCTTAACTACGTATAATACCTCTGTAGCGCTCTTATTTCCACAAAGTCACATTCTGAAGTTATGAGAGTCTTTTGGCAGGGGTGCATGACTCAACCATAACACTGAATTCACTTTGCAGCTCTGAGACAAGCAATGGCCATTGAAGGCCAACCTGCAGAGGGTGGCAGTGTGGACGGGTGAGGAGCCCAGGTCCCGGCCAGCACTGCTAAGCTGTGAGCCCGTGGCTGCACCATCCCACTCGAGTCTGTGTTATCGAGGCTGGCGTGGGATTTGATGGAATCTGAGTGGCTTTGACCACTGTGAGTCAGGTTTTCTGTACCCTGAGATCCTATAAAAATGGTCAGGAGTCTCCTGGTGTCCTCAGTGCTGGGATTCTGATCTTGACAATGGCTGAATTCAGTAATATTGGGGGTTTCTACACTTTGAATGAGAATAAGATCGTTTTCATTTAGATAAAAACAGGTTAGTTGTAGACCTAAATTTACAAGCTTAGATAAAGTCAAGCAAGCAGCCTTTACCCAATTAAACATATCCTCAGATTAGTAGGTATTTGCTATTTGTTTTCTGAATATTCAGCTTGCATCCTCTGAGAAAAAGCACTTGATTCCTTTTGGGAAATTTCCTCTCCCTTTGGTTTTCAGTCTTAGTGGGGCTGAAAGTCAAGGTGCCTGCAGAGGCTCCCCAGAGCCAAGAGCAGGTGTGAGACCTAGGGCAGGCCTATGGACTGTGGCAATTCTCCTGGACCCACACAAGGACAGACGTGTGTTCAGGCTTCCTTGCCGGTGGTAGGGCTTTCACTATGCCTGGCCCCTGACACTTCCTAGCTGGAACTTTAGCCATCACCTTGAGTCTACAAGGCCTCCATTTTTCTTTTAATACATATGCATTTTTGTCTCATTTGTTCAGTTTCTGCTTCTATTGCTTATGGCTGAAGAACCCTACCTAATCCAGGGTTTACATCCTCATTCCAAACAGTGGTGAAGGATATTCACTGATCTTCAGAGCATTCAGAAAATAACCACAATGCTTCTGCCTCAGGAAAAAGAGACCCTCTCTCCCCACTCTCCTACCTTTATTCAGATAATTTCTTCAATTCTGATTTGATATACCTGAGGTCAGATGAGACAGTCATAAACTTGACCTCATTCTCCCCCCAGCCGCCATTGTACCATTCAGCATAGTGGCCAAAACAGAGGTGTTTCTATATGCTGCTGTTGAGTTAGTTCCATACCTGTTACAGCACTGGAAGCTGCAGGAGCCTGCTGTGTTGGGTTTTAGGATCTGTAGTTTCAAAACGTCTTTTTATGCTTATATTTGGTGTCATCACTGCCCATCTAGAAAGAAGAAAAATAATTTCAGTGGAACCCAAATGACCAAAGGTCCAAGCGCAAGTTCAGTGAAGAAGTTCAGTATCTTTTATTTTATTTTATTTTTTGAGACTGGGTCTCGCTCTGTCACCCATGCTGGAGTGTAATGGTGTGATCTTGGCTCAGTGCAACCTCTGCCTCCCAGGTTCAAGCAATTCTTGTGCCTCAGCCACCCAAGTAGCTGGGATTATTACAGGTGTGCATCACCATGCCCAGCTAAGTTTCGTATTTTTAGTAGTGACAGGGTTTCACCATATTGGCAAGGCTGGTCTTGAACTCCTGACCTCAAGTGATCTGTCTGCCTCAGCCTCCCAAAGTGCTGGGATTACGGGGTTGAACCGCCATGCCCGACCCAAAGTACCTTTAAATGTCAGTTATACAGCAGTGTAGTTGGCCTTCAAAAATGAAAAGGAATCCATACTTGAGCTCAACAAAATTCTAAAAAACAGACATTTTTGACTGTTTATACCTCTTCTAATATTCATTAATTTGTCGATGGTCCAAGACATTTTTAGAAACCTGTTTTAAGCCTTTGAGTTTTCTAATTTGACTGAACCAGCTGTGAATTACTTTTTGCTAGTAAAATCTGACCCAAGGCCCTTTTCCCAGTGAACTGATAAGTTGGGTTTTGCAGCAAAGAGAACTGGAGAAGTGAAAGTTGAGTCCACTCAGCAATGGCAGCACAGTATTGGATTCATTGTTGGCAGGAGGCTTGAGTCTTCTGACAGCTAAAAGAACCAAAAAGCTGCCCAGGAGGATTTTCACAATGCTCAGAATGAAGAGTGAACTAATTAAAATAAATCCACTCTGCACATTTTAAATGCAGACCTTTGGGGTTTCCATAAGACCTTTCCCAGCTTGTAGCTCCTGGATATTAATCTAGTTGAAGGTAGTTTATTAATAATATTAATAATCATAGTAGCTTGAATTTGTGGAGTCTATGTCTTTGGAGAATCACAGAGGTGCTTTGTGTCTACCACCATACGGTGAGGACCCATCCCTGACTCCCCAGGCTGGCTTAAATGGGCCTCCTTCGTGTTCCCAAAGCATGCTGGGTTTACCTTTTCCATAGCTCAGCCGTGTTGTCACTTCATACATTGTGACCCATATGTTTCAAGAACTGATAAT
Organism: Sapajus apella; assembly: GCF_009761245.1. Lineage (NCBI taxonomy): Eukaryota > Metazoa > Chordata > Mammalia > Primates > Cebidae > Sapajus > Sapajus apella. The sequence goes on along the minus strand of NW_022437101.1, from coordinate 1,717,040 downwards.
CGCTGCTTTCTCTCCTTAACTAGAAAGGAAGCCCCTTGAACCCAGGAAGGGAGTCTTGTATACCTTTGTATACTGAACTCAATAAATAGAAGCTCAATAACCATTTGTGGTAATGCTCTGAATTGGGTTATCTTTATTCTGATTTTTTTTCCTGGAGGGCAAAAAAAAATTTTTTTTTGAGACACAGAAAAAAAGGGAAAAGATAATAGGAATTTTGTTGAGAAAGACTCCTGGCCTTGGGTCTTACGGCCTTCCGAAAAATTCAGATCGATCCATTTGGAGCTCTAAATAATAAGGCCACACCCCTGTCTGCAGCTCCACTGAGATCTGACTTAGGGATGAAAACGAAACCCACCTGGTGCCACACATGGATGAGACTGAGATGCAGAACGACATGGCGGCATTTATTTTGTGAATGGTTAGGGGACCCCTCACCCTGTGCTTGGGCTTTTGCCCTAGGCAGTTGCCTGATGGACTCACTGACATTGCTGCTGGAATGAATTTTCCAGAGGCCAGCAAATATCTGTCTTGCTCACCACTTTGAAGCATTTAAAGGAAGCCACTCTGAACTGGTGAAAAGTCTTGCTCATAGAGCACTTTGCCAGTGAAAGGGCATGCTCCCTTCAGGCAGCATGATGGAGGATACAGTGCACCTGGCAGGGCCATGCTCTAAACAAGGTCTTGGAACCTGGTCTAATGAATGCATAGAAATAAACATCAATATTTAATCATGACCTGGTCAATTCCTATTTATGTCTATGGCCTTCAAAGACTATTCTCTTAAATGCTTCCTATCTCCTCCCTACCTCCATTATTTCCTTACCCGTTTCACTCAGCCTTTAGTGTCTGGCCCTCACTCCTCCCTGATGGATCTTCTGTTGGGCCATTTTTGCTCCTCATCTGACTTAACTTTTAGGCTGCAACCTAGACGCATGGCCACTGTCTACTTGAGATGCTGTTTCACTTGGACTCTTTTCTTCTCTCCTCCCTGTCTGGATGTTTAGCTCTTCCTCTCCTTGACTGCTGGATTTCCTCTGCTCTCAGCCATGGAACCTCTTCTCCTATCACTCCACAATCTCCATTCAGGTGATTGTCCCCACACCGTGGTCCCTGCAAGCATCCACACACTGAGGCCGTGACCAGGCCAGGCCATTTGCCTGGCGGCAGTCCATGCCTCCTCCCATCCACCAGGCAGCTTGGTACCCATCTCACAGCCCTTCCAACCCACATGTTTAAAGCAGAATCCATGAGCCTTCTGCAAGCTGGCTTTCTCCCTGGGGACCCCAGAAACCTGACATCACCTTTGACTTCCTCCTTTTCCTCCCTATGCCTTCCCGTTTGACATCCATTTCCTACTGCCGTGAGTTTCATCTCCAAAGTTCTCCTCCTTCTACCCTGGTCTCCATCTCCATGGTCCCTGTGTGTCCCAAACTGCTGTCTCAGATCCTTGAACCACTGCAGGAGCCCATTCCTGCCCTATGCCAAGAGACAGCTTTCAACACTCGAACTTGTTCATATTGACCTCTTGCTTAGAATTCCTCAAAGGCTTTCCAGTTTTAAGGAATGAAGATCAATCTTCTTAAACAGATCCTCTCTTTCCGTCCACACCTTGTGCGATCTTTTCCCTCATGCTTGGCTTTCCAGCTGCCCTGGTCTTTTTCCAGCTTCTTCAACACACCACCCTACTTCCTGCCTCAGGGCCTCTGCACATGATATTCCCTCTGCCTGGACTTTTTTACTTCCATCCTTACCGGGTTAATTCCAACACGTGCTTTGGAGCCCAGTTCACGTGTCCCTTCAATAACGCAGCTTCCTCAGGCTATTCCAAGTCCGCCCGTTAAATCCCTTTATCATAGGCTATACCTATCATCTTGCGGCACTTACCGTAATTATAATTGAGCATTTAACTGAATGATTTGTTGTTTAATGTTTGTCCCTCCTGCTAACCTGAGGGCTTATTGGTGGCGGGGATCCATGCCTGTCTGTTTCTTTTTCTTGTAGCATAGTGCACAGTGCAAGCAATCTCTGTTAAATAAATGAGCAAACCCCTCCACCTGTCATGATATTACTCACACTGTTGACAGGCTTAGCAGGACTTATTTTATTGACGGTCAATTATAATTCAATGAACACAGAATTATCACAAATTTCAAATTAGTGAATTTGAATCCAAGTGGATTTTATTTGCTTTCTGATTCCAAACCCCCAAATATGAAAAATTCCCCCTGGTAAGAGATGGAAGCAGGTGGATGGGATTGTTCTTAGAGACTGTTGACTGGCTGGCTCTGGAGAAGGCGTCCGTCGGCAGCATGGCATGTACTGTGTATGTTCAGAGTGCGTTTTTACCAGGGAGAGATGAGAGGTGACTTCATCTTGACTTTGCCATTTCCCAGTTGGTCCCTCTTGTGGCTCTCACTCTCAGTGCTCTAAGTTGGGGAGTGGCTTTGATGCCTTCTGGAGGGCCAGCATCCAGCAAACATTTGTTGAGTGCATTACTTGGGGCTCTGCTTACAGCCACAGTGTGAATGGTGATGCGTTTTCTAAATTACTGGGTCAGTGGACGAAATGCTGGCGTTGCTCTGTACCTCTAGCAACTCTGCAGGACTCAACGGCATCCTGTTCTGCAAACCTCCAGCACTTCCTCTGCTGACCCGGGCCAAACTCGCATCAGGTGGAGAAGGTTCTGCAAAACACCAGAGCACACCAGGTGAAACAGGATCTTCGGGCAAGAATTTAAAAATGGACTTTCCAGTTGAGCCCCTGCAGAACAGCGAAGGGTCTGCCACGCCCACTGTGAATATGTGCATAGGCGAATTGGGAGTGCCCTGTATCCTTGGAACCTGGAGAATTACACTCAAGAATGTGTAATTGTCTTCTCCTAATTGTAGGGTCATCTTTTGAATCAGAATACGTCAAACAAACTCAATCTGAGCATGGATCCCCATGAATCAGCTTTTCCTTGAGATGAGCACCGAAATAACCTTTGCACAGTCATTGCTAAATTCTAACTCTTCCGAAATGTTTTCTCACATGATGCTTTTTTTCCATGCCACGCCTCATATTGCTGTTATTATTGACTGGATGTGCTGCTTTTTGCGGATGCAATTCTCTCTCCCTCCTAATTCCTTACAAATGCCTATGCATGACCCTAAAGGCCCTCTTGGCAGAGGAGATCTGCCTGCTCCCACAGGACCCAAGTGTCCTGGACTGGATCCCTCAAGTAGCAGTCCCTCTGTCTGGAATGTCTCTCTCTGTCCTCAGCCACAGCCGCTGACAACTTCCTCCTCTGTTCCGTTCCTTGTAGAATCTTTTCTTCCCTTTTTATCCCTTACATTGCTTTATTCTTCTTTCACAGCGGTGAATCTCTGTGTCCTACTAGACTTTGAGATCCTTGGTGTGAGGTCCCTGTCTTGGTTCATCTTTTGCCTGCAGGGTGCTTGGTGCACTCTGGTCACTGGGAAATGTTTTCAGTGCTGGTTGCTGAGTGCAATTCTTGGACCCTCAGATGTGATGACCGAGGTTTATTGTGGTGTGCAGAGGGACAGAGGTCCATGTTCTCCTTGTCTTTCTCTGGGCCCCCAGCTGGCAGCCAGCCCAGGCCTGAGAAGTTCATGCAGTCTAGCTTTTGCTGATCTGCCCCAGACCCTCATGTGTCCAGGCTGTAAGGACAGGAAGTGCAGAGGAGACTCATCATCCCTACATGCCAGGCCCTATTGCAGGTGCCTGTCCCACATAGCTGAGGAGTGCGTCAGGTCCACAGGACCAGAGCCCTACTTGGTGACCCTAGAGGGCCCAGCTCAGGGACCACAATCACCCATGAGGTGAGACAAAGCATCCTCAGAGGGAGGACCCGGATATTCCACGTCTCACAGCTGGTGAGTGACAAAGCAGGCTTGGGGCTGGGTCTCGGTGGTCCTGGGGACACTGTACAGAGGCAACAGTTGGTGGTCTGGCATGGCCAGGCTGCTATACTGAGCAAATTAAAAATGCAGAACACGCAGTGAAATGTGAATTTCAAATAAATAATAAATGCTTTTTTAGTGTAAGTGTATTCCATGCAATACGTGGGATACACTCATACCAAAAAAATTATTCATTATCTGAAATTCAAATTCCACTGGACGACTTCTTCTTTTTCTTCTTTTAAATCTGGCAACCCAAGGGTGGCACCAACTTTTAGCACTCAAAGTGGATCACAATCAGAGGAAGCCAATGCGGTGAGTCAATACTGGGATGACACAGTGACAGTCACGGCTCATGTGTCTGCATCACCCTGTAGTTCATAACAAACGTCAGCATCTACGCTCTTGTTTGGTTCTCATGACTCCTCTGAGGCAAGCTGAGTGGGCCTTGTCACTGTCTTCTGGGTTGAGAAACGAAGGCACAGAGAGGTGCAGGATGTTGCTCAGTGCCACATAGCATGTAGACAGGGAAGAACTGGGGGTGAAGTCAGCCTGGGCTCACCACCTTACCACCTTGTGCTTTCTCCAGGATGAAACCCCTAACCTGTGGCCTGTGGACTGAGGCTCCCATGGGCATGTCCTGGGAGGTGTTGCCAGCCCTGCTTATGGCTCATGGGGTGGAGTTCATGGGAGAATTGGTGGCTCTGGGGAAGAAAAGGAGGGTTTCATTTAACTTTCATGTCATGTCCTAAGGATCTTCTCAGCTCAGTTCTCCCAGACATCCACAGAAGTGAAACCTTTGATTCAGCCCGTAAACATGGAAGGATCCTGTTTGGGGAGGGCTCTGGTGCTGCTGGAGGCTCAGACAGCTAGGCTCTGCAGAGCTGGGGGCTCCCCTGCAGGCCCAGGGTGTGCTCCTGACCTGCTGAAGATACGTTCCATTTTCCTCCTCTTCCCTGCCCATCTTTCCACAGGAAGCCATTGGGGTTTGCTTTGTTGCTGGGTTTGACCACTTGCCGGTAGTGTGGTTTTGAGCCCAAGATCTTCGGGTGAATTTAATTACCTTAATTGAATGGTGCTTTCAATTCTTAGAGAAGGGGAAACAGGAAGACAGTGGAGATGGCAGGGGTTGACTTTATCACACCCAGAAGGCTCTAACAAATTGGAATTGATTCCTCTTGTTCTTCTTTCTGGGCTGGTTTTCTGAATCACTGACTCAGGCATGTCTGAGGAGCAGTTCAGTGGAGTGAAGTGTGACAACTCCTCCTTGTCTATGCACAGCCTGGAGTCCTGCTCACAGAGGGTCCTCCACCCGCAGATGCACAGCACACACAGCCTGCACCACCCCACGCCACAGGGCACCTTGCTCTGGACCTGTGCTTTGCTGGTCAGTTTTAGGCCGAGGCAATTGACCTCTCTGTGCAATTCTAACAGCCCTCTTGCTTTAGAGGGGAATGTCCTTATCTACGTTCTCTGCTTTATGAGGAGAATGTCTTAGCTTGAACTGAAATATCGTAGGCTGGGAGGCTTAAAATCAACATTTACTCCTCACAGTTATGGAGGCTGGGAAGTCCAAGATCAAGGAACTGGTAGATCCGATGTCTGGTGAGGGCCCTCTTCCTGGCTTGTAAGTGGACAGTTTCTTATTGTATCCTCAAGTGGCAGAGAAAGAGAGCGAGAGTGCACATGTATAAGCAAGCCCTCTCGTGTCTCTTCTTATAAGGGCACTAATCCCATCATAGGGGACCCCTCCCTCATGACTGAATTGCTTCCCATAGGCCCTACCTCCTAATATCATTCCATTGGGGTAATCCCAATGAATTTTGGAGCATACACCTTCAGCCCATAGCAGCCAACAATGAATTGGCAAATTGACTTCCTCAGTTGAGGTCCTTCAGGTGAGGACAGCCGACATGTGTTGAGTGTCTGTGAAGCAGCAGGTTGACCCCTGCACTTGCCTGTGCTCACATATTCCTCAGTAACACTCGGCATGATAGGCTCCCCTCACCATCTTACATCTGACGAAACTGAGCTGTAACTGGCTGGGTCAACTGTTGGTCCCTTGCTTAAGGCCTGGGAGTGCTGGGCGGGGCCTCACCCAGTCCTCCGCTTCAGTGCCCTGCTCTCTGGTGCCAGAATGATGCCTCCTCAGCTCCTCCCATGTGGGGCTTGCTGTGTCTTTGTAACCTCTTTGGACTTTTGGAAATCAGAAATTATCAGTTCATAAGAAGAAAGCGTTGGATCTCATAAGTGTGACTTGCCGCCTGTTTTGGTGCTGGAGATACAGCCATGTGCAGGGCTGACCTGGGCCATTTGCTCCAGAACTGGATGGATCCTGGGAGGGTGTTGCTTTGTAAAAGTGCATTTACCTCTGATGGCCTTAGATTGGCTTCCACTGGGCGGTGCTTCTTTTGCGTGTAAAGCAGAGCTTTGATTTGCATAGAGGTCACTGTACACCTGGTCTGGCCATTTGGGCTCCACTAGCCTGATATTTGGCACATGGGAAAGGGGTGTCAGCCTGCAGACTGGCCTGGCTTGACTGGATCCAAACTCAGGTTCTAGACTGGGAAAGCCAAAGGCTCCCAAACTGATCCTGAGATCCTGTGCCCTGGGAGAGAACAAGGTTGGCTTTGTCCAGCCCTAGGAACAGGATGTGGTTGGGTGCCATGATGGCAGTGTCGGCCTGGTGGGAGTCTGAATCTTCCACAAACCACATTACATGTGTAGAGGCCTCTAAATCCTGTAGCAGGTAGAAGTCCAGTATGCCCCAGGGATAGTGGTTGAAGAAACCACTCAGCAACCATGGCTGAAGAGTACAGAGCAGCACTAAGAGATACATGGCACGTGAGAGCCTGGACTTTCTCATCTGCAAGTGGACCCCACACCATGACCTGGCACAGGTGCTCCCAACAGACTTTCTCAGCCCTCACATCATTGGCACTGCCCAAGGCTCAGGGAGAAATCACCCCTGGCTGAGAACCACTGTTAGAGAATCAGGGAGCGAGCACTGGCCCAGCACCGGGCTGTCCTTCCTGCCTTCACTTGTTCATGTACTCACTTGCTCTTCCCCTCCACATTTCCCAGGAACATCTTGCCCTGGATTCTGGAAATGGCAGGACCTGACATGACAGAGTCATCATATAAGCAGTGCTGGCAGTGGAAAGAGCTGAGACCCAGTTCTAAAGTTTGTCATCATGGGTGTCACTTAACTGCTACACCTGGAAAATAGGGATAACAAAACCAGCCTGGCTGTGCTTGCCTCCGGCACTGCTGCCCCTCAGGTTGCTCCCCATGCTGGACACAGGAATTTTCATGGAATCAGTCCCCACGGCAGGCACTGCCTGAGAGTCTCTCGATGTTGGAGCCAGCCAACCCACCAGGTCCTGGGTCCCCACCACAGCAGGGAGGATGCCTGAACCGGAAGAAGGTTCAGAAAGCCCTGGCCACTGCAGCCCTGCACCTCACCTGTCAGGTTGCTGGGGAGCGAGTGAATGACACGCACACCCTGTGTCTCTGCAGAGCAGAGATTTCTCCTCTACATGTGGTAAGAAATGCATTCACATCATGGCACAGAACATGCTTGGAGACATATGTATCAAGGGAAACTTGACAAAGCAAAGCTTACCCTTCTTATATGTATGCCCCAACCTAATCTATTTTATTATTTCATTTAAAAAACCTCTTCACAACTTACTAAGTGACTTCAGGACTTAATAATGACTTATGATCTACAGTGATTAAAAAAAAAACACAACTCTCTGAGACCAGAAGTTTCAGGCATACCTAATTAGGTCCAACTTATGGCTGCCCTGTTTATGGTAATGCCAGATTTTCATCTGGATGGAGAATTGGAGACCCAAGGCCCAAACACAGTGACTGACCAGGTTCACCTGGGGAGGGGAGGAGACTCCACCCCCTGGTGGCAGGTCCATGGTCCAGGCCTTGCCTTTCTGCTCCAGGCTATGTCTCCAGTTCCCACACAGTGCCTGTGCCTCGCATGGGACCATTTATTTGCTAAGCAAGTGAATGAATGAGTGGATGAGAGAAATTTCTCTTATCCGCTGAGTGGGGACTGAGCACCTGGTATAAAGGTACTTTATAACCTAATATTATTAATTAATATTTATTATTTAATCAATATTCACAATAGCCTCATGACACAGGAGTTACTCTTGTTCTTTACAGAGGAGAAATGTGTAGTGCAGAATTTAACACCTGGTGGTGTGGGGCAGGAACCTGGGGCTCCTAGAGAAGTGGTGGTCCCATTCACCTGTCTTTAGAGAGCGTCCTCTAGCAGCTTCTGGAATGCCAGCTACAGGTTAAGAGTCTCTGCTCAGCACCATGCTGTGCCTTTGGGGACCAACCTGCCCCTGGCTACTGTGCAGTTTTCCATACTCCTGGTTCTCACCCTCAGGCCCCCTTTGAGCTCATCTTGAGACCTGTGGTCATAGGATGTCCTTCTATTCCCCATACCCCATCACACCTGGGATTCCACAGCATGGGGTGCAAGGACCTTGAAACCTAGTGGGGCACACAGCTCTCCAGTTAAGAGCTTCAGAATCAGACAGATTTTGGACTTGCCACTCAACTTGTGTGAGCCTCAGTCTTGCTTTGGTGACTTTGGGGCGAATGGAAAGGCAGACCCAGCAGCCTGAGGCTTATGGATCAGGACGTGGTGGTGAAGAGACAACTGTAACTTATGACCAGATTCCACCTTGGAGAGAGCCTTGTCTAGACAGAAGCCCAGCTCCTGGAGGAAGAGGCATTTGTTGGGATGGGGATATCTCCTCAGGAACCATCCTCTCTCCAGCCCCTGGGAAAAGAGCCAGGCTTTACGGGGAGGGGAGCCCCCTGAAAGCAGCCCTGGAGGGTGCCGGGCTTGGCAGAGACAGGAGACTCAGGCAGGACTCCTGAGAACCACGGGAGGGCAGGGATTCTACAGAGTCCATGGCAACATCTATATACCAGGTTCCTCATATGTAAACTGGTGCCATGAGGCTGCGTGACACAGGCAGAGAAGCAGAGCTGGAGAAGCTGTCACCAAGTGTTAGCACCCCGGCAGTCTCAGACACCCATCCTGTTGATGGAGCTCCTGCCACCTGTCTCACCCTCTATATCCATGGCCTCACCCAATGGACGTAACAACTGGCAAATTCAGTAGGGCTGACACCAAAGGAATTTTAGGTAATTGAGGGTCAGAGAGGTTGAGGAACTTGCTTAAGGTCACACAGCCAGAGAGCAGCAGAGCCAGGATTCAGGGCCAGGTCTCTGTAGAATGCAGCGAGGGCAGAGAGACAAGAGATAAGATGGTCTATCTGCCACCAGCTTCATGCAGGGTGAGGAGGGGGCAGCAACCTTTCTCCTAGCACCTTCTCACCTATCTCCCTCTGCGTCTTGTCCCACCAGGGAGCACTGGCTTTAGTAAAGCTAGAGGAGGCATGTGTAGGACCTGGCTCTCCTGCAGAGGTTATCTTCCCTGCCCTGGAAGCCATGAAGCGGCGTGCATCTGGGATAAGGAGAAGAGGACCTCACACAGAGCACCCCTGGCAATTCCTAAGCCTCCCTCATAGGTCTGAAGCTGTGCCTGGCCTTCCCCTCATGTCCCTGCGGGAGGCTGGGAAGTAGCTGGTAGATGACCACTGTCCTTTCTCCAACCAGCACAGCAGTGATGAGGTGGCTCAGCCAGGGGAAGGAAAGGGGAGAACGAGCTCCTGCAGTGCAGTGTGAGGAGCTGACTGACACCCAACTGCTTCACGGAATTCCTCGTGGCAAGGAAAGGCATTCCGGTGTGGCCAGCCCAGTTCCCCCTTCCAAATTTAAAGCTGAAAGATGCTCCTCTAACAACCATGTTTATTTCAACCTATAGCTGTGTTGATGGGAAAAACTTGGCTTCTTGGAGCACCTCCTGTTGTGTCTGAGAACAGTGCCGGCCCCTTGCCCCCTTTCCCTTCCTAAGGCGGCAACCTTGTGCATTTCAGAATGCCCTGAGGGCTGGCTAAGCAGACAGTGCTTGGTCCCGCCCAGGACTCAGGAAGTCTGCTGGCCCTGAGACCACACCTGGAGAAAGCTGATCGGGGAGTGATGGGAGGTTGCCCCTACTTCAGGGAGGTTGTAGTGACAAGTCATAGTCTCTTGGGCCACTTGGGTCTGATGCTTGTCAATGGCTGTGATTTGTGCTGTGTCTGCCCTTGTCCTGAGCCTGGCTCCAAGGCGGGAACATCATGTCCACACTCGTGCTTGGCCTTCCACCCAATCCACATGCTGAAGGTGCTCAGATCCACGACCTCTTCTGTGCAAGAGGGGCGGTGATCACCATGCGTGGTCACCATGGGGCTGGGGTCCATCCTGCATGGTGCCAGCTGCTCTCCCACTCAGTTGTGAGCATGAACTAGCTGAACCCTGAGGCATCAGACTTTCTCCTTGACGACTTCTGGAAGGTACAGGCCCAAGCTGGAGTTTAAGTGAGAGGAAAAAAATCTCCAAGTAGGAGAGCGGAGTGAGGAGAGCAGTCCTTGCATTTCTACCACATGCCTGGAACTTTTCATACGTTTGCTCAGTTAATGCTTGCAGGACTGTTTGATGTGGGAGCTATTATTGCTATTCTACAGAGGAGAAAGCTGAGGTCCAGGGGGCTTGCTGAGAAGTGGCAGGGCTGACCTATGAACCCAGATTTTCCTGTCCTGTGTCCCCTGCAGAGCCACAGGCTTTCCAGTGCAGTGTGGAATCCCTGCAGCACCCTGGGCAACTTCCTGAAGTCCTGAGGAGCTGGGGTGAAGCCTGTGTGCCTCCCTAGCCATGCTCAGCTTTCTTATGGAAGGTTTCTTTTTCCTAAGAAACATTTTGACTCTTTGGTGATGGGATGGCCTCCTTTCTAGAGAATCTGTTGGGTGGTGAAGAGAGCCGTAGGTATCAGTAGGCAGTTAGGACAAGACATGGGTGTTGCATTCAGATCTCAAGCCCCTCATTCACTGTGCATCCTTGGGAAAATTACTCAATGTCTCCAAGCTGCCAAGCCTGCCTCCATGAGGGGGTTCACAAGACCCACCATGCTGGATGGTTGAGAATGAAACCAGATACTCCAAAGCTTTGCCATGGGAGGTCCGCAGCCAATGATTTCCACAGGGGAAATGGTGGGCAAACTGAGGGCAAGAAATGGCTCTCATCTGGTTGGGTGTAGCCCAGGCGGCTTGAGCTTGGACTATTTGACCTCTGCAGTCTTCGGGCTGATCTGCCTCTGAGGGTGGCAGACAGGGCCAGGTGAGAGGATGAGCTGGTGGAGCTACTGTGGCCTGGCAGCCTGGGACAGGGCAAGCCAAGGGGCAGCTCCAATGTGACCTGGCATGACCTGGCCCTCGCAGGCAGGCTCAGTGGTGCCAGGTCTAGAACCAGCCTCTAAACACAGTGGGCAGTAGGGAGAGAGCCTCGGAAACTCCTTCAGAGGCTTCCCAAGCAAACCGAAGACCCTCCCTTTCCCCCGCCTTCCTCAAGCTTCAGGTGAAGGCTTTGAAATGGGAGAGATACCAGATGAAATCCTTCCCTCCAGCCAGCCTTGCAGCCCCTCAGCAGCTCATGTCCACTTGGAAAGGGGGCTCTTAGTGAAAGATGGGATCAACTGAGGCAAGGAAGGACAGCCCAGAGTGGGGTGGCCCAAAAGAGCCCCTGGGATTGGCCAAGCAGAGAATGGAGGATGTGAGGAAGGCCTGCCCATCTGCCACGTGTCATGGCCCAGAAGAACATCCCTTTCCCTTCGTCTGAGACAGGGAGGTCTCTAGGTCTGGGGAGGAAGCTATTCATGGCTGACTGGTTGTTGGAATTTTCTTGCTGTCAGACTTCCCCAGGCCATCTGATGTGGGCTTGGAAGGTAACACACTTTTCACTGACCTGGCTTCAATCTTTCCCCTGAGAACTCAGGTCAGCTGAGAATCTGCTCTGCCTCCCCTTGACATTAGGAGGCTATGGATTAACCACACTGTATTCTTCCCATAGGCAGCCCCTTCCAGGAAATATCCCAGAGTGATACTGATGACTTACATTGGGGGTGACACATCTGAGCATCAGCATGTGCTCTGCATGCTCCAAGTTTGGGTCCTGATAGACCTCCACGGCTCCCTTGTCCTTCCTGCTCTATCCCATCCACCAGCTCATGCCACGCAACCCTTGGAAACCAAGTAGAAATGAGGGGGTGTCTGCAGTTTTTCCAATTAACTAAATGAAGTATACGATTGAGTTAAGGACTATGGACTGGATGGATTTTTTGAAATGAGGTTTAAACCCTCAAGTGGAAACAAAACCAAAACCCACTCCAGCCTCGATGGGCCCGGGCCCTGTTGGGGAGCAGCAGCCCATGTGCCCCAGCAGTGTGGCCTTCTCTCGAAGCCCTTTGCTTCTCTCCAGTAACCCAGGGGCATATGGAATGAAATCCCAAGAGGTAATGAGGAAGACGGACCAGCCCTGTTGCCACCAGCAGGCTTGGGTTACTGAGATTTCTGGCAGAGACTGGAGGAATAGGGCTATTTCAAGACATGGGGCTTCCCCGCTTCAGAAGGGGTCTCCAAGGCTTCCTTAGGTCAGGAATGACACCATTTCTGTCCTGGCAAAAAGGCATCAAGGTGGGAGGATGCAGGCCTGCCTCTGGCCTTCCTGTCTACTCTCCACACCTCTCACTCCCCAGGTTCCAGGAGACCTAAACCCCTCTGCTCCAGTACACAGCATTCCACCAGCCCCCTTCCTCCTCACTGCACACAGTTGCTCCCTTCCCAATGAGCTTCTGCTCATCCAAGAGCAGACAAACTCGTTCCCGTCCCAGAGACCCAGGGGCAGATGTGCGCTGGACTTGAGTCACCCGGAGAAGGCTATTTATAAACCACCCCGATAAGCACAATCTGCCCTGCTCAGCCCAGGCCACATGGGCATGCTGTGTGTCTGGTGATTCCACTGCTAAGCTAACCCTCCCAGCACCATGACAGCAAACTGGACATTTCCTGTACCAGCCAGGCCTGAAAAGTAGGCCTGGGAAGGTGCAGGAGGCTCAGGAGCCAGTCAGCCATTGGAAGAGTCTGACTTACAAGCTATTCTGACAGCAAGAACTTTCACTGTTTTTTTTTTTTTTTTTTGTATTAAATTGACCCATCTCAAGAAGTGTTCTTGTAACACAGTGGTCAGCAAACTTTTTCTGCAAACGGCCACATTATAAATGTTTTCAGTTTTGCCATATGGTCTCTGCTGATATAGTATAGAAGCAGCCTTAGACAATATGCAAATGAATGAGCATGGCTGTGTGCCAATAAAACTTTATTTACAAAACCAGGTGCTCAGACCACACACCATAGTTACTAGCCACTACTGTAAAGGGAACTCAAATGCTGGAAAACAGGACCTCACTTACTACGCATGTCTGTTTAATCTCTGCAGGTTCCTATACTTATGGAGCTACCTGAAAGGCCTACACAATGATTCTTCTTAAGGCCCTCTAGCTTTCCACACACATTGACTGCTGCCTTACTCAATGATCAATTCTTCTCCACCAGAAAACTAAAGAGGTAGTTTTAGACTCAGCCAAGCCTATCCCGAGAGAGTCTGGTGGGGCCCTCCCTGGGTGTGGAATAACAGGCAGCCTGTGGAGGGCTTTGTTTTGGGGACACACATGCTCGCAGAGTCCACGGGCCAGAACATCGCAGTCACCAGTTTTCCTCTTTGTTACAGCTGGTGTGACCCTGCCTGGCCCAGCACTGGGGGAGCCAAGACAGCCAGCCTCCCTCAGCTCTGATTGCTGAAAACCTGGGACCACGGGGACCCCCATTTGACAACGCTGTGGCCTGGGCACATCTGTGCACTCACTTAGCCATGTGGGAGCAGAGAGCCCTAACAGATGACACCTAAGGACAAAGCCACGCATGTACACAGCTCCCGGTACACAGTCCCCGAGGCCCATCCAGCACACCAAGAACCTCAGCCCCAGCACCCGTGGGCTCCCGGCACACACACACCACCCTGCACAGCACCCTGGCACCAAACTACATCCCCAGCACAGCAGCGGCCCACTGGGAATGTCCCTTCTGCCATGAGCTTGAGCCTCCCTGCCCACGCTAAGGAGCCAGACAAGTGTCTGGGCTGTACCTTCCGCTCTCTGCGTGTCCAGCTGCTCAGGCCTCCTCGGGAATGGGAGAGAACCCCGGCTCTGCCCCTCAGCCAAGACTTCTTCTTTCCTCTTTAGCCAGGCTGCCCAAAGGTGATAGGAGAGTGGACTCAGGACCCAAGCCTTCTCCAGCTCACAAACCTACCCACCTGAGGAAGATCAGTGACCAGAAGCTGGCCAGACACGGGAAGTCCGTGAAGCTTACCTAAATAGAGACCCAGCCGGGGGAAACCAAATGGTGTTCTTGGTGGGGAAGAGGCAAACAGTCCGCACTGCAACACCCGCGTGGTGTCAAGTAACAGTCAGATTAAACAAACAGCCTCAGCTGCTATTTTTACATCCAGATCAGCCACGAGTAACAGATCACTTGGGGAGTGAGAAATTGCTTGCTGCTTAGCCGGACCCTAACCACGATTCCAACTTCAATCCAGAACGATTGCTAAAGCTGTTCCAGCACCTAGAGTCAAATAAAAATATCCCGAGGTGGGAAGGAAAACATTTGTTTAGGGAAACATTAAAAACAGGAGAGTGTGTGCCTTGGAGCCAGCGCCCGGAGCCCTGCTGATGTCCCGGGGCAGAAATAGCCCGTTTCATCATCGGCTCTGGACGACCGCCGCCCGCATTCCTGGAGTAAGGAGCTGTCCTCTGCTGTGCTTTTGGAGCAGAATAACATGCAGCTGGGGGAAGGCCAGGCTGGGTCTCAGGGTGAGAGTTGCAGATGGATATGAAATAATCGGGGAAGAGGCAAGGTAAGTGTCCACTTGGTGAGCTTGCAAGCCCAGTTGTTTGCAAGGTCCAAGCACCAGTGGACAAGTCCCATTCTGCCAGGCAAGGGCTCCCCCTCCACCTCTGGAGGGGCTGGACCCCCTGCAATCCTGAGGTGGGCTCATGCCTGCCTTCCCAATGGCTGCTTTCTGTCTTGGGCTGGGGTCACCTGCTCCCCAAACTGCCCTCAGACCCCCAGACTTTTTCCACCAGTTTTTCCTTGGCTTGCACTGTGCCAGCTCCCAGGGTGCCTTCCTTATTCTCCCAGGCTGGCCCTAGGACAGTCTGCTCACTCCCAGGATTTAATGCAAGAGCGATTATTTTTTTCCCCCTTTCTCTCCAAGATCCTTTTTTATGCTTCCCTGCCTGTGGCCTGAGAAAGCAGAGATGACTGTCCCTGCTGGGTGTCCTGCTCTGTGCTGTGCTCAAGGCCTCTGCTAGTCAGTAGTGTGCTGTATCTTTAGGTCTATTTGCAGACTGTCCCTTCTGCCCCTGTGGGCTCTTCAAGGGCAGCAACCTGTGTCCTGGCCCCAAGTTAGGGCCTGGCACCATCTCCAGCCTTGAACCTGCTGGCAGCCAGGGTCACAAGGACCCAGGTCTATGCACTTTTGTCTAAACCAAGTCAGAAAGAACACCTCCTCCATGCCCTGCAGACTGAGGTGCCCAAACAGCAGGAGCATTCAGACCCACCTCCTCCTGGGAGCCCCCAGACTTGCCTTTTGCCCTGAGAGCTTCAGAATCTTGCTGTGGGGATGACCACTTGCTGCTCTGCACTCAGAGATGCTTTGAAGGAGGCCCAAAGTGAACCCCTCAATTTTACCTGCTCACTTCCCTACCTCTCCACTTCCCCTGTTTGTAAAACCAACACTCCAACAGGGCAGAGAAAAACCATCAAGTTGAGATGTGAGCAACATTTTTAAAGAGTACACAGGATTTGGAGCCCTGGCTCCATTATTTCCTAGCCAGTTGACATGTCACATACTTACCCTTCCCGAGCCTCAGTTTACCCATCTCTAAAGTGGAGAGAATGCCTGTGCTCTGTGGGATTCAGGGTCAGGGGAGCTCATGTACATGAATATGCTCATCTATTGCAAAGCTTCCCAAATGTTAGTCATTTATTTGCTATTTTTTCCCCATGATTTTTGTGACATTCTCAACTATCTGTATCAACATTTACTTACTATTTTCCTTTAAAGAAAATTTAAATGGCCTTGCTTTGTGTCTTGAACAGAAGAATTTTATGGAAAACGACAATACCTAACAGATCATGGACTTGATATATTTGTTAATTTCCTTCCCCCCCATTGAAACAAATTTATACTCAGTTCATATGTCATCTGTTTGACCCAAATCATTTTGTTCCAGATGTTAGGAAATGTTGCATTACTAAATCTCATTTTATGGAAGTGTTCACTTTGGGACGTGGGTAACATGAGCTGAAAGCTTTGACAGGGCCCCTGGTCTTCCTAATTTGCTTTTCTCCCCTCCTCAGCACCTTCCTTCCCCAGCTTACGTTTCATTCTTCACAGGTGGGGAGCATGACCTCATGTCTTGTTTAGGATCCTAGGAATGGCAGGCTTTGCTCTGCGGCAGGAGTGAACGGTGTTTGCTTCAAGTGGCTGATTGAGGAAAGAGCACTGTGGGATGGCTGGGGAATGTTCTGGGGACCACACAGTGGCGGGTAGCTTTGTCAGTGATGTCAGCAGGAAGGGTCTGGAGAGAATAATAAAACCCAGTTGACCCAGCAAGAGCCTGTTCTGGCAGCAGGTAGCCCTCAGAACTTGGCTGGAGGTTCCAGCAAGCCTGAGCATGGCTGACCCCTGCAGAATCTGATTTCTCCTGGAAGTGCCCCTACCTGACCCTTGTAATAGACCCCATTTCTGTGCCAGTTACAGTGGGCACCCTGGTGTAGACCAGCCCCAGCCAGAAGCACAGCCACAGAACTCAGCCCAAACTCCAGACCAAGAACACTCAGGGTCTGCATGGCCCAGAGCTGGCATCTGTCCGGGGTACTGGCCCAGGCAAAGTGACCACTCTCGTCCAGTCCAGGAGCTGTGAGCTGCATGGAAAGAATGTGAATGAAGACACAACTCTAAATGTGGAACCATGGACGCTATGTGAGCCAGTGTGCTCCCTAGCTGTCCAGAAAAACAAGGCCCACTTGTACATTCTAAAAGCACATAAATAAAGCTGTCCTCAGGCGGCGTGCTCTGGTGGCCCATTCTTGCAGTGGCTTCACTGGCTGCAACCCTCAGCAAGGCCTCTGGAACACTGTGAGGGCAGCACGCCCACCCAACAGAGTGGGTAGGAGAAGGTCTAGCTATGGCCTTGCCGCATCTGGTGATTGCGAGCTTAATTTTGCAGCAAATTTAATCTACTCCGCATTGGTATTAATTAGAAATGTTCAAAAGCTGGCAATAAGGGTAGTGCAGAATGGGTCCTTCAGGCCAATTTCTGGTTCTAGATATTTAACCTAAACCCTGCATTTGAAGTTCACATCCCTGCAAATAACAGGAAGCCACTCACCTGATTCTTCTAGCTTTGTATCCTGGTTATAGGTGACTTCCTGTTGGGAGACATTTCTTCACTATCACCCAGCTTTCCTTAGGAGTCGTTTCCATAAAGTTTTTCAGGAGGGTGTTGCATTTCCCTGTTTGATAATAAAAGCAAAATGAAAATGCAAGCCAGTGCATATAGGATACTTACTTTGTGCCCTACATGGTTCTAAGTCCTCACATCAATTAACCTATACCCTGCATACTCCTGATCATAGGTCCCTGCATGATTCTGTCCCATCCCCATGAATCGCTGTCCATCGGGGAGCTAGGGAAGGATGAGATATGGGGAAGTGATATTTCCTGAGCACTCATTATATGCCAGGAAAACACTTTCTGTGCTTTGTTCCACAAAATCCTCAGTCTTTCTGTATGAAGGCAGCTAATGTTTCCTTTTTGTTTTGTTTTGTTTTATTTTGTGTTTTTTTTTGAGACGGAGTCTTGCTCTGTCGTCAGGCTGGAGGGTAGCAGTGTGATCTCGGCTCACTGCAACCTCTGCCTCCCAGGTTTAAGCGACCCTCCTGCCTCAGCCTCCTGAGTAGCTGGGATTATAGGCATGCGTCACCATGCCCAGCTAATTTTTTGTATTTTTAGTAGAGATGGAATTTCACCATGTTGGCCAGGATGGTCTCGATCACTTGAGCTCGTGATCTGCCTGCCTCAGCCTCCCAAAGTGCTGGGATTACAGGCATAAGCCACCATGCCTGGCCTAGTGTTTCCTTTTTACAGATGAGGAAACTGAGGCTTACAGAGGTCCCAGGATGCCACAGCTAATATCAGCACAGAGGGTGCAGACAAGGGCTCACCTGACCATCTATCTATCTAGTACTCTCCCAGTCCAAGTGCAGGACACAGCCTTCTCTGACCCATCTGTTCATCTTGCCTCTCCCTGCAGTGAAGGCAATGCCTGCAGGGCACCTCCTTAACTAGTGATTTGTTATGGGGATTATGTGCCCACTGTCAGCACAGCACATAGTGTGTTTCCAGGGCTGATGGTGAGATGGTGTCTCATTGGAGGAGGGTGCTTTGGGAGCTCAGGCCCTGCTGGGCTGGCCGCCTGGCGAGGGGCCTGAGCAGGAGGATCCCTCTTGCAGGAGCCCTGAGTTGGTGGGGTTGTTGCCTGCTAATGTCTAACTCAGAGGGGCTGGAGTTACGGGGGCAGGGCCCTGGTTGTAGCTCACAGCTTGAAAAAGCCCAGGTTGCTGAGGCCCCTTCTACAGGGCTACTCTTCTCCCCGTCTGACCAGCCTGGTGCTGGGATGGCAGCTGTCACAGTCAACTCACGGTCACGCCGGCCAGGGCCTCTCCTCAAGGCGCTTCCTTCAGGATTCTTTGCTTAGGACTTTACAGTGGAAGGCTTAGACATAAACAGAATCTGTGCTGTGAAATGAAGGAAATTCAGTTCATTAAAGTACTAATAAGTCTCACAACAAAGCCGTGGCAACCAGATGGGAGGTCGGCTTCCTGGTGGATCTGGGTGTAGTGGCTCATCTCTCCACACTCAGAGGGATCTGGAAATCCAGTGTGAAGAGGAGCTGCTCCCTAGAGCACAGGTTGACAAACTTTTTCTGCAAAAGGCAAGATGGTAAATATTTTCAGCTTTGCAGGCCAGCGGGGTCTTTGTCAAAAATGCTCAGGTAGGCCATGGTAGCACGAAAGCACTTAGAGACACTCTAAACAAATGGGAATAGCCAACACAGTAAATAAAACTTCAGTTTCAGAGTTTAAAAGAAGAAAGTTGAATTTCATATAGTTTCAATGTATTACAAATATTCTTATTTTGACATTTTTCCCTCAATTATTGAAGTGTGTACAAACCCTTCTTAGCTCACTGGGCTGTTCCAGAACAGACAGCACAGGGAGTTGGCTCGTGGGCAGTTTGCGACCTCTACCCTAGAGCCACTTTGTCCACTTGAGTGACCACCAACCCTATGTGGTTAATGAGTGCTTGAAACTGCTCGTCAGGTCTAAAATCAAGGTGCCCTGTGAGTGTAAAATGCACACTGGATTTCCTTAGGACAAAGAAAGCCTTGATGTTGACATGAAAATACTTTGGATATTCTGGGTTTAATAGAATATATTGTTGAAATTTACTTCCACACATTACTTTTGGAACGTGACTCTGGAATATTTGAAATGACATAGTGGTGTGGGCTGTATTTCCACTGGACAGTGCTGGGCTTTGTTCCTGATCACGGACCCTCACGCTCATTGCCTGCTATGTCCATCCGGCCAGACCCGACTTGAGATCAGGGCCGAGCTGCTCGTGGTACAAGAGTTTCAATTTCTCCATCGCCATTGCTCTGAGTTCAGACTTCAAGCAGAAACTTTTGCAAGTGTATTCCTACATCACTGGTATTGCTTCTATTTGCTTTCACCATTGCCTCTAAAATATTGGGCCTTAAAATTAGACTTTCTGAGCATGAAGAAAAATATGGTGAGTATTGCCATTTTCCAAGCCCTTCCAGAAACTGCATGCTATTAGTGATCTCATACACAGTGTGGATTGGATCTTCACAACCATTCTAGGAGGGAGGCATTCTTACCTCCATTTCCACATGCAGAATGAGGTCAAAGAGGTGAAGTCCCTCACCCCAAATTATGTACTTGGGCAGCAGAGCTGGCATCAAAGTCAGGGTTCCCATTCTCCTCAGACCACTCACTTCCGTGGTGCCATGTCACTAACATGCTGGTGGAAGCAGGGCCTTCCTGGAAGATACGCTTCCTCTCCAGTGCAGAGGCAGAGGAGGGATTCTGTAGAGCAGCCTGGCTGAAGGGAGAGAGACTCTGGAGGCAGGACTGGAATGCAAAGCCCAAGCATGCTGTTGCTACTGTGCACCCCAGGTGCCAGCTATTCTCTTTCCTGTAAACAGAACAGGGAACAGGGAGAGGAAGGCCACTGTCTACCTGCCTGGCACCCACTGTGGCTGCTGCAGGATTGTTTTAGCCTCAGAGGTGGACCAGCTCCAGCCTCATGAGCTCCTTGCCCCTCTCTGCATACAGCTCCACCCTGCCCCATGGCCTTTGCACCTGTCTATCCGATCCTCTGCTTGGAGCACTCTGCCCCGACCCTGACATGGCTGCTTCCTTCTCACCGTTCAAGCCCCAACTCAAGTGTCACCTCCTCAGAGAGACTTTTCCATGGCGATCCCATCTGGAGATCTTCACCTTGGCCCCAGCTGACCTCTGTCACGCTCTCATTCTATTCCTCATGGTCGTGATAATGAACAGAAGCCATCCTGCTTTCTGGACTGTGCTCTGTCTATATACACTCGCTTCTCCCAAAAAGCAATTCCAAGAGAACACCTGCTTTGTCTGCCTCATGTTCTTCCACTCACCTCATGGTGAATGAGTGTGGGGCACTGCCCCACGGGGGACTCCTTGCTGCCTTGCCTCTCTCCCTGCCATTACAGCCTCAGAGTGTTGGGTTTATCTCAGAGCAGTGGTTCTCAAGTCCCCCAGAGGAGGAAGCACCAATGGCTGGGGCCCTCCCTGAGAGTTCCTGCTTCAGTGGGTCCTCTGTGGGGCCTGGGCATGAGCATTTCTACTAAGTCCTCAGGCAATGCTGATGCTGCAGGTTCAGGGGCTATCCTTGGAGAAGAAAGAGCACCTGTTCCTGGACAGGGTGCACCCACTCTCTCTTCCACACTTGCTGTGGATGATTTCCTGGGAGCTGCTGTTCAAGAGTGGCTTCCTACTTACTTGACTCAACAATTATTTTCTGAGCACTTCCTGTGGACCAGGCACTTCTAGATGCTCTCTCATTTGTAACCTCCTTTTCTGCTTACTACATCTCTGAGGTGGTTTATAGGCAAGAGAGCTGAGGCTTAAGAGGTTAAATACGTGGTCTAAGGTCACAGAACTAGGCATAGGTGAGGCTTGGGCTGGTTGCAGGGAGTTCTGGCACCCAGCTCAGGTGGGTTCCCATCCTGCCATGTTGCTCTCTGAGGTCTGGCCTCCTAGGAGCCTTTGGGTATGGCTCACACATGCCAGGTATGTCCAGCTGTCTATTTTCACTTCTCTGTGCAGCTGGGCAGAGCCACACAAAACTCCAGGTGGTACAGCCAGGAGAGTCTGTAGCTGAGCTGCTCTGTTTGTGAATTTTGGCTGCAGAGCCGTAAGCATTGCACTCTCAGATCTACCCCACACCAGCTGTGTGACCTTGGACATATGGCTTGATTTCTCCAAACCTCCATTTGGTACCTACATCATATGACTGTTGCAAATATTAAATGGGATGATGCAAGTGCTTAGCATGGGTAGGTGCAGCAGGCTAGTGAAGTTATTTGGTCATAATTGTGATTGCCTTGGCTCTCTAGTGGTCGGGTTGGAAGGCAACAGCAGGTTTGCAATGACTGAGAACTTGGGAGTATGGGGCTGAGGCAGCGAGTGTAGGACCAAGAAGCCGGGTATCCCCCTGCCTTGCCGCTGTAGAAAGGAATGAAGACCATGTCTCCATCTTCGCAGGAAGTAATTCCCAGGACAAGGGGGAGAAGCACGGGTACAGTGTATTAACCATTCACTGAGGAAGGAGAGGCTATTTATATGGATTTGCTGACATTAAGAGAAAACCGTAGAATAAATTAATGCCTATTTATATGGATTTGCTGATATTAAAAGAAACCCATAGAATAAAGTAGAAAATGATTGTGGGGAAGAGAGAAAACAGTTGGTGGGATAAGCAAAAGGTAGATTCAGCCCTTTTTTGGGTAGATTTGACTTGTACCCATGATGTATCTTCCAGTATTTTAAAACTGAATTAAATCAAAAATTAAAAGAAAAAGCACCTAAAAACTGAGAGCAAAATGAAACAAACGAACTTAATGCATAGGTGGCATGATTTCACAAAACGAAATTACATCAAATGCTTTTCAAATAAGTAATTTGATTTAATCCATAATGGGTATATATCTGAACACAAAATTATTAACTGTTAAATAAAATCTTAAAGTGTTCTTAGAAATATTGATAGATAACAGATAGAGCAAATAGATAAGTATGGCCTTGTTTTTTTTTTTCTTAGAAATATTTAATAGGGACTTACAGACAGAAGGTATGTCTGAGTCTCGAGTGGTGACAAGACAAGATGGTGGGTCCCTGTGCCAATACTCCCCGGACCCAGGGCTCATATTCCAGAGGGGAGGGGTGGCTCAGGAGGGGTGTGTAAGCCAATTGAAGTGTGATAACATCAAGGTTATTTGACCTAAGGTCAGGATTTATAGTCAGCTCCTGCTCTAACTCAAGGAATAACAGATAAATGGGAAATCTTAAAAACCTTCCTGTAACACGGGCTCATCAGAAGCCAATGTGGTGAATTAGCTTAAATTGATAAGTACGTTCATGTCATTCAAAGCAAGGTTTTTAGTGTTAGAAAAAGGAGATGCAAATATAAAACCAAAATATTAAGTAAAACGTTATGCATGTTATTTGAATATCGATAGGAACTACTGATTACTTTCTTCTAAAAAATACTTAACTGATAAGATCTGAAGCCATAACCAGCATAATAGCAATGAGCATCGTTTGTACCTAGATTTTTGTCTCTAAATACCATTTCTCGTTAAAAAGAACAGAAAATGTGTAAGAAGAGTCTGGGACTTTGGCCGCACCAGAAAAGCAAGCAGGCTGCGAAAAACTCCTGGAATCATGTGATGAGAGCCAAGCAGGTGACTTTGGGAGGCTCCCACTAGGAAAGATGACGGAACGGCAGGGACGAAAACTGCAAGGAATAGAAAACACATTGAATGTGTTCAACTCATGAGTTCGTAACACTGCTGAGAAAAATAACAGCTCAGACAACATTCCACAGTCCCTTAGCAAGACTCAGGGAGCAGCTTCATTCTCCGGAGAAGTGGGCCAGGGTTGGGAACTTAGCCTGACTCTGCTGTGTAAACCGTACCAATTAGTCCAAGCCACCTAGTGATGGATGAAGGAGGGTCTCTCTAATAAGTAAAGACAAAGATGGAAGGTAAACTAGAATATGATAATTTTTCAAGGCCCTGATGAAATCACAGCTTAATACAATAATTGCTACTAGGTTACCTGTGAAAATACACAGGAAGTGTTCTTGCCAAAACACCAAATCTCAGATAGAACAAGCCTCTAAACCTTGATCTAACTCTCAGATGACAGGCAGAACAGGAACAGAGGAAACAGAAACATGATCATAAGGGAGTAATTGGCAGGTTCCAGGGAAATTGGAAAGATCTGTGGAAAATTCTGCATGACAAGAGCCAATTTCTATACAAACATGTTGTTGAATATAAGGCAGGTGAGATCTATTGATTAAAAGACGCTAGAGAAACGTTGACCAAATGCCATATATAGACTCTGTCTGCATCCTAATTCCAGCAAACATTTATAAGACAACCGGGGACATGTAAATGCTTCCTAGGTATTCGATGATATTAAGGAATTACTGCTAATTGTTTAGAAGTGATAATAGCAATATGTTAATAAAAGAGGCTTTACTGTATAGGGAGACCTACACTAATACTTATGAATTAAAGGCAACAGCTGGGACCTCCTTCAAAGTAATGTAGTGTATGGAGAAGTGGTTTGAGGTACAGTTGAAGCAATATTTCTGAAGTTGGGCATTTGTTGTATCATCTTCTATATTTTAATATACATCTGAAATGTTCCATAATTTTTAAAATGGAAAATTACCTGGGGCAGGGAGGACAGACAGGGTCAGAGGAAGCTGATGAGGAGGTGGGAGCTCCCGGGAAGGAGATGCAGCCAGGGAATCAGAGAATGTGGGTAGGGCCCTGTGGGAGCCAGGGTGAGATTCGAGACTGTCCCTCAGGCCACGTGGCAGAGGAGGCGGCCCGTCCCGCAGACTCCAGTCTGTCTGGTCACCTCACTTAGGGTTATTTGATATAAAGTGGCTTCAGGGAGGCCAAAAACCCTACAAATATTGGCAAGTACACAAAACATGAGAAACAATTAAACGTCCAGCTTTAGAGATTGGTTGCCTGAGGTTACCCTTATAAATTAAAAACCTAAAATAGGAGAAAGTATTTATAGTAGATTGTTAAGTAACCAAGTAAAAAATGGAGGTCATATATTAATGTAAATTATGTATATTCATGCAAGAATGTATGCATATATTAAGGTAGTCTCAAATACTGTATCACCAGGCATTGGAGAAAAATGCCTAAAACAACAAATAACGAAGAAAAATATGTGTGTGTGTGTTGATTTCTCCTTCAAAAAATTCATTTTTCATCGAGGTGACTTGTAGCAGGGTGAACACCTGGTCTTACTTTGGATGAGGGACACTTTCCATTTCCCCACCCTATAAGAGTCCCTTGAGGGTCTTCCTGCTGGACTCACAAGAAGGTGAGTGGCTAATTTCACCTGTGATATAAACGCCCCTAGAATGGATGTCTGGGATGGTAGGGATAAAAATACCCCAGTGCAGGTGGAGTTTCTCTAGAAAGTCCAAAGCTATCTACTTTCTCCCAAGGGCAGGTCACTAGTCTCTTCCCATGGGCCCGTGCTGTGGCCTGGTGACCTGTGTCTGGGGCAGGGAGTTGCTTCTTGGAGCCTTGCCAGTCCCAAGTTTCCTTTAGGGCATTGTCTTTGCTTCAAAGGGTTACCTCAGCTAGGCAGGGAGGTGGAGGTGCTTGTGTCCACAGATGGGCTGCCCCAGCTCCTTTCTCCCTCTGCAGCTCTTCTACTTCACTAGAGCTGCGGGCTTCCTGCTGGGAAATGGAGTATGGCAATACCCACGCCTTCACACACTAGAGGAGGTTCCTTTGCATTCTTCAGGCAGGTTTTAGAGCACAGAGTAGGAAACAGATACTCACAGTGGGATGGGCCTGGCTCCCACGCTGCGCAAGGTCAGGGCGGAGCCGGACTGTGCACCCTCCGATGAGCAAGTTTGCAGGCCACAATCTCCTCTCTGGGATCACTAGCTGACATTCCGGCCTCAACTCCTCCAGACTAGCTCTGCTTCTTGAAGCTTTGAGAGGCTTCCAGAGGCCAGAATTCAGGGAGCTCTGAGGCTTCCATGTAAGTTTCTGGGTGTCCACTCGTTGCTGTTCCTTGGTGTGGTGCTGTCGGGTCTGCAGAAGGCTTCCTGCCACTGTCTCTTTTGCACTGGTTCCTGGCACAGCCCCAGCAGCCTAATCACCCTCCATTTTCCAGCCTTGGGAACATGGGCTTGGAGACTTATGGGAAGTCACACGGTGAGCCCAGTGAATAACAGCCAGTGCCAGAGCCCAGAGCTGGTGCCCAATCCCTCGACCAGGGGCCTTTCCCTCTCCTGGCCTTTGAGGAGGGCCCTGCATGTGCCTTTGGTGCACACCCCTGGCTCTGAGCTGCAGACATGCCTAGTGTAGCCCAGGACCAGAGGAGGCCCCAAATGCCACAGTTGTGTTTTATCCTAAAATAATTTGAATTGATAAGCAGCATTTAAAAATCAAGAGCTTTTTGTGTGATTGCTTCATTTCTGACTCCTTTTCCTGGGAGATCAGGCACCAGGGGGTGGCACTCTCACATTAGGGGCAGGGGCTGAGCAGAGAAGGGCTGCCCTTCAGATAGGACCTGTGCCTTCCTGCAAACCACCTGCTACCTTCACTCATTTACAGAACCTGCAGGGCCGGAAGACTTCTGTGTTTGCCGCCCTATTCTGGGGCTTTGGCTGTGTTGGAGACAATCACTGGATCACAACAAAGCTAACCTGCCTCTGGGTCTCACCTCGAGCCAACCGCAGTGCCAGAGGCCCTGACACCTAGCCCCCTCTTCTTCCCGACGCTGCCTGTGGCTGTCCCTGAAAACTGGGAGCACTGGATGCCACCCCAACTTGAATTAAGTTCCAACAGGACATAGACCAGGATACCAGGAACGCTTCTGCTCACATTAATACCACATAAGGCTTATCTTCAGAAACATTTACCTGCTGTGAGCAGATATGTCTTCATGAAATATGAAATCCACCCAAATTTATTAAGACTGCCTGTGTAGTAAGTAGCGGGAACTCAAACTGAGCAGCCCTCTGTGAGGGTCTCATTATTATTATGGCATTATTTATTTATATCTCACCCTAAGACAGACATGATGTAATCCAGTAATTAAGATTGTTATGATTGAATATTTATTAAGCACCTACAATAAGCCAGCCACTGATCCACATAAAATGAGTCTTTACCCTCAAGAGCTCTTGTCTTGATGCCATGGGGAGCTCAGCGCCTGGTGGAGGGGAGCAGGGGGATGTTTAATGGATTTGTCTTCCCCGAGCAAGCCTGAGAAATGAGCTGATCAGAAATTGGTCGGAGTTTAGTCTCACTATTCAATTTGAATGAAATGAAAACAATCTATCGCTGGCTTAGGAGAGGCCTGGGTGTGTGGAGGGGCTCTCCCCAAAATGCCCCAGCCAAAGGTGGAGGCCTCCAAGACGCAGGTGGGCAGCAGCTGGGTCAAGGTCTGAGCTTTAAATTTATCCTCAGGCGAGACTGGGCTGCTCTTTTGTACCTCTTATAAACTTAGCCGTGTTCTGACATGTCGCAAGCTAACACTTGCTGGGTCCCTACTGTGTGCCAGAGGCTGGGGCTACAGAGGAGAGCCAGGAATAGCCCAGGGCCTCCTGAAACCAGCTCCCCACCAGAGGCTCTGCAGGTTCCTTTCAGGCCTTCAGTGCTCCCCATAGCCCATGGCGGCTTCCCTGGCCTCTCCTCTCCCTGGTCTCTCTCTCTATCCTCTTGCTTCTTCCTCTGCACTGAGCCACTTCTCCTTAAAGGGACCTGCTGGCTACAGCCTGCACCCTGCTCGGTCTGTCTCTCCTTTGCTTGGCAATGCTTTGTAGAGTGAAGAGTAAACAAATGAATGAAGCATGAAGGAGTCAATGAACAGGCACAATCATAAATGTGTACCCAGCATTAATCCATGAACTTGCGTGACCAATGTTCTTCACTGACGATTGTTCCCTAGATTATTTCTGTGTTTGGGAAGAGGGTGGAATGTCCCTTCTGTTCATGGGTGCCTTTGGAAGGAGATGTTTTGAAAACTGACGCAGACATGCCATGCTTCCCTTACCACCAGCCCTGACTCCAGCATTTGGTTCAGATAAAATCTAGTTGTATTTTTTTTTTTTTTAGAGACAGGATCTCACTCTGTTGTCCAGACTGAAGTGCAGTAGCATGACCACAGCTCAGTGCAGCCTCAAACTCCTGGACTCAAGGGATCCTCCCACCTCAGCCTCCTGGATAGTTGGGATTACAGGTGTACATCATCATGCCTGTCTCATTATTTTTATTTTTTGTAGGGGGGGGTCTCCCTTTGTTGCCCAGGACGGTCTTAAACTCCTGGCTTCAAGTGATCCTCTCTCTTGGGCCTCCCTAAATGTTGGGATTACAGGTGTGAGCCATTGTACCACGCCTGATAAAATCTACTTTATCCTGAAAGGTGCCTTAGTCGTTTCCACAAAATACCCGTTTTGTAAACATTTTATGATTTTCTTTTTTAATTGTAGTAAAATACATGTAACATAAAATCAACCATCTTAACCATTTTTATTTATTTTATTTTTATTTTTTGAGACAGAGTCTTGCTCTGTCACCCAGGCTGGAGTGAAGTGGTGTGATCTCAGCTCACTGCAACCTCTGTCTCCCGGGTTCAAGCGATTCTCCTGCCTCAGCCTCCTGAGTAGCTGGGACTACAGGCATTCGTCACCATGCCTGGCTAAATTTTGTATTTTAAGTAGAGACAGGGTTTTGTCCTGTTGGCCAGGCTGGTCTCGAACTCCTGAGCTCAGGTGATCCACCCGCCTAGGCCTCCCAAAGTACTAGGATTACAGACGTGAGCCATGGCGACCTGCCCTTCATCATTTTTAAGTATACATTTCTGTAGTGTTAGATACATTCCCATAGCTGCGCAGAACTCTTTTCACCTTGCAAAACTGAAACTCTGTAGCCATGAAAAACTCCCCATCCCCATCTCCCTTCCCTCAGGTCCTGCAACCACATTTTACTTTCTGTCTACGATTTTGATGACTCTATGTTCCTCACATTGGTGGAATTATACAGTACCTGTCTCCTCGTGGTTGGCTTCTTACACTTTGCATAAAGTTCACCCATGTTGTAGCATGTGTCAGAACTTCCTTCCTTTTACAGGCTGAGTAGTATTCCATTGCATGGGCAGACCACACTTTGTTTCTCCATTTATCCGTTGATGGACACTGCGGTTGCCTCCTCCTTTTGGCTATTGTGAATAATGCTGCTATAAGTGCTGGTGTACAAATATCTGTTCAAGTCGCCGATTTTGTTTCTTTGGTGAAATACCCAGAAGTGGTATTGCTGGATCAGTTGGTAATTCTGTGTTTAATTGTTTTAGGAACTGCCATACTGCTTTCCACAGTGACTGCCCCATTTTACATCCTTACCAGCAGTGCACAAGGCTTCCAATTTCTCCACATCTCACCAACCCTTGTTATTTTCTGTTCTTTTGATAATGGCCATCCTAACAGGTGGGAGGTGGTATCTCATGGTGGTTTTGATTTGTATTTCCCTGATGATTAGTAATGTGGAGCATCTTTTAAAAAATAGTTTAAACAAGCATCTAAACATGACTTAAAAGAGAATCCTCATGTTGGACACGCTGTGTGGTCAGGAACTGTCCTTGTCTCGCTCTGTGTTGTAGATAAGATGGGTACAGATGACCAAGGGCGAGAGCCTGGGTGCCCCACTGTGTAGCCTCTTCCCTTTTACACAGCACCAAGCTTTCCAGCTTCGGGCTGTGCTCTGTCACCCATGGAGCACCTGGCACTGAAGAGGCTGTGCTCACCCCTGACGTTTCTGCCTAAATGGGGCTGGAGTGGTGCTCAGCCGTATGGGAAGAAGGTTCCAAACTCTCCCAGGGGAGTCTGAGATGCAGCCAGGCAGGGATCAGTGCATCCAGGCATGCCATGTTTTCCACCACGCGGGACCCTTGGGGTCAGAGAGGAGACACAGGCCCACGTGGAGAGGGGGGTGAATGCTGCGCTGTGGGCAGGTTTCTCCTGGTGCTGGCGATGAGGCCACTCTGTGCAGTCCACTTCAGATCCTGCTTCCTGATGCCGCCAGAAACTCTCCACAGAGGCCCTGCTTCCAGGCCTCACAAGGTTTCTATTGTCAGATGGCAGGGTGCCTCTTCCTCATGGAAACTGAGCTGTCACTGTTATCCATGTCCCCATTTGGAGGGGTCAGGACATTGGCTTTCCCATACTATTTTTTCGATTGGAACCCGTTGTGAAGCTGCAGCATCTCACAAATGCCTCTGAAGATAGGACTCACCTGGAGGCTTGGTACAAAACACATGACCAGGTCTCTCCCAGGAACATCTAGTTTGGGAATTCTGGGTTGGGGCCCAACAGCATGTTGACTTGTTTTTAGACAAGCACTCGCTTATCTGGAGTCAGGAAAGACTACCCTGAAGTGTGCAGAATGGCAGTGTGGGCTTGGCTTCCCTTAGGTGGTGACCCACTGCCCTGCGTCCCCGTAACAAGTGCCTGTCACTGCATGGGACTTCACTGTTCCCCAGAAGTTCTCTAAGTTCTACATTCTAAGAAGTTCCAAGAGTTTCTCTCAGTGTGGGCCCCAGGCTGACAGCATCAGCATCTTGCAGCTTGTTAGAAATGCAGATTCCTGGGCTCCACTGCATCAGTGACTCTGGGGGAGAGCCTGGAAAGCTCTGCTTTTACCAACCAGAAGTTTCTCTACAACCTTCGGTCTTCACAGAACATTTCCACACGTTGCCTCCTGCCACCCTGACACTCCATAGGTGGGGAGACTGGGTTCAGGGCACCGCATGGCTTGTCCAGAGTCAGACAGCCAATGGGAGCTGGAACCCAGGCCTGAGTCCAGACCCCAGATCAGATGCCCCATGAGCCCCTTCCCTGGAGATCACAAGGGTCTGTAAAAATAAGGGCCTGGAGCCAGGGGGTCTAGAAGGGTCTGATCCCTGGTTCTAACTACACCACAAGGGATGTGAGGAGACAAGAATTGAAGTAATGACACATATGCCATACAGGTATACCTTTCACATAAATGAAATTTGGCCAATAAACATATCAACAACCCCCAACCTAGAACATCCCTCCCCCTCAAACAAAACGCCCATTAACTAGGGTGTAAGAGTCTCAATCACACCAAAGAGGGAGGACTCTTAAAGGATGGCCTCACTAGGCAGGCCAGACATAAACGTGATGTCACCATCACCAAGGGTATCAGGGAGAACGACAGCTACCAGAAAACGAGACTGCCATTGACCATCGTTCTAATTTAGAGCAAGATAAAGCCACTAAACCCAGGCCACACCCTTGAGGAACTATTTTAATAGCCATTGCTGTTGAAATGCTGGACCTGCCTGGAGTAGAGAGGAAACCTCAAGAGTGCTGGGCTTGAAAGAGGGCAAGACTTAAAGCAGAGCTGTGACCTCAGGGAATGTTTTCCACCTCCTCCAAGGAATGCTGGCCACCCCTGCGCTCCCTCCCCACCCTCCCGGATGGCGGGACGGAGAGGCAGTCAGAGAAGAGCGCTGGCATCTGGCTTCGCATTCCAGTTGGGTCTCTTACTAGCTGTGTGGGTGTGGGCAAGTTATTTATCCACCCTGCACCTCAGTTGTCTTGTCTAGGAAGTAGGCGTCACATGGTCCTGGCATTTTCGTGTTACATTAAGCATAGACAATGTGTAGGGAACCTTTAGCTCCATACTTGATTTGAGGTTGGCAGCTCAGTTAGGAGAGTGATTTGTTGTTTGTGCTCCTTGAAAGAGGCTTTTTTTTTTTTCTTTTTTTTTTGCACATATCCTGCCTCTCTTCGTGTCCAGGCAGAAGGTTAAGCAATGCACAGCAGTGGCAGGAGGCTTCTTTGCCTCCAGTGAGCCCACTGGACCCAAAGTCATCACTACCGCCTCTCAGTGTGTCTTCCACAGAAAGGTGAAGATGGCTGTTTTTGATCTAGTTTAAGTCACAACACAAAGCTTGTTGTCTCCATTTTCCAAGGGTCATTTCTTCCTAATTCAGACCCAACCATAGTCTTTTCCTTTTAAAATTCTGTTGGGTCATCCCATTCTTAAAAATGTTCCATGTGCCCTTACAATTCAGTCATTGAGCAGCAGTGGATAAGGGAAATGCTCACAGGTGTGTGTGAGTGTGTGCATGTGTGAATGTGTGAGTGTGCATGTGTGTCTGAGAGAGTGTGCATGTGCACATGCATGGTATGGGCAGTTTCGTGGGTTACACTTTTCATTATCATCTTACCAAAAAGACATGAAGCTGATTTCTTCTTTTGAGGCTTAATTTTCTAAGGCCTTTACCCTGAATTCTCTGTAGATGTCATTATGCATGCCATAAAAAATAAATATATCCACTAAAATGTCCCGTATTTTGAAAATGCTTCAGTACTGAGAGTTTATCATATATGCAAGGGACTCAGATGGAGTCATAGGCAGGTTCGTGGATGCCTCTGGGAGGTCATCACACCTCGTCACTCCACACCCGGGGAGACCGAGGCCCTGAGGGGAAGGAGTACCATCCAAGGAGACCTGGAGGTGGAGGGCAAGCCTGGTGTCTTTTCTCTGCAGCACAATTGGGTGGGACTGGCCCTTAGAATGACCTACAAGAGACCAAAGCTGGTGGATGTCGGCCACTCTTCCTCTGGGGTGTTCCAATGCTTACGAACTCCACCATCACTGCCCAGAAAAATCCATTCCCCAGTTTAAAGCTCCTAAGAATGCTGAACATAGCCTGCGAACCCAGCCACTCATCCTGACAGTGTTCCTGCACCCCCTGGATTCTGGGTACTGGGCACCCTGAGAGGCACAGGCACAGGCGGCCCCCGCCAGGCTCAGCACACTGCCCCCTGCTGGCCACTGGCCAACTCTGCAGGTTGTGTTGTCCCCATTACCAGGGACTCTGCCGGCCTGGGCACTAAGCTGTCTTCTGTGGCTGTGGCTGCAGGTGGGAGGGGCTCTGCATCTAAGGGAGAGCTTGCCTAAGGTACAGGGAGCCAGGAGGTTTCCCTAGGAGGTGGGCTGGAATTTGGCCGTTTCAGGAGGTTTGGGGTGTTGGGAAAGCATTGCCATGGCCTGCCCTCACTGGGGGAATGTGCTTGGGTCAGACACTTAAAATGGTGAGGAATTCCAACAGCTGGTGAAATAAAAATGTGTACTGGCAAGTTAAAAGGGCCAGGAACCTGTCTATGTCTTACTCTGGGTTGAAAGAGTCCTCTTCTTGCATTTCCTTTCTCCCTTCCGCTCTTCCTTCTTTCCTGATAAAATGTATTTTTCTCATCATAGGCAATTTTGGGGGAAAACAGGAAAGTGGGGGAAAAAACCATATCCAGGGATGTTGCTAAGGGGGAAGGCTATGCTTGTGTGTGGGGCAGGGGTGTGATGGGGATATCGCTGAAGCCTCTGCTCAATTTTGCTGTGAACCTAAAACTACTCTAAAAATAAAGTTTATTGATAAAAAACAAGCAAAAACTCCACACAGAGTCCTGTAGGCCATTCAAATGCAATTCATTTATTATTTTTTTACTCCTTTTTTCTTATGGTTATGATCTGGATAAATTCATAACCTTTTTTATGAAACTTTGTAATAAAAGTATGATCATGTTACTATGAATTCTTCTGAAACACTATTTTTAAATGGCTTAATATTCATATGATGGGATTTTGACGTTATGTGACTCTTTACAAGATGTCATGATGAAGATGTTTGTAGGTAAAACTTATTTAGCCTTATTGCCTTCAGATATATTTGCAGATATGTAATTAGTGAGTCAAAGTGATGCACATTATTAAGCTCTGTATGCATACATATTGCAAAATCGCTTTCCAGTACTGCCACCAGCAATGAGTAAGCCTTCCTGTCTAAGCACACCTTTGGCAGCATTAGGTGTTTTCATTTTACCACTCCTTGCTAGTACAGAGCCTCATGTCCACAGAGACACCCCTGGTGATGTCAGAGGCCAGATGTAGATAGCCGAGTAGGGTGCTTGGTGAGCACCTAGCATGTGGATTGGGGGCAGTGGTCTTTTTAGTCCCTATCGGGGCACGGCACCCTTCCTGGGTTCTTGATTGCTGACAGGGAGACTGAAAGGAAGAAGGCTGGGTAGACACAGACCCTCAGCTTCTCTTAGAAGGCAGCACAGGGTGCTCTGTGGCTGCGATGTGTAATGCGGGGTACTGCTTGGGTCATAGTCCTAGGTTTGAATCGATTCTCTGCTGCACTCCTGACCATATAGTTATGGGCAAGAGGTTATCTTCTGAGTCTCTGTTTCTTTGATATACTGTGAGGCTGAAAAGCTCCCAGGCAGAGCTGTTTGGGGAAATGAAAGGGCGACATCCCCACAGGAGCACTGTAAGTCAGGCTAGCTCTTTTCGTTCCTTTGCTTTCTTTCCAAGTTCCCCAGCAGCCAGGTCACAGCCTACACCCAGATGCTCGAGCTAAAAAGCACTGGGTGGCCCGACCTCCCCTGCATGTGCCACGTCCTGAGGTCTCTGTGTGTTGGGAGCTCTGCAGCAAGCAGTTGTCATCATGGTGGGGGGTGGGGGACAGCTGTGTCTTCCTTTCCAGCTCGGACGGGGCCCCAAATCTGGGAGAGCGTCAGGCGGTGAGCCTACCATCATTCTTCCTTCTTGTCTTTGGGATGAGATCATGAGATGCAGTCTGGTAATCGCTCAGGAAAATAAAGCCTCCTTTTTAATCAGGTGCTAAAAGTGCTTTCAGCAGCCTCATGCGGGGCTGCTGACAGGAGCGGTCTCCGGCCAATTTCGTAACACTTCAAACAGCAGAGGTAAGATTGCTTCTGGAAAATTAGGGCCCTCCACCTTGATCTTCTTGAATCACTTCGCACAAGTCAACCCCAGAGATGGGAAACAAATATTGCTGCAGTCCTGGCTAAGAACTTAGGCAAACTCCTTCTTGGAGTGTTGCTTTTAGTTTCTCCTGTAGAATGGGGTTAAACTGACAAAAACAAATAACCCATAGGATTAGAAGGACGGAGGGAAGGGTAGGAAAAGGTCATGGTGTTTATTGTGCTGCATGCTTCTGTTCTATTCCATTTAGTTTCTCCAAAAATCCTAAGAGGCGGGAGACATCATTATCTAGGATTTGGGTCCATCCTGCTGAACAGCCCAAGTTCCCTTGCCAAAAAAGAACTCTGTAAATGCCAATGCACACAGACTCCCTGGTAGTGCTGTAATTACTCAGGGATGCTGAAGGAAAACCGGCTTTGCCACCCACAGCCAGTGTGTTTCTTAATCCCCTTGTGCTCAAATTCCTCCCGCTGCAAGCAAAGCTGATTGATTTTAGCTTCTGCCTCCTAACAAGGTTGCTATGCTGCCTATTTCAGGTCAAAAACACGAAGCAAATTACAAACCTCTCCCCTAACATTGGCAGCAAGAATGTGTTCAGAAAATGGAAACGTGCCCAGAGCAGCCAACGGAGTCTGCACAGCTGGGGCGACAGGGGGGTGAGGGCGGCGGCTCTCTGCCAACCCCTCCTGCTCCCTAGTGCTGTGGTTCTGCTGCTGATAGATAGCATCTTAGGTCAGGCAAGTGGCTAAATATAGTCAGGCTCCCAGCTCGGCTGTCATCGGGGCTGTCAGCAACACTGTCCCAGGTTTTTGGACTTAGTTTCAGGCTTCAGCTTGACAGCCAACCTCAGTTATGGGATGGGGCTTTTGTTTTCAAGAGGAATCCCACCTCCTCTCCACTCCAGTTTTAGGCTCAGGGACAGACCCCACAGAGCACCTGGAAGGCAGATGGGGAGTGGAGTGGGGATGAAGAGTGCTGGTCCCTGAGACGGGCACGTGGCTGAGTCCTGAAGATTAAAGTTTCTGACTCCGTTGCCTCACAAGCCTCAGGGCCACCCTGCCGCCCACTGGGAGCTGTCGGGCCCATCAGCAGGGCCGGCATTGTCTTTGTCTTACCACCAGCAGCATGGGATCTTGGGCAGCCACTGAAACTCTCTGGGCCACCAGCGACCTCATCTGCAGGAAGGAGTAGCCATAGCTTCACACTGGCCATTATGGTGCATAAAGGGAAGTGAGGCCATGCCCACTCTGGGTGAACTGAAGAGCCCTTCGCTGGTGGAATTTGTGTGTGTTGAGTCTGACACAAGGCATGTGCTTTATGATCAGCCCTGCCATGCGGAGATCCAGTTCAGTGCAGCCAAAATGTGCTGAGATCGCTATGTGCTCTGCGCTCAAGGCTCAGAAAAATGGTGAGCTCAGGGTGCACAGCCAATGTAGATGGGACTGAAAGCACGTTTGATGGTATCACAGCCTCCCTCTTTCCATCTATGTCCTCTTTAAGTGATGATTGCTTGTGGTGTTCCCTGGTTTATTGGTTGAGAATTCTCAGGGAAGAAACCAGTCAAGGCAGAGATGCACAGCTGAGTCTGGGCAGGGCTGAGGAAAGGGGCTTGGGGGGGTGTTCCCGGATAGAGCAGGTCAGGGGAACCAGGACTACTGTATTTTACTGCTCCACCTAAAACTCCAGGAGTGTTCTGGGCCAATGGCACCCCCTGGATTTGTGTAGCCCATAGTCTGTGCAGCTGATGCAGTAGACCCTCTCGGGCCACCCTGGGCCTTGGAGATACAGCCTGGCTATATGTAAACTTCTTCTTCACTCTTCTGGGCACACTGGCTCCCAGGTTAGGGGGAGGGACTAAAAGGAACTGAGTCAAAGTGATTGATTTTTATTGGCATTCGTTCCCTCTATCCAGTGGTGGAGTGCAGTACAGTTAGTTCACATGGATTTGAATCATCCATTTATTCTAGCAGCATTTGTTCTGTAATCACCATGAGCCAGGCAATGGGAGATACAGCAGTGCACAAGACAGACAGGGTCCTTGCTTTCTTGCATTTACACTGGGGGCTGGAGCAGGGGATTCCAGAGGAGAGTAGAGAGCAGACAGGGCCAGGCCACATGAAGCCTCAAAGGCAAGGGCATGGGATGTGCATTTCATTCAGTTATAGGACACCAATGGTGGCTCCAATCAGGGGCCGATATAACCTACTACACATTTTGCAGAGACTTCCCTGGATGAAAAGCAGGCTGTAGTAGGATGAGACTGGGCAGGACAGTCAGTCAGAAAGTAAGCCACTGCAGGGGCCTGATGGGGGGAAACGTGGCCCCAAGGCTCAGGGAGGCAGAGAAGGGGTCATTTGGGCTAGAATTTGTTGTTATAACTATTTTTCCAGTTCTTCTCAATGAGCATGTATTATTGCTGAAGGCTTGCCTGGGAGACATAAGGAAGAGGAGCTTGAGTGAGGCGCCTAGTGCTGAGCCCTGACTTTCTCTGTGAATGTGGGGGTGTCACTTATGGTCTGGTGAAATTTTGGGAAGCTAGTACATTCCACAGCTAACATGCAGTGACTGGGCTTGTGTGCCAGGTACAGCCCTGAGTGATTGTCACATTCTGACCCTTTTTATTCATCACGGTAATCCTATGAGCAAGGCCCTATTATTGTCTAATAATTTGCTTGAGGTCACCTGGCCAGTAGCCCAGGCATCCTGGCTCATTTGGAAAATCAGTCTCAGCAGTGGCCATTGTCCTCACCTCAGGTCACCAGCTTCAGGGTCTTTGCTCACTTCCATTACTAAGGGATCAGGTCCATAATTGAGAATTTGACATGTGCTTTCCCCCTTAAAACATAGGTTTGTAATTCCCCTATGAGTTGCTAGAAACTAAATTAACTACCCTAAATCCTGTCCCTTAAACAGGAGGTGAGGTTTGCCCTGGAGAAGGCATGGGGTGGGTGGACAGCCCCCTCTTCTGAGGAGACCCACAGCAGAGCTGGAGTCCCTGACCCTGGAGACCCCAGGGGTATCTTTGAGCCCATGTGGAAGTTTCTGCAGGACAGGAGGGCTGCCACTCGGTTGCAGGGTGAGCCATACACCCAGCTCCCAGGACGGTGCCTCCTGCCGTTTGCCCCCTTTCGCTCCCACACAGCCGCCCGTTGCGTTAATTGAGTGCTTCAACAGCCTTTGAAGACTGGGTTTTGTGCTTGAATATATTGCCACATTAATAACTTCAGAACATTTCAGGCTGCTTCGAAATAGTAAATTAGGACAGGACGGGCCATATATTCAGTGCAGAGAGCTGAAGTACCATTTTATTACATGTGCCATGGAATTAAAGGCTTAATTTTCTTTTAAAAGATGGCGATGCATCATTTCCCACAGCCAGGTAAAAACAGTTAGCAGAAATGATTTATCCTTCTTTCCACTTACACACAGGAAATCAGAATCTCTGGATCTTGCTCTCCATAATTTATCTCTGCCTAGAGGGCACTTGAGACTTTTACCTGCTGCCTGACTTGATGGACACAGCCAGGCCCTGGGCGTGGTCGGGAAAGAGGGAGGCCGGTGGTGGCAGCCAGTGTCTGACTTGGGCAGCAGCCCCTGTCTTTGGGATGAGGGACGTGGCTTTCCTCACGTGGGTTGCATTTGCCCCCCAGGCTGGGCCACAGGCTGGCTCTGTGTTTGGACAAGTTCCTCACAAAGCCTGGCCTTCTCACCTACAGAATGGAATAACGGCAGGGCCTCCTTGTGGGGCTGTTACAAGGTTGTCATGAGATTGCAGTTGGAAAGAAGGTGGGCTTGCAGTGACTCGTGCACGGTTATGCAATATTTGCAGGAAGAAATCATTTTAGAACAGCTCCTTTTTTTCCCAAAATAAAAGTGACATATTCACTGAGAAGAATTTTGGAAAAAGTAACAACAAAGAAAGTAAAGAACATGGTATCATATTGCCCAGTGGTGGTCGGTGTTATGTTTTTCCTTTTTCAGCATACTTTTAAAAAACAAAATTCAATTCTGAGACGTTTGCAATTGTATATTCTGATAGTCTGTTTTCCCACGTGATACTAGAACGTGCACATTTGCCTGGTCACTGACTACCGTCTACAGACTTCTTCCTTGTATGGCTGGATGCTATTCTTTTGTGTCAACGTGCAGGTGATCTATACTTATCTCTGGTGATCGGATCTTTAGGGTTTTTCTTTTATGGACACTTAAAAAATTCTCCCACAACAGTAAGAGGTACGTATTCCTAGCCCACTTTGCAGGCTGTTGTATGAGTTTCCTGTGGCTTCTGTAACAAATTACCGCAAATCAGGTGGCTCAGAACAAAAGAAGTTTACTCTTTGTGATTCTGGGGCCAGAAGACTGAACTCAAGGTGTTGGCAAGACCATGCTCCCTCTAAGGCTCCAGGGGAGGGTCCTTTCCTGCCTCTTCCAGTTTCTAGTGGCTTCCTCAGCTGCCGCCGCATTGCTGCAATCTCTGTCCCCATCTTCACCTGGCTTCTTCTCTCCAGGCCTCCCTCTCTTTTTTGCATGCCTGTTCTTATAAGGGCATGTTGCCACTAGATTTAGGGCCCTCCTGGATAATTATGATCTCCTCATCTCAAGATTCTTAGTGTAATGACATCTGCAAACACCCTTTTCCCAGGTAAGTTCAAGTGCACAGGTGCCAGGTACTTGGGGGTCGTAGTTCAACCCATCACTGCCAGGAGAGTGGCGCTCTTAGTGCAACATCCCAAGGATTTAAACACATTTAATTTGTCTGAGCATTTGACACGCATGGGAGTCATGTTTAACGTTTTTGTTTAAGGCACTCCTTCTTAGATAGCACTGGCAGTGTCCCACCTCTACTTCCCAGTCCTGGTCACCCTTGGAGGCAGGGCCTACAGACCTCAGACTCAGAGCCATCCCTGCCAGCAGAGCTGGGCCTGCCTGGCCACCTGCCCAGTCAGCTGCCATCTCCCCATCTTCCTTGGGTGCCCTGGCTTTAGCCTCAATTCTAACAGGGTGTAGACACTCACGGTACAGCAGGCATGAGCTCCTCCAGGATTCCCGCCGTCCCAACCCAGCACTCACCCCAGCAGACGCTGAGGTATCAATGGCACAGCCTGGATCCAGACCACATCCTCCAGCCTCACCCTGCCTGCTTCTGAGCCTCTCTCCTTTCCCGAGGAGACGCCGGGCAGATCTTCCCCGCCTCCTCACGGAGGTTCATGGGTACAGCTTCCACAGCACCCGACCTGGGCACTTGGCCCCACTCTATGGCCAGAGGTGCTGAGAGGCTCCAGGGAAGACCAGGGGACAGCAATGCTGGTGTAGCCTGCCAGCTTCATTGTGCTGTGTCCACTGCTCTGCACATCTGATGAACAGTTTGTGGGATTTCCCAGGGGTGGATACAAGAGGGTCTGGCTGGTTGATTTGCTCCAATTTCCTACCGTGGGTCTGAGTATTCATGCTGTAACCCCCAGGTTTTTCTCGGCTCACTTTGATGTTTGGCTGTGCACACCAGTACCCAGGTCTGGCCTTTACCCCTTCCAAGTGTCATAGTCAGGAATATGAATTCGACACGGTAGCCAGCTTGACTCCAGGAGCTCGACACCCCAGCAGCAACACCGTGGGGCCCTGGAGCCCACAGAAGGTGGGAAAGTTCAGGTATGAATATAAGCGCTGGGCCGAGGGCCTGGGGTGATGGTGTGGACAGGCTGCAGCTCTCAACCTTGCTCAGCGTCAGAGTCATGAAGGAAGGGGCTTGTTGAATCACCCGCTGCCAGCCACACCCCAGGGTGTGATGGATTAGGTTCTCAGACAGGGCCTGAAAATTTGCATCTCTAGCCAGGTGCTGGATGATGCTGGTTCTCCTGGGAGAACTGCTGATGGGACAAGGGACTGGCTCAGAGTGGGTGTTGTGGAAGTGCCAGGACACTCCCTTCCTGTCCAGTCTCATGCCTGTGTACATCCCAGGTCATCGGGGGCTGACAGTATTCTGGAAGCCACCATGGACCTCAGGGATGGCCTGGCACAGGTTCCTAGCTGGGTTGAGCAGCATTCAGGCCTATGGATTGGCTGGGGAGGATGGTAACGCCTCAAGGCCAGTGTCAAGCTGCAGCGCCGTGCCCATGTCTCAGCCATCTGGTCTGGCCCTGGCTGTGCACTCTGCCTCAGTTGGATGAGATGGAATGGGCACACAGGCTGCTTAGCCCCTCCTGCAGGGTTTTCTTCTACTCTCTTTTCCCTGGCTTCCTGGTAGGGTCGTGCTTGTGGCGGGCCTGGGAAGAGCATGTCCCAAGAACACCTTGAAAAGTCAGGGGAGATTAGGCTGAAGGTGGTCGCTATCCACATGTGTGCATGGGAAGCTCTGTGGCCAGCCATTCATGAAGATGGAGGGTCTCCCTCTGGGCTGACACCTGGGGGACATGTGCCCTCCCTTCTATCTTTCATCTTTTCTACTGTGGAGCTGTGTCTGAGCATGTTAGAGTGTGAGTGTGTGCATATGTGTGTGAGTGTGTGTGTGTGAGTCCATGAGGCCCCTGGTGCAGAAGGCAAGCACCTCTCAGCACAGAGCTGTGGGAGGGGCTGAGCGTACACTTGAGTAGGTAAGTATGTGTGTGTTGGGGGATTTTTTTCCTGGCCCAGTGTTGGTGATGGGTGTGTGGGATGCTGGCCTCTAGTTCCTAGAGGGAGTTGGTCCTGGGATAGGCACCCACCAGGCTGGCAGTAGAGGAATGCCTCATGTTTGAGCGTGAGGGCATGGTGTCTGTGTCTGCAGTCTCCAGGTTGTATGAGGGCCCTTCAACATTCCTTTCCTGCAGGCTGAGTATCAGTGTTCAAGTCTGCACAGGTGCCCTGGCCCTGGGGTCGGGAGCAGAAGTTCTCAGAGCTTCCCATCAAGGAGACTCACTGCCAAGTGGGAGGTAGGTCTAGGGGGACCATGGGCAGAGCTGGGGGACACTGTTGTAAGAGCGTGGTGGGTGCAGAGAGGGCCTTCCCTGAAGTAGCAGAGACAGAGGCCTCAGAGGGAATCAAGTGGACATGGTGCAGGCAGGGGACAGCTGGCCTGCATGCCTGGGAGAACTGGGGAGGTGGGTGGGTTGTGTGTGTGTGTAAATGTGTGTGTGAGTGCGTGTGCATGTGTGTGCAGGTGGAGGCATGTTCAGAAGGAGAACCAAGTTCAGTTCTGCTCAGTGGGATGCAAAGTGCAGCCCTGGCAGAGGAGATGGCATCTGCCCTGGGCCCCAGGGAGACCAAGTTGGCATTTGACCCACTATGATGCCCTCCTTCCTCTCCCTCTGTGGGTGAAACCCTCAGGGGAGCCCCTGCTGAGATGCAAGTGCCCAGGAAGGAAGGTAAAGCCCCTCATGCTTCCTTGGAGCTCTGGGTCTCTGACCCTCCCTAAGCTGGCTCCCCTGTCTGGAGCCTGAGCCACACTCCTGTGCTCATGCCTAGTGGGGCTGGGGGTGAGAGGAGGGAGAAGCCGAAGGTTAACTAGGGACCTACTGCATGGTGGGCACCAGGCCAAGGGATTACAGATCAACCAGTAGTCACTCAAAACTTGGATATAATTATAGCCTGTTGAATGATGAAGAAACTGAGAGGAATAAATGAGTTGTCGAAGATCACGTGAGAAGCATGCGGCAGCACCTGCAGCTCCGTGAGGCTGGTTGGTCCTTTTCCCTCCATATCCCTACCAAGTGCAAGTTCTGTGCCTGCCTGGGCCAGAAGTTTAACCTTGAGGAGCTCATGACCTGACTTCTGCAGGGAAGATAAGGCTTGGCAAGTAGACAAAGGTTTGGTTTCCGGCTTGGAATTCCAGCCCCCTGACCATGACCAGCTGGGCCAGAGCCCAGAGTCAGGAGGGGCAGGTGGAGGGGCATCTGTGGGCTGCAGGTGCTCAGCTCTGTGAGCCCCACGTGGGCTGCATGAATGTCCCCATGAGCGTCTCTGGCAGACAGGACCCAGCGCTGCTGTGGAACACACGGTGCCGGGTCTGAGCAATCCTCGGGACCAGGCCCATGGCTAGGGTGAATTGGACTCCTGCAGCCATGGCAGACTTCTTCAAGGAGAAAGGTTAGAAAGGAAAGATGTCCAAAGACATTCTCCAATGGGGATGAGAGCTTCGGTCACCTTTATTGTCTCTAACCTTCCTAGCAGCTCAACTAAGTAGGCCTGTCATCCCCATTTTACAGATGAGAAACAAGACTGAGTGAGGTTGAGTGACTTGTCCAAGGTCACGCAGCTAAGGAGGGCATGGAGCTGGGATTCCAGGCTTACTAAAGCTGTCCCTTCTAGGCCTGAGCAGGTAAAAGACTGCAACCATTCTTCTTCCTGCGAAGCTACTCAGTCAGAGATGGACTCCTTCAGGTAGAGATGCTTGAAGGCCCATAAGACTCAGAAGCATGCATGTGATATTGTCACTGATGTGAAGGAGTCTAGGGCTCCTCATCGGTAGCTGGGCCAGAGGCCACTCCTGCACTGCAGAAAGCCTTCTGCCAGCTCCCAGGCCCCTGGTGCAGAGGACAGGAGCCTCCTGGCATCGAGCTGTGGGAGGGGCTGAATAAGCCAGCCTGTTGCCGGGATTTCCTCTCACCCAGCTGTGCCCAGCACTGGATGGGCTGAGGGTGGACCTGGTCCAACTCAGCCGCTCATCAGTAGGATCCCTGCACCCCTCGCATTGTGCACAGCTTCCTGCCTGCACTCTGTGTGATGGCCTGAGGCTGAGACATCACCCACTAAGTCCCTCCAACCTGGCCTGGCCAAGAGAGCAGGAAACACAGGCGCACAGAGGCCCACTCACTGTGACAGCGTCCCCCCAAGACGGCAGGCTCAACTTCCCACGGACAGGTTGCAGGCTGTGTGCAGGGTGCCCACCCTGGACACTCACACTTCCTTTCTCGGAGCCACAGTGAGGCAGCAGGAAAGAATCTGCTCCCACCCACTGGGGCCTGCCCTTCGCCCGAGACACCTGATAGGACTTGGAAGCCAGCTGGACATTCCTATGCTAGGCCTTTCAGAAAGAGACCACAGCCCCGCTGCCCAGAGAGGCCCCGAGTGCTCTGGCACTGCCCCCGCCTTCCTCTCAGGGCACTGCTCTTCTCTGTAAGGCTCCTGACCCCTGGGACTGGGCCTCTGACCTTGGTGAAGCCCTTGGCCGACCCCGTGCCTGCCCTCTGGCTCTGCTCGTTTATAAATAGGCCCATTTCTCATCTTGCTCCAGCCCCGAGCTCCACACCCAAGCAGCAGATG
The DNA here is from genome assembly GCF_009761245.1 of Sapajus apella. Classification (NCBI taxonomy): domain Eukaryota; kingdom Metazoa; phylum Chordata; class Mammalia; order Primates; family Cebidae; genus Sapajus; species Sapajus apella. The sequence continues at coordinate 1,673,651 of NW_022437101.1, read as the reverse complement.
CAACCTCGGGATTCCCTTTCCAGCCAAGGGCAGAACAGGACCCGACCAGCTCGTGGGCCTGAGGGATGAGATCACAAATTCTCCTGCAAATAGCAACTCACGCTCCAGTCAGAAAAAGTCAGCCTGTATGTGAGTTACTTCCCTGTCACCAATTACCCACATGCTGCACAGCTGAAAACAACAGAACTTTATTCTTCCATGGTTCTGGAGACCAGAAGTCCGAGATCGAGGTGGAAGCAGGTACCCTCCGAAGGCAGTGGAGGCGCCATCCTTCCTAGCCTCTTCCAGCTCCTGCTGGCCCCACTTGTTCCTCACTTTGTGGCTGTATCACTCCAATCATTGCCTCTGTGGTCGCATTGCCTCCGCCTGTTCTGTCTGTCTCGTACACCCTCTTTGTCTTAGACAAGGACACCTGTCATGGCATGTAGAGCTCACTGGTTGATCTCCTCATCTCAAGATCCTTCATGACACCTACGGGGACCGCTTTTCCCAGTAAAGCCACCTCCACAGATTTTTTGGGATTTCGATCTGGACATATCTTTTTTGGGGCCTATCTTTCAGGACACTGAAAGAATAAAATTTGCTGAGATGGCCATGGGTTAAACCAGGAAGCTTGAGGAAAGAGATAAGCCACAGAGGAAAGCAGACATTCGGGGTGCCTGCTGCTGTGCTGTCCAGGGCACCCCCAGGCGAGGCAAATCATGCTGAAGGCAACTCTTTAATGATGAACTAACACCCACTAATCCAAGGGCTTGGGAGCAGGCTGGGTGTCTCCTTGGGCTCGGCAGCATGAGCTTGTGTGTCAGCCGCCCAGCTATTGGCTGGATTAGTGAATCGTCAATAGATCCGGTTAAGCTGAGACAGATGGAGCAAGCAGACCACACATAGATTCGTGGCAACGTGGCATGATTTGTAGCTTGGCTCTTGGCCACCACGCCACTCACAAAGCCTGGTCAGCTGTCCCCATGTCATGGTCTTTGCTGAGTGACAATGACCTGAGTGTAGTCTCCTAGGGCATGGTGCCCTGGAGTCACACAGACCCTTCGCCCCATCCTCCACATTGTGCACTGCCCATGGGACCTTCCAGAAGCTCAAGCAGTTTTCTCCTCAGTAAAATGAGAAGGAAAAACCCCACTTGCAGTGCTGTTCCCATTGCAAAGCCAGATGCTATGTCGGGCCTTGTCCTGGGCCTGCCACATACTAGGCACTTAGGAAATGGTTGTTTTGATTTTAGGGTTTGGGGGGGCCACCATCACACACTCATTCACACAAGCCGAGATATTTCCACTGCCTTCCTTCCCCTCCCGTCTCCCTAGATGCCACCCACTTCCGTCCTGCTCCCGCAGCCTCACCCAGGTCCTGAAGCAGTATCCTTACCACTCTCCCTGCCTTGGGCTCCCTGGTGTCAGCCGGTGTCACACAGTAGCCCTGCCACGGATGCTCTGGCTTTGTCACATTCCCGGCCCAAGTGTGTTAATGATTTCTCACCCCTGCTGGATAGGAGCCCCTCAGAATCAGCCCTGCTCATGTGGCATCTCATGTCACTGCCACTGATCTTTCAAGTCATACATCCCTCCCTGCTCCTCTCTCTCTCCCCCCTCTTCTCTCCCTTCCCTTCCCTCCCTTCTGGTACCCTGCAGGACAGCCTCACCCCTTCCCTCTGCTGCTGTGCACCTTGTGCTTACTGCTCTGCTGAGCCTTTTGAGGAGCTGGGCACTGCACTAGTTTCTGGGATTTTGCAGTGAACACAGCATCCCAGCCAGCTTTCCTACCAGACACTGAAGGTCACAGGCCAGGGCACAGGCTCTGGAGCCAGAGTGTCTGGATTGAACAACCTGTGTGACTTTGGGCTAATTATTCCATCCCTCTGGACCTCATGAGCACTGAGGATGGTGCTATGGGTGTTTATCTGCGTGAGTGTGAGCTTTTTTCATCATGCAGCTCACAGCCCGGGGGGGTGTGACACTCTGATGGGGGAAGCATGGGGTGCAATGAGAGGAGAAGGAAGAGCACCTCGTTAGCTAGGGGCACTGGATGTGGCACCCACTTCCCTTGAGAGACCATGAGCTGCTCAAGGGCAAGGACTGTGTCATAGTCATTGATATCTTCCAGGGTATGGCATCATGTGGGTTCCCAGAATGCAGCAAAGGTCTGCTAAATGAAGGAACAGATGGAAAGGTGGATGGATACATGAATAGATGGGTGGATGGATAGACTAATAGATGAATGAAATAAAGAACAGGTACATGGACAGATAGGTGGATGGATGAACAGATGGATGAATGAGTGCATGAGGAAATGGAGGGACAGATGAATGAATGAATAGATGGATAGATGGACAGATGGGTGAATGAATGGATAGATGAATGAAAGGATGGACAGGTAGACCAACAGACAGATGGATAAATGAATGAACAGATGATTTAATGGATGGATGGACAGATGAATGGATGAATGAATGGATGGATAGATAGATGGTAAATGGGTGGATGGACAGGTGAATGGGTAGATGGATTAATGAATAGATAGATGGATAAATGGGTGGATGGGCAGATGGATGGGCTGATGGATGGATAGGTGGTTGGACATATGGATGAATGGATGGATAAGTGGGTAGGTGGATGGATGAATGAACATAAGTATGGATGGATGGACAGATGGATAGCATTATGATCCTGGACTTATGGACGGGTGGATGGATGGATGAATGTAAGTATGGATGGATGGATAGATGGATAGCATTATGATCTTGGACTTTACTCACATTCTCACTGTTAAAGCAGATGTATGAGGCTGTGTGATGTAGATTCCTGACCCTATGTTTTTCTTAGGTCATTGTTTTTTAAAATTTGCTAGCACATTGTCAAGTCTCTTTCTTCACTTGGTATGACATCTTGTCCTTCAAGATATCTGAAGTTTCTGGACAAGTTTCTCCCTCATCCAATATCAGTTTTCAGCCTTTTGGATCAGAAGAACCATACCCTACTAAACTCCCTGCCCTTGTGAGAAGCATCACCGTTTCTGGAGTGACCACCAGTAACTCCGAACCTTCAGGCCAATTCACAACCTCACCTATAGGCCAGCTGGTCACCTCCCAGAGGATAATCTTCTTTTAAAGCCAGGTATTTCAGCAAGACAAAAATGCCATCTGCACTCTCAAGGTCACATTTTCTTACCTGTGTCATAAGAGCCCCTGGATGCCAGATGCTGGGTTTTGTCTGACACTAGTCATTCAAAACAAGTGGAGGCTTTTGGGTGGGCCAGGTGAGTCAGAGACCTTTGAGAAGGGCCTGGCTACACCTGAATTATTCCTTGTGCAGTGTGCTCTGTGAGTCCCCTGGTTCTGTTGCCTGGCCTGTCACCCACCTGCTGGCTCTGACCTTGAACTGGCCCCTGGGAGGTGGTGTCCCATCCTCCCCCATCTAGGCTTGATGTCTCAGGTCACTGACCTGGTTTCTGGCCTGAACAAACTCCACCTGGGCTGGACTCAGTACCCAGTCTCTCTCTCCCTGCCTGACCTGCTCCTTGTTACTTCTTAACTTTGGCATCAGTGGCTTAAAGGGGACCCACACTACTCAGAGGCAGTGAGGAACAGGGCAGACTTCTTTGGCTGTGGTACTCAGCAGCCACTGTTAAATCTTTGTAAGGCATCTTACCTTGGGTCAGCCCAGCAGGGACCAAAAAAAGGTAGTGTATTTGGGAAGTGTTCCAGGGATGCCAAGTGTAGGACTGGGGGAATGGGCAGAGAAAAAGTGAGAGGCATTTCCAGGATGCAAGACAGGGTTGCTCACAGCTAAGGGGGAGGACCGGTACTCCACTGGCTGGAATCTTCTGAAGAGTCTTTTGGAATGCCTTTCAGAACTGTCTTTTGGGGCTCAGGTGGGGAGTCTTTCCTCTTTTGGCTCCTCTCCTCCCACAGGTCAAGGGTGGCCCTGGGCATAAACACCCCTGCACTTTGGAACTGTGCCTGTGTGAATGCTCTGTGGATCCCTACAGGAGTCCCCCACATTCCTTGGTATCAGGGAAGGTCTGAGTCAGAAAGTGAGAGAGGCCTGAGGTGTGGGGTCCAGGAGAGGAAGGTGACATCCCCGAAGCAGATTGAAACCTGCTAGTTTGTCACAGGCTGAGGCAGCAGTGACTAGTCCAAGAGGTCCAGACATACAGGTAGGCAGTGGTGCTCAGAAGGTGTCCAACGTTGTGAAATGAGGGGTGTCCGTGAAAACAAATGCCGTGAATGTCATGCCCACACATCCCTTCTAAACGGGGTTCTCCATTGGTCATCCATTGTCACTTTCCTTTGAAACTGGTGAGTTTCTACTTTACTCAGCTTTGGACTTGGGCTGTCATAGGCACAGGATTTTGTGTGAAGATAGGTTTCCATTCCTCTGTGGTAAATAGCCAAGAGTGCAATGACAGATCATATGATAATTGCATGTTAACTTGGTTAAGAAACTGCCAAACTGTCTTCCAGAGTGGCTGTACTATTTTGTATTTCTGTCAGCAATGTATGAGTGATCCATTTCTCTCCATCACATTTTAAAAGATTGTAAAAGGCCAATCTGATAGGTATGCAGTGATAGCTCTTGGTAGCTTTAATTTGCACTTTCCTAGTGATATCTGATGTTGAACATCTTTTTGTGTGTTTATTTTCCATCTGTGCATCCTCTTTGGTAAAATATCTGATCATGTCTTTTGCCCGTTTTCTAATTTGATTATTTGCTTCTTCTCCCTTGAGTTTTGAATCTCTTTATATTTAGATATAAGTCCTTTGTAAGATATGTGATTTGCAAATATCTTCTCCAGGTCTTTTCATCCTCCCAACAGGGTCTTTTGTAAAGTAAGTTTTTAATTTCAATGTGGCTCATTGTATCATTTTTCTTTTTATAGTTGGTGCTTTTGGGGTCAAATCTAAGAATTCTTTGTCCAGCTCTAGATCCCAGTGAGTTACTCCAATTTTCCTCTAAAAGGTTTATGGTTTTGTGTTTAGCATTGAAGTCTGCAATCTATTATTTTGTGTTAAGCTTTGTATAAGATGTGAGATTTATTTGGATGTCTAATTGCTCCAGCAGTGTGTCGTAAAGACTCTGTTTCTTCCATTGAGTGGCTTTTGTGCCTTTGTCAAAAATCAGCTGGGCTTGTTAATTGTGTCCCCTTTGAAATTCATGTATTGAAGTCCTAACCCCTAGTATCTCAGAATGTGACTGTATTTGGTGGTAGGGTCTTTAAGGTGGTGATTAAGGTTAAATGAGGTCATTAGAGTGGGTCCTAATCTGATATGACTGGTGTTGTCATAAGAAGAGTTGAAAACACAGACACAAGGAGAAGACAGCTACCTATAGGCCAAGAAGAGTCCTCCAAAGAAAGCAACCCTGTGGACCCCTTGATCTTGGATATCCAGACTCCACAACCATGAGAAAACAAATTTCTGTTGTTTAAGCCATCTTGTTGTGGTGCTTCTTTATGGCACTTCTAGAAAATGGATACAAACATTTTGTGTGGGCCCACTTCTGTGTTCTCTATTCTGTTCCATTGATTTATGTATTTATTCCCTGCCAATAAAATGATGACTGAATTTTGTCTCTTTAGAGTAAGATTCAATGTTGAATAAAGTGATTACTCCTTTTTTATTCTGTTTTTTTCTTGCTTGTCTAAGTTATTTGAGGTTCATGCCTTCCAATATAAATTTTAGAATACTGTGTCTATGTCTACAAAAACTTTGCTGGAATTTTGATAGTAATTGCATTAACCTTATAGATTAATTTGGGAAGAATTGGCACCTTTACTATGGTGAGTCTTCCAATCCATAAACATGATGTGATTCCCTTACCTAGGTATTTTTTGATTTCTTTCCTTGGCATTTTATGATTATCAGCATACGGATCTTATACACACTGTCAATTTTATACCCAATATACTCAAGTGTTTCATTGTCTTTGGCGCAATAGTTAATGACATCATGTTTTTAATCTTAGTATCAGAATATCCATTTGTGGTATGTAGCAATGCAATTTATTTTTGTGTGTTGGTCCGTATTCTGCAAACTTCATAAGCCCACTTACTAGTTTTAGATTTTTTTTTTGTAGTTTCCCTGGAATTTTCTATGTAGTCAATTACGCATCTGCAAATAGGGACAGTTTTATTTCTTCATTTCCAATCTGTATACATTTTATTTATTTTTCTTACCTTATTGCACTGGCTAGAACTTCTTATACTATATCAAATAGGAGTGATGAGAACAGACACCTTTACCTTGTTCTTGATCTTGGTGAGAGAGGGTTCAATTTTTTTTTCACTATTTAGTATAGTGTTGGCTGTATATATTTTTGTAAATGCTCTTTATCATCTTGAGATGATTCCCTTCTATTCCTAAATTGCTGAGAGTTTTTTCTAATTGTTATTATTGTAAATGGATGTTGTATTTTGTCAAATATTGTTCCTGTATCAATTGATATGTTCATGTGATTCTTCTTTAGCCTGTTATATGGTGGATTACACTGATTCATTTTCAAATTCTGAATAAGTCTTATGCAACTAAAATAAATCCCATTGGTCATGGCATATAATTTTTCTTATACGCCATTGAATTATAATTGCTATTATTTTGTTGAAGGTTTTTGCATCTAATTGCATAAGGCTACTGGTCTATAGTTTCTTGTGATATCTTTGTCAGGTTTTGGTATATACTGGTTTCATAAAATGAGTTAAGGATTATTCTCTCTTCCACTGTCTTGTTAAAATTGTATAAATTTGATATAATTCTGTTTGGCAAAATTATCTAGTGAAGACATTGGGCTTGGAGATTTATTTATTGGGAACTTTTAAATTACACATTCAATTTCTTTAATGGTTATAGGACTATTCAGGTTATTTATTTAATTTTGGTTGAATTTTATAATTGTGGTTTTTAAGGACTGGGCCAATTTCTTCTAAGTTGTTGAATGTATGAGTGTTAAGTTGTTTGCAGCATTTACAAATTTCTTTTCAATGGCTGCAGGAGCTGTAGTGAAATCCCTTCTTTTCTACCTGATGTTGGTAATTTGCGTCTTCTCTCTTCTTATCTTTACCAGTACTGCTAGAGGTTTATCAATTTTATTGATTTTTTTAGGAAGTAGGTTTTTGGTTTTATTGATTTTCTCTATTGTTTTCCTGTTCAATTTTATTGATTTCTGCTCTTGTTTTTATTATTTTATTCCTTTTGCTTGTTTTAGGCTTATTTTGTTTTTCTTTATCAGCTTCTTCAGGTAGGAATTTAGATTATTTATTTGAAATTTTTTCTTTTTTTCTACTGTAAGCATTTAGTGCTACACATTCTCCTAAATGATAGTGTCATTAGATATAGAATTTAAGGTTGACAGTCCTTTTCTGTTAGCAAATAGAAAATGTTCCATTTCCTTTTAGACTCCATAGTTTCAAATAAGAAATCTACCGTAAGTAAGTAAAATGTCATTTCTCTCTGGCTACTTTTACGACTTGGTTCTTTGTCTTTAATTTTCAGAAATTTAATTGTTGTGTGTCTTGATGTGACTATCTTTTGATTTGTCCTATTTGAAATTTGCTTAGCTTCTTGAATCTTTAAGTTTATGTTTTTCACCATATTTGGAAAGATTTCAGCCATTCTTTCTTCAAATACTTGTAGCCACATATTCTATCTCCATTTTGGGGGGTACTCTAATGACATGAATGTTAGATCTTTTGTTAATGTCCAGTGTGGCCTGAGGCTCTGTTAGCTTTTTGCTTTCTGTCCTTTATGTTGAATAAATTTTATTTCTCTATCCTCAGGTTCATTTATCTTGTCTTCTCTTGTTTCTACCCTATTATTGAGCCCTTCCAGTAAGTTTTTAATTTTTTTGTATTTTTCAGTTTTATGGGTTTTTTTTTTGTAACTTGAAATTCCTTGCTGAACTTTTATATTTTTTTCATTTGTTTCAAGAGAATTCATAATTACTAATTGAATCAATTTTATGATGGCTGCCTTATAATGTTTGTCAGATAGTTCCAATATCTGATTCATCTCTCTATTGATATTGATTTATTGTCTTCTGAAGTTATGATTTTCCTGGTTCTGGTATAATGAAGAGTTTTCAATTATATTCTGGGTATTATGTTAGGACACTCTTGATTTTATTTGAATCTTCAATTTTAGCAGGCCATTTTCCTGTTTAGGTTCAGCAAGTAGGTTTTGGCAGTCATCCCTTCTCTGCTGACATAGCTGATGGGAGGAAATAGGCCTGCCACTGTAGGTAGGTATGGTAGGAAGAATAATGGCTCCTGAAAGATGTCTATATCCTATTTTTTGGAATATGTGAATATGTGATGTTGCATGACAAAAGGGAATTAAGGTTGCAGATGGAATTGAGATTGTTAATTGATTGACCTTAAAATAGGGAAATTACCCTGGTGGGCCCTATGTAATCACAGATCCTTTAATAGAGAAGGAGAATTGGAAGAGATGGCAGCATAGGAAAGATTTGACTTGTCATTGCTGGCTTTGAAGATGGAAGGGGTCATGATCCAAGAAACGCAAGTGGCCTCTGGAAGCTGGATAAGGCAAGAATGCCCAGAGCCTCCAAAAAGGAGCACAGCTCTGCCAACACCCTTATTTTAGCTCAGTGAGACTCACAACTGGATTCTGACCTATAGAACCATAAGATAAATTCGGGTTATTTCAAGCCACTAAGTTTATGGTAATCTGCTGCCACAGGTGTGACACGGGAAATGGGTTGGTCCCTGGCCCCATTGGTGATGCTGCTGCAAGCAGATTGGATCACTGCTCTTGGCTGCTGTGAAGCAGGAGATGGTGTTTCCACTGGGCTCTGCTGGCTCTGCATCTGTAGGCAGATCAGGCCCAATGCTGCCAGGCATTGAAAGGCAGGAGATGGATGGGCCAGCCTGGCCCTGGTCCTGGTTGCCACACATGGGCACATCGGGCTCACTGCTGCTCCTGAGTGTGAAGTAGGGGGTGGATTGCTCCTCTTCCCAGCTCTGCTGGTGCTGCAGCTATGGGAAGATTTGCTGACAACTCGTATTTTGGCCAGAGGCAGGCTTTTTTTTGTTGTTTGCTTGTTTCTTTTTTGTTTTTCTTTTTGCCCATTGGCACTTCTGGGCTCCAGGCTCTCTGGCACCTAGTCTGAAATATATGGTGACAAAAAGAAAACCCAAAAAACTCACCATGGTCATGTTCCTTTTTTTTCGTCCTGGAACCTCCATCGTCTTTTCTGACCTGGGCTTTGGCTCTCAGTGCTGTCTGCAGCTGTCACTGGGCACTGCCTTCCTTTCTTTCTTGGGCTTGCTCAAGTGCTTCCTGTGCATTGTCTTCCTTAGCCTTGGTTGACTCCCTTGTTTGGCTGGAGTCCATTCTTAAGTAACCATAAGGAAGAGTGTGAGGCAAATACACTTTCCAAAGCTTGGCATCTGTAAACATGTCTTTTTGCCTTTCTCACATTTTAGTTTGTATGGGTGTTACATTTCAGGTTGAAAATAAATTTTTCTCCCAGGAATTTAAAGGCATTGCTTCGTAATCTTTTAGCACTTGGTGTGGTTTATGCACAACCAGAAGTGTGAATGGTTTTTCCCTCTCCTTTCTAGGGAACCCACTTTTTATTTTTTGAGACAGGGTATCACTCTGTTACTCAGGCTGGAGTGTAGTAGCATCATCTTGGTTCACTGCAGACTTGACCTCCTGGGCTCAAGTGATCCTCCCACCACAGCACGCCGCCCCTGCCCCCCCACAAGTAAGGACTAAGGGTCCTTAGTCCCTCTCCACATTGACTGTTGGGTCTGGTTACATGGACTGTATCTCTGAGCTTGGTCACTCACTGCAAGTAACTGGGACTACAGGCAGATGTCACAATGCTTGGCTAATTTTTTTTTTTTGTAGAGACAGGGTTTCACCATGTTGCACAAGTTGAGGTCCATTTTTATTTTCCCTTTCTAAAAACTAAGGTATCCTTGTTTATTCTTAAGCCAAAATCTCAACTATTATTACTATAGCTTTCTAGTAAGTCTATTTGGTAATTAAAATATATAGATTGTGCAGATTTCCTGTTAAGTTTATTTATAAAATAATTCACAGTTGTGGTTGCATCTTGGTCCTCTCATCCTCTTCCATTTTCTGATGGTTACTGAGATCTTGTCAGGAGCTCTGGGGCCCTGTGAAGTCCTGGGTGGTGATATAAATAGGTCCTATGAAGACCACTGGGGACCTCTTAGTCAGTGTGGCAGATAGCACTTCATGCGTTTTGAGAGGTTGTAAGCATGAACAGGACAAGCTCAAGGAAGTATCTTCTGGCTATGGTGTGTGTATCCATGGTTACAGGGATTGGTAAAGTCAGGCCTGGGGCAGGGCGACTGGTTTGGGGATGTTGTCCCAGGAGTGGTCCTGGGCTGGATGACTTTGTAATGAGGTCTGTCACTCAGGAGGCCATGTCAAGGGTCCTGACCAAAGCTTCTTCCTTGAGCTGTGGGCAGTAAAAGCCTTCCCTTTATAAGTGCTGGAAGAATGCAAGGAACTCCTTCCTTACTAGCATGTGATCTCTGGAGTGGTGTGCTCTTCATCCTCATTGATGGCCCATTTCCTGACCCCATCTGTGTGTCCAGTTTGCCTTCCTCGGTCCTTAGTCCCTCTCCACATTGCCTGTTGGGTCTGGTTACATGGACTGTATCTCTGAGCTTGGTCACTCACTGCAAGCTCAGCTCGGCTGCCCTGTGCGGCTTGGCTGCTGCGTGCTGCCGGTCATGTTGAGTGTGAGTTCATTGCACTTCCTTGGACCTTGAGCCCAGGCTGCTGGCCTTTCTGTGTAGAGGCCCATGGGAGACGCAACTCGGTTTTCAGCAGTCACCATCCAATAGCTCACCCACAGTCCAGTCTCTTCCTGGAAAGACACTGCACCTAAAGTCTACTGACGTCTGATATAAACCAGATCACATGCTCTTGAGGCCAGGTCAGAGAATTTCTGCAAGCAGGCAGGGCATAGTTCCTGTTTGCTATTCCTTCTCCCTTCCATTGAAGAGGCAAGGAAAATAAAGAGACAGTGGAATACCCCAGGAAATGCCGACTTGCTCTGCCATGCAGCCAAACCTGCCCCCAACAAAAACTGACCTGAACTGATGGTAGTATTTAATCATTTTTCACTGTCACTAATGAAAACAGCACTGCCTGTGGCTGGGTAGTTCAAAGTGCCCAACAAATGAATTCTGAGTCCCAGGTGAGAACTAGAACTGGAAGGTCTTGGATCAACTAATGACCCACCTTGTGCAAATTTTAAACCTCCCAATAATGTCCATGCATGTGACCTAATGGTACTGTAGAGATTTTAGGATTGGTACATATGTTAGTCACTGTAATTAAAATCCTGGAGTTATATTGTGTTATTTGTATGGCAGTTTGTGATGTGTTTAATGCTCCCAATTTCAAAATTATTAAAGCTACTGTCCCTGGGCTGGCCAAAGTGATAAGCAAAATAAGAATGTGATCTTTTTCCCTCTTGATGGGGCAAGTGGGGAGGAGGATGCATGTGGGATTTTCTTATAAAGAGACCAAATGCCAAATAAAGAAATCCAGCTGTGCAACAGGAAAGTTGAAATGGTTTGTTAGGATCATTAATATTGCAATGAAAACTAATTAAACCTGGAGCTAGAAGGAGTTCATTAGTGGTTTGGAGCCAAGGATTGTGCTTCTGCAATGTTGGTTATAGCATAATGGGACTTGGAAAGTTGTCAGCTGGGCTTGGGGGTCATGCAGCTCTCTCTTTTTTGCAACCTCTGGAATTGGGCTTGCACTAACGACAGGTGTTTGGCAGACATGAGCCACGAGATTTCCTTGGGGTACCTGAAATCGTCTCAGCTCCTCTCCTGGAGAAGCCCTGGGCATTACCACCCCTGCCTGGGTCTGGCATGCCTTGTAGGCTTTGAAGATGGGGAAGAAGGAAAATTGGCAGGGTTTTTTTTTTTCCCCAAGCAAATTGACTCACTCTGAACCACTAGAAATAAAGGTAATCCACAGCTTCAACAGTAGTTTTGCGTTGCTGAGTGCTTTCATGCACATCATCTCATTTGATCCTCTACACAGTCCTCACAAAATTGCTTTATCATTTCTCTCCCCAACTTGGTTGCCAGAGAGAGAGAAGGTTGCTTTATCTCAGGCTGGATTTCATGGGAAGCAGACTCAGATAGAGTTTGGTGCGCAGAAGATTTATTAAGGAGGGCCCTTGGAACAACCCCATAGCAGAGAGGGGCTTGAATCAAGTGTGGACAGAGGGAAAAATCAAGCTGTGGTCCCTGGGGGCCCAATGGGGACTCAGCCAACACCATGGGGAGATATGGGGCCAGCGTGGCCCTTCAGAAGCATCTTGAGTTGGGTTGATATGGCCAGTTTGACATCCTGCTTCTTTGATCTGTCATTGGATGGGGGCTGCCTTGGGAAGGATGGGCCTTTGGGCAGGTGGCTCTGTGCTGAGGGAACCCTAAAGGGGCCAACAGCTGGAGGCTGCCCACCCACACACCCTGCCAGCCTCTGAGCAGCAAGCCCTCCTTTCAGAGGTTCTGGGCAGCACGTCGCCCATCATATCACAGCAGACTTGCTTATCATAATCTCCCTCCACCCCAGTGTAACACCTGGCATGTAGTAGGTTTTTAATAGATATGTATTAATGTCAGTAGCACACTCCCATTCACACAAAGAAAAGCAACATTAGGAATGTGAAGGAAGTAGAATTAGAAGGAAGACTCCTAACTCCAGAATCCCAGCCCTTGCCACTGTGCCTCATCTGTACTCATAAACAATGAAGAGGGACAACTGGATGATGGTCACCTGGCCCTGATGCAGACAAAATCAAATGCATATTTTCACATCCAAAGAAGATGACTGGGGCCAGGTAGTCTAGCACTAGAAAGGCAACCCCATGGTGTTGTTGTGGAGCAGGCTCCCCTCTCTTTCTTGGCACCTTCGGATAGCTCTCTTCCTTAAGGTCACCTCATGTTCAAGATGGATGACAAAGTTCCAGTCACCATGTCAGCATTTCAGGCTGGCAGCAGGAAGGAGGCAGATGGTTGGGACTGAAGGTTGCTCTTCCTAGGTAAAGGGATTTTCAGCACTTGTCTCTCTTTCAAGATTTTACCCTGAATCCTCAGCCCATCATTTGGTGGAGGATTGGCTTTGGTCACAAGAGGAGGGACTGGGGCTTGTCCATGAGGCAGAATAAACTGGGGCTTGAGTTTGAGGACACTAGAGGGAAGGATGGGCCTGCTGTCCACACTAGGGCTTGGCAGCTCTGGACAGCCAAGGGGCTTCCCACAGCCATGGCCTGGGCAAAGAGGACAAGACCCCACGGAGAGACAGGCCTAGGATTTGGGGAAGGTGCTCTGAGACACCTTTGTGTAGTTTGTTGCAAGGTCCCATCCCTTGTGCTTGTATCTTAGGCAAAACCAAAACAAACAAGTAAATCTGATAACCAGACAAATAGGGCAAAACTTTTCTTGATTTCCTGGTACTTGAATCCAGCAATTTCCAGTGTGCCGTGAGTGGGTTACAGATGTGCCACGTATAGTTCTCCTTGGCTCTAGGGACAGGTAGGGGGGTGTGGGGAGGGCAGCTGGTCTCCTCCAACCACAGGCAACCTCGGCTGCTTATCCCTGTGCCATACACGTGCCATAACCCGGGCAAGATTGGGGCATGCCACTCTACTCTCTTTGCTGTAGGGAGCCTAATTGACTGTTGAAGCAAAAAGTGCTGTGTATCTCCAAGAGGGAAACAAAATCACTTTCCCATGTGGTAAAGATTTTTCTCAGCTGTCCAAGTCAAATCCCAGGTGGCAAAGGAAATAGCGCCATTTCTGCCAGTGCCTGGAACTGCAGCACTTTACCTGCCCAACCCACAGATCCAAGGTTCCTGAGAGCATCTTGCTCACATTCCTCATTTTATAGATGAGGACACCAGGCCTAGGGAGGTAAATGCCTTGGCAATGGGCATAGAAATGAGGTAGGTTTAATCTGACATTATTAACCCTGTTCATTATCTTGAAATAATCCCATAAGAGCTTATGGAAAATGGCAATTATTTAATTGCATACTTTACATAGTATATTTTATGTATTGTACAATTATCACCATAATGATTAATGGTTGTTAATTCTTCTGTAGCTGAAGGCAGTCAATGGAAGGGGGTATTTCAATATCTTTTCTTTTTTTACTTCAAGATTAAGTCTAGGAAGTCCTTTGCCTTTCTGTTCACCCACAGGCAGCAGACAGAGGGTGTGAAAAACAGGCCTGTGGACACGACTTACCAGCCAACCATCATTTCCCCTTGCTTGGGAGAATAACACATCTCCAGAACATTTCAGGGTGCTCTGCAGTGCCTGACGATTCGATCTAACTTAGTATAGTCTCCCAAATGCCATAGTTGCAGAAGAGTAAGAAAATTCCACAATCAACTCTAAACCTTCCTAGTCTACCTTTCAAGATTATTGAGATCATTTATTGAATGTTTTGGGTTAGGCTTAATTGTAGTAGAATAGAGAAATCCCAAATCTCAGTAGTTTAAAAATGTCTGGAGCCTGGCAGCCCAGCAGAAAGGTAACCTTATGGTGACATTGTGGAACAGGCCTTCCTCTTTCTTCTTGGCACCCTCATGTAGCTCTCATCTTCAAGGTCACCTCATGGTCCAAGATGGCTGGCAAAGCTCCAACCATCATATCAGCATTCCAGACTGGCAGCAGGAATGAGGCAGATGGTGGGGGCCGAAGCCTGCTCTTCTTAGTTGAAGGGATTTCCAATATTCTCACAGAACAATTCATTTCCATTCTTTCAGACAGAATCAGTCACATGGCTACATTTACCAGCAGAGGGAGAGGTGAATAAAGATTTTGGCTGTGCCATTTCTCCTAGCTGAAAATTCCGGAGCTCTATAACTAAGGAAGGAAGAAGAATAATGAATGGTACAGACAATCATCATTTCTGCGACATGATTCCAGGAGATAACACAGTAAACCTTTAGCAGAACTCCTGGCACATGATTAGGTTCTCGTGTATTTAATGATTGTTTATGGAGTGCCTACAGTGGTTAGGGCCAAGGCTGTTGAGGGAGGGTTGTCCCTGTTCTCAGTGCACTCTTGATCCAGTGCTCAGCCAGCACATAGAGTTGGGGACATTCTGTCTACCATGGCATGGTAGACAAAGCACCTCTAGGCAGATCTACTTCTGATCCATGGTGGCCTTGTGGTTTTAAAGCATGGAGCTACAGAGTCAGCAAGCCAGGGTTCTGGGTGTGTCCTGTTGTCATGAGAAAGCACTGGGGGCTGCTGATAAAGGCTTCTCATGATGAGCAGTGAAGGGAACGGTGCAGGCTGGGACCCAGAGAGTCCTGGGTTCAACCCCTGCAGTGATGCTGGTGTCAGCCTTTCACACAGTAAGCCTGAGTTCCCTGTCTATCGTGTGTGGATGAGGACATTTACTTTGCAGGACCATTTTGAGAACTAGTGCCCAGCATAGCTCTTGTCTGGATGCTGGTATTAAGTCTGGCAGGGCCAGCAGGACTGGGCCACTTCAAGACCATGGCAGGCCTCTTGGTCAGATTTACTGCAGACAAGGAAAAAGACAAAGGGTCAGGACAGCCCTATCTTCACTCTTTCACCTTCACACAGAAATCAATTTGTTCAATGCCTTATTAAGAAGAGCAATATAATAGTATTGTTCAATAATAAATTCCTTACCACTCAATACTAAATGTTTAACAAAGTTTACGGGAACCCATTGCTTTGGACTAGTCCCCAGCAGACCAGACCAAACCAAAATGAAGTCACTCATGTAAAGTGCCACAAAATCACACCAAACTTTGAGGAAGCAGGTAGAGCCTCAAACAGACCAGTTTTCCCTAAAAACATTAGATTCATAGCAACCAATCAGAAAGAGCCCAGTCTGACTGAATCAGTGTCATCATGAAGTTCCTCTTTACAAGGAAAGTGACTTGCTATTAACCCAAAAGTGTGGTGACCTGCTGTTAACCAATCTGCTTTTTTGATGGTTCCATTTCCTTTTTTCCACCTTTCACAAACAAACCATTCTGTTCTGTCATCCCCAGCAGGGCACTCATCCTAATTTATAGAATGAAATGTTGTCCAATTCTAGAATTGCAAGTAAAAGCCAATTAGATTTTCAAACTAAATTTGTTGTAATTCCGTCTTTTGACACCAATACCAAAAAAACCACTAAATCCTAGGTAAAGCTAATGGACAAAAGGAATCTTCAAGTTCCCATTGGTCTCCCAGCACTTTATTTCTGTAATTTGGCCAAAGCTGGCTTATTTCCAGGAGTGCAAGTTTCTGGGTTTGTGGGTGAAACACCCACTAGGTGAAGCAGGAGCCCTTTAGACAAGAAAAATGACAAAGCAGCGGGCGACTGCTTCCTCCATGGGAGTGGGGGCAGGTTGGTTTGAAACGGCCTCTGAGCAGGAGCACCCAGGAGAATTTGTGCTCCCAGGAAACCGCCTACCTCGGGGTATTCAAAACACTCTGAGCTTTACTTTTTCAATGAACGAGTTCATAATTTTTCTGAAGCCAACTAAAACTTCTTACCTGCAATGGAATGCGCCTAATTTGGGGCAGGTGCTGAGTGGTCTCCTACCCAGCTCAGGAGCAGTGTTTCTCGGGGTCTGGTCACAGGACCATCTCCCACAGACCCACCTGGAGCAAAGGCAGAAGCCCCACTCCTGATGGGGGAACCAGAATCTCTGGGGCCAAATTTGGAATTCTGTGTTTTAATGACTCCCCTTCTTCTGCACACTAATGTTTGAGTTGGTTTCCAACCTTGTTCTTTCTGCATTAGCTGAGGTCCTACAGAAAGACCTGATGTGAAATATTCCACTAGGGATCCACTGTGTGTGGCTACTCTCTCTCTCACTCACTATAAGCCTCTACATACCTCTAAAATCTCCTTGTCATTGACGGCCTTGTGCAATTGCTCCAGGACAGGACTAGGGTAAGGGTACCTGGGCTGCAAAACTGAGAAAGCGCTCGCTCTTAAGGGGGTACCACTCTCTTGCATGTGCAAGGACAGGGTTCACACCTCAGAATGAGTGCTTCCTTAAGTGTGCCCCAGGCAACCCCTTTGACTCACCCAGTCTCTGCCTTCGGAAAGCCCTTGTCCTTTGCAATGGCTCCTGTTTCCGGATGGCTTTTTCTGATGTTGGAGGAACGTGAGACCCCTTATCCTATACTCGACATTTTTAGCTAATTCATTCAAGGGCTTGGTAAAGTGCTCAACTTTGCTTAGCATTATCCATTATTTCTTTTCAAGAATCTTGGATCTGTGCAACATAGGTAGTCATGTGTTATACATATTTAAATTGTCATAGAATCTTAGAACTGAAGGAATATTGGAGACAGTGTAATGGCTATTTCACATTTATCTGCCTTTCTTTCTTAGATCTGCTTCAATTGGGATTATATGTTATAGTTAATTTTGCATTGTGCATTTCCTTCTCAGTGGACATAAGCAGGCGTTAGGCTCGGGTTTTGACTCAGGCCCCTCCACAGGCTTGGTATAGGATCTGGAGCAGAGGTTCTGAAAGCCCAGTGCCTCAGCTCTTCCGGGACGGGGCTGTCTGAATTTCCAACACTCTCCCAGGTGATACAGATGCTGCTAACCTGGGACCCTGGGTTTAGGAAAAATCCTTAACTTCAAAGTAAGTCCCACTTTATCTGTAAAATGGGAAGACATTTCCTTAATCATGGGGCTTTTGCCCAGATCAAATGGGAAAATGTGTGAAGAGAGCCTCATCTAAAAGGTGATCCACACCTGGCCCCCTTATTCCAAGCTCTTGTCCAAGGCAAGGACGTGGTACTTGACATCCCCAACATGTGGGCTTCCATCCTCACCTTCAGAACTTCTTGGGTCAAGTTCTCCAGGAATAGCCTTTGAGGTGAGGGTTTGTTAAGGAAGTACTCGCTGGAGAAACTGGTGGGGGTGGGGGAAAGAGAACAGGGAAGGATTTCAGACAAAGTCCGCCAGAGCTCAGACTCTGCAGGAGGCTCTGGAGGCTGTTTTCTCTCAGAGCATAGAGGGGGTGCAGAGGGGAGCAAAGCATTTCCTGAGTTGACAGAGTGGAGCTTTCCTGCAGGCTGAAAGGACCCTGGGTCTGGAAGAGGCCCCTCACCACACAGCATCTGCTGGAGTAGGGGGTGGCGCAGGTGGAGGGCAGTGCAGGCCTCTGGAAGAGGCAGGGTGGGGCTTCCAGCCAGGGAAAGGGACTCCTAAGACTGCATGCCCAAGGGCAGCACATAAGGGAAGACATGCAGAGAGACAGTGATACACACACACACGGGCACACACACAGACACACAGAGACACGCACAAAGACACACACAGAGACACACAGATATA